>NC_140998.1:221781239-222105770 GCF_052327205.1 Somniosus microcephalus | reverse complement strand
CCAAAAACGAGCACTAAACTTTCTAAATCACCTCAAATCTAGTTCCCCAGACACCCTTCATTTTAAAGCCCTCCAGACCCAAGAGCTGAACCCAGAAACGAGTCCCCTGAGTCAGTTGTTACTGAAACTAAGTTCTCCTACCCAGCCGGACCCTGACCAGTCCCAGACCAACACTGCTCCCCAAACACCAATCCGAGTGAACCAAATCATTAAACAATGCAAAGAAACCTACCTGGAACATTGGAACAAAATAACCAAAAGCCAAAGCAGATTAGAATGCTACCGGGCCCTAAAAAGAGAATATAAACTGGCAGACTATCTCTCGACCATCAGAGACACAAAACAGAGACAGACCCTCACCAGATACAGACTAAGCGACCACCAACTGGCAATTGAAAAAGGAAGATACAAGAAATCCTGGCAACCTAAAGAAAATAGATTATGTGATCACTGTCTGGCCGGCGAGGTTGAGACAGAGGTGCACTTCCTCCTAAAATGCGAAAAATTCAACGAGACAAGAAACATATATTTTGACAAGCTCAGCCTTACAACCACAGATTTCAAAGAATTGGATGACCTGTCAAAATTAAGAATAGTCCTGGGGGAGGGAGACAGACCATATCTTGGTGCCCAATATGTAACAACATGTCACAACCTGAGGAACATTGAGTGACTAACGAGCACACCCATAGCATATATACGCTAAAAATGTTTAAATCAATACCGAATGTACCCAACGACTGTTTAAATTAATATTGTCTGTACCCAACGAGGGTCAAAAACGTTTGACACCTACAGAATGTTGGAAACCTGTACTTTTTGTTATGTAAGCTTTGGCAACATGGTTCCCTGTAAACTTTCATGCCAATAAAGCATTTGAATTGAATTGAATTGAGAGACAGAGAGAGACAGAGAGAGACAGAGACAGAGAGAGACAGAGAGATAGAGAGAGAGAGATACAGAGAGATACAGAGAGAGAGAGAGAGAGAGAGAGAGCAACACACACGGAAAGAGATAGAGAGAAAGAGGAAGGAAGGTGAGAGATTTAATCTGATGTTTATTCTCTCAGGATCTGCCATACCCATGCCGATGAGCAAGAAATCTAAAGAGGATCCCGCGCTGACGGAGTCACCATATGAGGTGGGTATTGAGGTGGAAACCAACCATTAATTCAACTCCCTCTTGGGGTCACCCCTCTCCCTCGACCCCTCCGCTGCCTCTGCCTCGTCACACTGCTCGTTTCATCCGGTCCTGGAGGAGACCCAACTTCCTCCAGTTAAATATCGTGTGAGATCCGCGGCCATTGTGTTCAGTCCCAGCCACAAACTCCGTTCCCTCGCCACCGACTCCATCCCTCTCCCCGGGCACTGCCTGAAGCTGGACCAGACCGTTCGTCCTATTGAACCCTCCGCTGAGCTTCCGACATCCTATCCTCACCGTCACCAAGACCGACTGCTTCCACCTCGGGAACATCGCCCGCCTCCGCCCCTGCCTCAGCTCATCCGCTGCTGAAACCCTCACCCAGGCCTTTGTTACCTCCAGACTCGACTATTCCAACACACTCCTGGCCGGCCTCACATCTACCACCCTCTGTAAATATCAGCTCATCCAGACCCCTGCTGCCCCGTGTCCTAACTCACACCAAGTCCCGTTCACCCATTCCCCCCCTGCCCTGTGCTCACTGACCAACATTGGCTCCCGGTCTGGCAACACATCAATTTCAAAATTCTCATCCTCGTGTTCACATCCCTCCATGGCCTCCTCGCCCCCTCCCTATCTCTAACCTCCTCCAGCCCCTACACCCCTCCCTATCTCTAACCTCCTCCAGCCCCTACAACCCTCCCTATCTCTGTAACCTCCTCCAGCCCCAACACCCTCCCTATCTCTGTAACATCCTCCAGCCCCTACAACCCTCCCTATCTCTGTAACCTCCTCCAGCCCCTACAACCCTCCCTATCTATGTAACCTCCTCCAGCCCCTACAACCCTCCCTATCTCTGTAACCTCCCCCAGCCCTCCCTATCTCTGTAACCTCCTCCAGCCCCTACAGCCCTCCCTATCTCTGTAACCTCCTCCAGCCCCTACAACCCTCCCTATCTCTGTAACCTCCTCCAGCCCCCTACAACCCTCTCTATCTCTGTAACATCCTCCAGCCCTTACAACCCTCCCTATCTCCGTAACCTCCTCCAGCCCCCACAACCTTCCCTATCTCTGTAACCTCCTCCAGCCCCTACAACCCTCCCTATCGCTGTAACCTCCTCCAGCCCCTACAACCCTCCCTATCTCTGTAATCTCCTCCAGCCCCTACAACCCTCCCTATCTCTGTAACCACCTCCAGCCCCTACAACCCTCCCTATCTCTGTAACCTCCTCCAGCCCCTACAACCCTCCCTATCTCTGTAACCTCCTCCAGCCCCTACAACCCTCCCTATCTTTGTAACCTCCTCCAGCCCCTACAACTCCTCCCTATCTCTGTAACCTCCTTCAGCCCCTACAACCCTCCCTATCTCTGTAACCTCCTCCAGCCCCTACAACCCTCCCTATCTCTGTAACCTCCTCCAGGCCCTACAACCCTCCCTATCTCTGTAATCTCCTCCAGCCCCTACAACCCTCCCTATCGCTGTAACCTCCTCCAGCCCCTACAACCCTCCCTATCTCTGTAATCTCCTCCAGCCTCTACAACCCTCCCTATCTCTGTAACCACCTCCAGCCCCTACAACCCTCCCTATCTCTGTAACCTCCTCCAGCCCCTACAACCCTCCCTATCTCTGTAACCTCCTCCAGCCCCTACAACCCTCCCTATCTCTGTAACCACCTCCAGCCCCTACAACCCTCCCTATCTCTGTAACCTCCTCCAGCCCCTACAACCCTCCCTATCTCTGTAACCTCCTCCAGCCCCCTACAACCCTCCCTATCTCTGTAACCTCCTCCAGCCCCTACAACCCTCCCTATCTCTGTAACCACCTCCAGCCCCTACAACCCTCCCTATCTCTGTAACCTCCTCCAGCCCCTACAACCCTCCCTATCTCTGTAACCACCTCCAGCCCCTACAACCCTCCCTATCTCTGTAACCTCCTCCAGCCCCTACAACCCTCCCTATCACTGTAACCTTCCCCAGTCCCTACAACCCTCCCTATCTCTGGAACCTCCTCCAGCCCCTACAACCCTCCCTATCTCTGTAACCTCCTCCAGCCCCTACAACCCTCTCTATCTCTGTAACATCCTCCAGCCCTTACAACCCTCCCTATCTCCGTAACCTCCTCCAGCCCCCACAACCTTCCCTATCTCTGTAACCTCCTCCAGCCCCTACAACCCTCCCTATCGCTGTAACCTCCTCCAGCCCCTACAACCCTCCCTATCTCTGTAATCTCCTCCAGCCCCTACAACCCTCCCTATCTCTGTAACCACCTCCAGCCCCTACAACCCTCCCTATCTCTGTAACCTCCTCCAGCCCCTACAACCCTCCCTATCTCTGTAACCTCCTCCAGCCCCTACAACCCTCCCTATCTTTGTAACCTCCTCCAGCCCCTACAACTCCTCCCTATCTCTGTAACCTCCTTCAGCCCCTACAACCCTCCCTATCTCTGTAACCTCCTCCAGCCCCTACAACCCTCCCTATCTCTGTAACCTCCTCCAGGCCCTACAACCCTCCCTATCTCTGTAATCTCCTCCAGCCCCTACAACCCTCCCTATCGCTGTAACCTCCTCCAGCCCCTACAACCCTCCCTATCTCTGTAATCTCCTCCAGCCTCTACAACCCTCCCTATCTCTGTAACCACCTCCAGCCCCTACAACCCTCCCTATCTCTGTAACCTCCTCCAGCCCCTACAACCCTCCCTATCTCTGTAACCTCCTCCAGCCCCTACAACCCTCCCTATCTCTGTAACCACCTCCAGCCCCTACAACCCTCCCTATCTCTGTAACCTCCTCCAGCCCCTACAACCCTCCCTATCTCTGTAACCTCCTCCAGCCCCCTACAACCCTCCCTATCTCTGTAACCTCCTCCAGCCCCTACAACCCTCCCTATCTCTGTAACCACCTCCAGCCCCTACAACCCTCCCTATCTCTGTAACCTCCTCCAGCCCCTACAACCCTCCCTATCTCTGTAACCACCTCCAGCCCCTACAACCCTCCCTATCTCTGTAACCTCCTCCAGCCCCTACAACCCTCCCTATCACTGTAACCTTCCCCAGTCCCTACAACCCTCCCTATCTCTGGAACCTCCTCCAGCCCCTACAACCCTCCCTATCTCTGTAACCTCCTCCAGCCCCTACAACACTCCGTATCTCTGTAACCTCCTCCAGCCCCTACAACCCTCCCGATCTCTGTAACCTCCTCCAGCCCCTACAACCCTCCCTATCTCTGTAACCTCCTCTAGCCCCCTACAACCCTCCCTATCTCTGTAACCTCCTCCAGCCCCTACAACCCTCCCTATCTCTGTAACCTCCTCCAGCCCCTACAACCCTCCCTATCTCTGTAACCTCCTCCAGCCCCTACAACCCTCCCTATCTCTGTAACCTCCTCCAGCCCCTACAACCCTCCCTATCTCTGTAACCTCCTCCAGCCCCTACAACCCTCCCTATCACTGTAACCTTCCCCAGTCCCTACAACCCTCCCTATCTCTGGAACCTCCTCCAGCCCCTACAACCCTCCCTATCTCTGTAACCTCCTCCAGCCCCTACAACACTCCGTATCTCTGTAACCTCCTCCAGCCCCTACAACCCTCCCGATCTCTGTAACCTCCTCCAGCCCCTACAACCCTCCCTATCTCTGTAACCTCCTCTAGCCCCCTACAACCCTCCCTATCTCTGTAACCTCCTCCAGCCCCTACAACCCTCCCTATCTCTGTAACCTCCTCCAGCCCCTACAACCCTCCCTATCTCTGTAACCTCCTCCAGCCCCTACAACCCTCCCTATCTCTGTAACCACCTCCAGCCCCTACAACCCTCCCTATCTCTGTAACCTCCTCCAGCCCCTACAACCCTCCCTATCGCTGTAACCTCCTCCAGCCCCTACAACCCTCCCTATCTCTGTAACCACCTCCAGCCCCTACAACCCTCCCTATCGCTGTAACCTCCTCCAGCCCCTACAACCCTCCCTATCTCTGTAACCTCCTCCAGCCCCTACAACCCTCCCTATCTCTGTAACCTCCTCCAGCCCCTACAACCCTCCCTATCTCTGTAACATCCTCCAGCCCTTACAACCCTCCCAGATCTCTGCGCTCCTCCAATTCTGGCCTCTTGTGCTACCCCCGATTTCCATCGCTCCACCATTGGCCGTGCCTTCAGCCGCCTGGGCCCCGAGCTCTGGAATTCCCTCCCTAAACCTGGGACACACATGCTGTCTGGCTCAGTACCACACAGGGTAACCACATCAGCTGTGGCTCTGTGGGTAGCAGTCCTGCCTCTGAGTCAGAAGGTCGTGGGTTCAAGTCTATCCCCAGAGACTCAAGCCCATACTCCAGGCTGACACTCCCAGTTCCAGTACTGAGGGAGCGCCGCACTGTCGGAGGGGCAGTACTGAGGGAGCGCCACACTGTCGGAGGGGCAGTACTGAGGGAACAGCGCACTGTCGGAGGGGCAGTACTGAGGGAACAGCGCACTGTCGGAGGGGCAGTACTGAGGGAGCGCCGCACTGTCGGAGGGGCAGTACTGAGGGAGCGCCACACTGTCGGAGGGGCAGTACTGAGGGAGCGCCACACTGTCGGAGGGGCAGTACTGAGGGAGCGCCGCACTGTCGGAGGGGCAGTACTGAGGGAACAGCGCACTGTCGGAGGGGCAGTACTGAGGGAACAGCGCACTGTCGGAGGGGCAGTACTGAGGGAGCGCCGCACTGTCGGAGGGCCAGTACTGAGGGAGCGCCGCCCTGTCGGAGGGGCTGTACTGAGGGAGGGTCGCACTGTCGGAGGGGCAGTACTGAGGGAGCGCTGCGCTGTCGGAGGGGCGGTACTGAGGGAGCGCTGCACTGTCGGAGGGGCCGTACTGAGGGAGCGCCGCACTGTCGGAGGGGTGGTACTGAGGGAGCGCCGCACTGTCGGAGGGGCGGTACTGAGGGAGCGCTGCACTGCGGGAGTGCCGCACTGTCGGAGGGGCGGTACTGAGGGAGCGCCGCACTGTCGGAGGGGCGGTACTGAGGGAGCGCCGCACTGCGGGAGTGCCGCACTGTCGGAGGGTCAGTACTGAGGGAACAGCGCACTGTCGGAGGGGCGGTACTGAGGGAGCGCCGCACTGTCGGAGGGGCGGTACTGAGGGAGTGCCGCACTGTCGGAGGGGCAGTACTGAGGGAGCGCCGCACTGTCGGAGGGGCAGTACTGAGGGAACGGCGCACTGTCGGAGGGGCGGTACTGAGGGAGTGCCGCACTGTCGGAGGGGCAGTACTGAGGGAGCGCCGCACTGTCGGAGGTGCCGTCTCTCAGCTGAGGTGTTAAACCGAGGCCCCGTCTGCCCTCTCAGGTGGATGTAAAAGATCCCACGGCCACTATTGGAAGAGGAGCAGGGGGAATTCTCCCCAGTGTCCTGGAGCCAAAAATGTATCCCTCAACCAACATCGCTAAAACAGATGATTGGGTCATTATCACATTGCTGTTTGTGGGAGCTTGCTGTGCGCAAAATGGCTGCCACGATTCCTACATTACAACAGTGACCACACTTCAAAAACAGCACTTCATTGGCTGTGAAGCGCGTTGCGACGTCCTGAGGTGGTGAAAGGCACTGGAGAAATGGGAGTCCTTTCTGTCTCGTTATGCGGCTGATTAACCGCGATCTCGTTCCTCACAGGAGCTGCACGGGCTGGAGCGAGGAATCTACAGCGAACTGAAACCCGGCCGCAAATAGGATGGATCGTCTGAGTGCCACGCGGGAGACGCCGCCTTGCCCTCTCCAGAATCCCGCTCGGACTGCAACCCCTGGTCCCTTGCCAGCTCTCCCGCCAGCTTACAGTGTCGCTGTTTTCGCCGGTCGAATGTCTCGCCGTGTATGTTTCAGACACGCGCCTCCTCCGAAGATGGGGGCAGATGATAGTGTGGTCTATAATCACAGCCTCAGTGTGTAACTCTCTCCCAGCGACGTGTTACCCTGTAACTCACTCCCAGTGACCCGTTACCCTGTAACTCACTCCCAGTGACCCGTTACCCTGTAACTCTCTCCCAGCGACGTGTTACCCTGTAACTCACTCCCAGTGACCCGTTACCCTGTAACTCACTCCCAGTGACCCGTTACCCTGTAACTCTCTCCCAGCGACGTGTTACCCTGTAACTCACTCCCAATGACCCGTTACCCTGTAACTCACTCCCAGTGACCCGTTACCCTGTAACTCTCTCCCAGCGACGTGTTACCCTGTAACTCACTCCCAGTGACCCGTTACCCTGTAACTCACTCCCAGTGACCCGTTACCCTGTAACTCTCTCCCATCGACCCGTTACCCTGTAACTCACTCCCAGTGACCCGTTACCCTGTAACTCACTCCCAATGACCCGTTACCCTGTAACTCACTCCCAGCGTCCCGTTACCCTGTAACTCACTCCCAGTGACCCGTTACCCTGTAACTCACTCCCAGCGACCCGTTACCCTGTAACTCACTCCCAGTGACCCGTTACCCTGTAACTCTCTCCCATCGACCCGTTACCCTGTAACTCACTCCCAGTGACCCGTTACCCTGTAACTCACTCCCAATGACCCGTTACCCTGTAACTCACTCCCAGCGTCCCGTTACCCTGTAACTCACTCCCAGTGACCCGTTACCCTGTAACTCACTCCCAATGACCCGTTACCCTGTAACTCACTCCCAGCGACCCGTTACCCTGTAACTCTCTCCCAGTGACCCGTTACCCTGTAACTCACTCCCAATGACCCGTTACCCTGTAACTCACTCCCAGCGACCCGTTACCCTGTAACTCTCTCCCAGTGACCCGTTACCCTGTAACTCACTCCCAGTGACCCGTTACCCTGTAACTCACTCCCAGTGACCCGTTACCCTGTAACTCACTCCGTGACCCGTGACCCTGTAACTCACTCCCAGTGACCCGTTACCCTGTAACTCACTCCCAGCGACCCGTTACCCTGTAACTCTCTCCCAGCGACCCGTTACCCTGTAACTCTCTCCCAGCGACCCGTTACCCTGTAACTCACTCCCAGCGACCCGTTACCCTGTAACTCTCTCCCAGCGACCCGTTACCCTGTAACTCACTCCCAGCGACCCGTTACCCTGTAACTCTCTCCCAGCGACCCGTTACCCTGTAACTCACTCCCAATGACCCGTTACCCTGTAACTCACTCCCAATGACCCGTTACCCTGTAACTCACTCCGTGACCCGTTACCCTGTAACTCACTCCCAGTGACCCGTTACCCTGTAACTCACTCCCAGCGACCCGTTACCCTGTAACTCTCTCCCAGTGACCCGTTACCCTGTAACTCACTCCCAATGACCCGTTACCCTGTAACTCTCTCCCAGTGACCCATTACCCTGTAACTCACTCCCAGTGACCCGTTACCCTGTAACTCACTCCCAATGACCCGTTACCCTGTAACTCTCTCCCAGCGACCCGTTACCCTGTAACTCACTCCGTGACCCGTTACCCTGTAACTCACTCCGTGACCCGTTACCCTGTAACTCACTCCCAGTGACCCGTTACCCTGTAACTCACTCCCAGTGACCCGTTACCCTGTAACTCACTCCCAGTGACCCGTTACCCTGTAACTCACTCCCAATGACCCGTTACCCTGTAACTCACTCCCAGTGACCCGTTACCCTGTAACTCACTCCGTGACCCGTTACCCTGTAACTCACTCCCAATGACCTGTTATCCTGTGCCGACATTGATCATTTTCTTTGCTGTTTAATTTCCGCTAATCTCCGGGCATTAACTTGAGACGCTCTTCATTTTCAAACTTTCCCTTGTTCTGTAATAAAAGCTCCTGGATCTTGTGTGTCTGTTTGAAATCTTTGAGATCTGCCATCGCTCTCCCCTCGCTCTCCTCTCCCACTCTAATTCTCTCTCTCCCTCCGTCTATCTATCAATTTCTCTCTCCCCTTTCTCAAGGGGCAAGGTATTGACTTGGATAGAGAACTGGTTGGCGGACAGAAAGCAAAGAGTTGGAATAAACGGGTCGTTTTCCAAGTGGCAGGTAGTGACTAGTGGGGTACCGCAAGGATCGGTCCTAGGACCCCAGCTGTTCACAATATATATTAATGATCTGGACGAGGGAATTGGATGTAATATCTCCAAATTTGCAGAGGACACAAAGTGGGTGGGAGGGTAAGCTGCGAGGAGGATGTCGTGAAACTCCAGTACGATTTGGACAGGTTGGGTGATTGGGCAGAAACATGGCAAATGCACTATAATGTGGATAAATGCGAGGTTATCCACTTTGGTGGCAAAAACAGGAAGGCAGATTATTTGAATGGCAATAGATTGGGAGAAGGGGAAGTGCAAAGAGACCTGGGTGTCCTTGTGCACCAGTCGCTGAAGGTAAGCATGCAGGTGCAACAGGCGGTTAAGAAGGCAAATGGTATGTTGGCCTGCATAGCGAGAGGGTTCAAGTACAGGAACAAGGATGTCTTGCTGCAGTTGTACAGGGCCTTGGTGAGGCCACACCTTGAGTATTGTGTGCAGTTTTGGTCACCTTACCTGAGGAAGGACATTCTTGCCATGGAAGGAGTGCAGCGAAGATTCACCAGGCGGATACCTGGGATGGCAGGAATGATGTACGAGGAGAGATTGGGTCGATTGGGCTTATACTCACTGGAGTTTAGAAGAATGAGAGGGGATCTCATCGAAACCTATAAAATTCTGTCAGGTCTGGACAGACTAGATGCAGGAAGGATGTTCCCGATGGTCGGGGAATCCAGAACCAGGGGTCACAGTCTAAGGATAAGGGGTAAGCCATTTAGGACTGAAATGAGGAGGAATTTCTTCACCCAGAGAGTGGTGAACCTGTGGAATTCTCTACCACAGAGGGGGGTGGAGGCCAATTCATTAAATATATTCAAGGAGTTGGATATATTTAAGGTTAAAGGGATATGGGGAAAAAGCAGGGACAGGGTACTGAATTTGGATGATCAGCCATGATCGCATTGAATTGCACAGCAGGCTCGAGGGGCCGAATGGCCTCCTCCTATCTTCTTTCTCTCACTGTGTCTGTCTCTCTCTAGTAGATTGGGCCGATACTCTCTGGAGTTTAGAAGAATGAGAGGTGATCTCATTGAAACATATAAGATTCTGAGGGGGATTGACAGGGTCGATGCCGAGAGGTTGTTTCCCCTGGGCTGGAGAGTCTAGAACCAGGGGTCACAGTCTCGGGATAAGGGGTCGGCCATTGAGGACTGAGATGAGGAGGAATTTCTTCACTCAGAGGGCGGTGAATCTTTGGAATTCTCTCCCCCAGAGGGCTGTGGAGTCTCTCTCTCTCTGCCTGCCCCGTCATGAACCCACGTCCCACCCGAAACAGGCTCAGTGTCCGGCCCACAGGAAGGAGCAGATCGCAACCAGCGTGTGGTTTGACCTAATTATCACACTCGGCCAGCAAACATCTTGGCATTTAGCTTTCCTGCAAATTCCGGCCTACAACTCGAGCCGAAGCTGTGACCGCACTCGAGAGCAGGCCTGGGGGTGGGCGGGGGCCCCCTCGAGCGAGATTATTCCTGGCACCACCCGAAGCCTGCACCTACCTACGCACGCAAGGCCAGAGGCAAGCTTGGGGACCGACCCGGGACGGTGAAGTTAACACAGTCGCGGTTCGGCAACAAAAACCAACAGAGGCTGGGAGTTCGCACTGCACTCCAGGAAGTTGTGAACTGCGAGAGCTCCGCGGCAGAAAACAGCCAAAAATAACTGCCACATTCTGCTAAAAAACACACAACCGGCCTGCACGTGACTCCAGGTCAACACTATGCGGTTGGCTTAACGCACGCACGAGCAACAAAGGATGGGCATTGAGTGGCGACTCGCTGACAACACCCACATACCGAGAATAAATAAACTATACACAGAAAAGCTTGAAGTCACACACACCCCCCCTTCTGGGACTGTACAGCCCGTGTGTGTGTCTCAGTGTCCGCTCCTGTACATTGTACAGCACACAGCGGGTAAAAGGGAACGATTCACTCCCGTCTGGTACTGTACAGCCCGTGGGTGTGTCTCAGTGTCAGCTCCTGTACATTGTACAGCACACAGCGGGTAAAAGGGAACGATTCACTCCCGTCTGGTACTGTACGGCCTGTGTGCGTGTCTCAGTGTCAGCTCCTGCACATTGTACAGCACATACAGCGGGTAGAAGGGAATACACCACTAGATGACAATATTGACCTTGGGACCAATCAAATCTACAAGGTACCACTCTGATTGCTGATTTGCGACTCCTGTGCACCATTGTACCAGGTTGCCAGGAGATGGCGCTGAATATTCCAGTCAACACAGGCATCTGAGCCAATCAGGGCAGTGCACCAGGGTAATTGGGTACTTGACTGGGGGGGGGGCGGTCAGAGGGTGAACGGCGTGGCTCAAGATATCCCCCTCAACCAGTATCACTAAAAACAGACGATCCGGTCATTACCTCACTGCCCTTTGTGGGAGCTTGCTGTGCGCAAATTGGCTGCTGCAGCAGAACTCACCCGCTCTTCGAAATAGCGGCCGTGGGGTCTTTCAGGACCACCCAAGTGTGTGCAAACAGGGCCTCGGTTTATTGTCTCATCCGAAAGACGGGCACACGAGGGCGAGGCAGGGTGGGGGGCGAGGATGAATAAATAAGCCATGGTTCTCAACTGAAGGAAGACACCCAATTAACCAAACGACAACGAGTGGTGAATTTATGGTGAAGTTTTATTTTGTGAACAGATACAGTCGACTACCTCAGGAATGACCGTGAGAAAGGAATACAGTTTTCATGACTTGATTACCATTGACTAGCGAGATTCACACACACACACACACACACACACTCACAGAACTAGACAGGAACTGGTGTGGTAACAAGACAGGTTGAAGTGTTTAAAATCAGATGTGACCGGCCTCACGTCAGCCGTGATCTGCGGCTTCTAAACCGAAGGCTACACACACCAGGCTGGAATGATGGGCGCGCTGACCGTCTAGCCAACCCCTCTCCCCATCCCATCCCACGGGATGTCCGCCCACTCGAGTCCGCAAATCCTCCTGTTCAATTCTCCTTATCGAACATGAAGCTGAGGAGATCCACCACGCGATTGCTGTAGGCAAACTCGTTATCATACCTGAGGGAAGGTTGGGAAAAGACAAGAGGTCAGTAGGCAAAGAGATGACAAAACCAGACCCCAGGAACAGGAGGAGGCCCATTCAGCCCCTCGAGCCTGTTACACAGGAACAGGAGGAGGCCCATTCAGCCCCTCGAGCCTGTTGCACAGGAACAGGAGGAGGCCCATTCAGCCCCTCGAGCCTGTTGCACAGGAACAGGAGGAGGCCCATTCAGCCCCTCGAGCCTGTTACACAGGAACAGGAGGAGGCCCATTCAGCCCCTCGAGCCTGTTGCACAGGAACAGGAGGAGGCCCATTCAGCCCCTCGAGCCTGTTACACAGGAACAGGAGGAGGCCCATTCAGCCCCTCGAGCCTGTTCCGCCAGCTCCGTGCCGGTGTTTATGCTCCACACCAGCCTCCTCCCACCCCTCTTCATCTCACCCCATCACCACCAGCCTCCTCCCACCCCTCTTCATCTCACCCCATCAACACCAGCCTCCTCCCACCCCTCTTCATCTCACCCCATCAACACCAGCCTCCTCCCACTCCTCTTCATCTCACCCCATCAACACCAGCCTCCTCCCACCCCTCTTCATCTCACCCCATCAACACCAGCCTCCTCCCACCCCTCTTCATCTCCCCCCATCAACACCAGCCTCCTCCCACCCCTCTTCATCTCACCCCATCAACACCAGCCTCCTCCCACCCCTCTTCATCTCACCCCATCAACACCAGCCTCCTCCCACCCTTCTTCATCTCACCCCATCAACACCAGCCTCCTCCCTCCCCTCTTCATCTCACCCCATCAACACCAGCCTCCTCCCACCCCTCTTCATCTCACCCCATCACCATATCCTTCTATTCCTTTCTCCCTCATGTGTTTATCCAGCTTCCCCTTAAATGTATCTCTGCTCTTCGCCTCGACCACTCCCTGTGGTAGCGAGTTCCCCATTCTCACCACTCTCTGGGGAAAGAAGTTTCTCCTGAATTCCCTATTGGATTTATCAGTGACTCTCTTATATTGATGGCCCCTAGTTCTGGTCTCCCCCACAAGTGGAAACATCTTCTCTACGTCTACCCTATCGAACCCCTTCATAATCTTAAAGACCTCGATCAGGTCACCCCTCAGCCTTCTCTTTTCTAGAGAGGAGCTCCAGCCTGTTCAGTCTTTCCTGATCGTTATAAACCTCTCAGTTCTGGTATCATCCTCGTGAATCTTCTTCTGCACTTTCTCCAATGCCTCTACATCCTTTTTCACATAGAACTGTGCACAGTGCTCCAAGTGTGGTCTAACCAAGGTATACGGAGACCAGAACTGTGCACAGTGCTCCAAGTGTGGTCTAACCAAGGTATACGGAGACCAGAACTGTGCACAGTGCTCCAAGTGTGGTCTAACCAAGGTATACGGAGACCAGAACTGTGCACTGTGCTCCAAGTGTGGTCTAACCAAGGTATATTGAGACCAGAACTGTGCACAGTGCTCCAAGTGTGGTCTAACCAAGGTATACGGAGACCAGAACTGTGCAGAGTGCTCCAAGTGTGGTCTAACCAAGGTATACGGAGACCAGAACTGTGCACAGTGCTCCAAGTGTGGTCTAACCAAGGTATACGGAGACCAGAACTGTGCACAGTGCTCCAAGTGTGGTCTAACCAAGGTATACGGAGACCAGAACTGTGCACAGTGCTCCAAGTGTGGTCTAACCAAGGTATACGGAGACCAGAACTGTGCACTGTGCTCCAAGTGTGGTCTAACCAAGGTATATTGAGACCAGAACTGTGCACAGTGCTCCAAGTGTGGTCTAACCAAGGTATACGGAGACCAGAACTGTGCAGAGTGCTCCAAGTGTGGTCTAACCAAGGTATACGGAGACCAGAACTGTGCACAGTGCTCCAAGTATGGTCTAACCAAGGTATACGGAGACCAGAACTGTGCACAGTGCTCCAAGTGTGGTCTAACCAAGGTATACGGAGACCAGAACTGTGCACAGTGCTCCAAGTGTGGTCTAACCAAGGTATATGGAGACCAGAACTGTGCACAGTGCTCCAAGTGTGGTCTAACCAAGGTATATGGAGACCAGAACTGTGCACATTGCTCCAAGTGTGGTTTAACCAAGGTATATGGAGACCAGAACTGTGCACAGTGCTCCAAGTGTGGTCTAACCAGGGTATATGGAGACCAGAACTGTGCAGGGATCAATGGCTGATGGGTAGCACCAATCTGTACAATGGACACACTGATAAAACACACCGATAAAACTCACCAAGAAATCAACTTCACAAAGTTGTCGTTCAGTGAAATGCCAGCGCCAGCATCAAAGATGGAGGAATGCGTATCTCCGACAAAGTCACTGGACACGACCTGTATGTAAAACAAAGTATTGGGAACAGGATAACTTAGAAGAACTCCCACCACAGGACGTCCCAAAGCGCTTCACAGCCAATCAAGTACTTTTTCTGAAGTGTGGTCACTGTTGTAATGTAGGAAACGCGGCAGCCAATTTGTGCACAGCAAGCTCCCACAGACAGCAATGTGACAATGACCCGATCATCTGTTTTTAGTGATGTTGGTTGAGGGATAAATATTGGCCCCAGGACACCGGGGAGAACTCCCCCTGCTCTGCTTCGAATAATGGCCATGGGATCTTTTACATCCACCCGAGAGCTCACAGGGCCTCGGTTTAACGTCTCATCCAAAAGATGGCACCTCCGACAGTGCAGCGCTCCCTCAGTACCGCCCCTCCGACAGTGCAGCGCTCCCTCAGTACCGCCCCTCCGACAGTGCGGCGCTCCCTCAGTACCGCACCTCCGACAGTGCAGCGCTCCCTCAGTACCGCCCCTCCGACAGTGCAGCACTCCCTCAGTACCGCCCCTCCGACAGTGCAGCGCTCCCTCAGTACCGCACCTCCGACAGTGCAGCGCTCCCTCAGTACCGCCCCTCCGACAGTGCAGCTCACCCTCAGTACCGCCCCTCCGACAGTGCAGCACTCCCTCAGTACCGCCCCTCCAACAGTGCGGCGCTCCCTCAGTACTGCCCCTCCGACAGTGCGGCGCTCCCTCAGTACCGCCCCTCCGACAGTGCAGCTCACCCTCAGTACCGCCCCTCCGACAGTGCAGCTCACCCTCAGTACCGCCCCTCCGACAGTGCAGCACTCCCTCAGTACCGCCCCTCCAACAGTGCAGCACTCCCTCAGTACCGCCCCTCCGACAGTGCGGCGCTCCCTCAGTACCGCCCCTCCGACAGTGCAGCTCACCCTCAGTACCGCCCCTCCGACAGTGCAGCTCACCCTCAGTACCGCCCCTCCGACAGTGCAGCACTCCCTCAGTACCGCCCCTCCGACAGTGCAGCTCACCCTCAGTACCGCCCCTCCGACAGTGCAGCGCTCCCTCAGTACCGCCCCTCCGACAGTGCAGCTCACCCTCAGTACCGCCCCTCCGACAGTGCAGCACTCCCTCAGTACCGCCCCTCCGACAGTGCAGCACTCCCTCAGTACCGCCCCTCCAACAGTGCAGCACTCCCTCAGTACCGCCCCTCCGACAGTGCGGCGCTCCCTCAGTACCGCCCCTCCGACAGTGCAGCTCACCCTCAGTACCGCCCCTCCGACAGTGCAGCACTCCCTCAGTACCGCCCCTCCGACAGTGCGGCGCTCCCTCAGTACTGCTAAAGGGTGTATCGGCCTGAGTTAAGCGACCTTCCCCAATCGTCCAATCACAAGTACCTGATCGTCGGTGTATCCCAGGATTCCCTTCAGGGGTCCCTCGGACGCTTTCTTCATCGCCTCCTTGATCTCGGCGTACGAGGCCGGCTTGGCCAGACGGCAGGTCAGATCCACCACGGACACGTCAGCTACCGGGACGCGGAACGCCATGCCCGTCAACTTCCTGAGGGGAGGAGAGCGAGAGCGAGAGCGAGTGAGCACAAGAAACCGAAGGAAACCCCAATTGTATCACCCACAGGGAATTCAGCTCGTTCAAAGGATGGGGAATTCCTTATTGGCAAGGGTCAGCACATTCACCACCCTCTGGGGATGGGAAGAAGACTTATTTAGTCATCTGTGAGCTGAAGGACCAGAGGGGGAGATGAGGAGAATTGTTTTTACGCAGCGAGTTGTTGTGATCTGGAACGCGCTGCCTGAAAGGGCGGTGGAAGCAGATTCAATAGTAACTTTCAAAAGGGGAATTGGAGAAATACTTGAAAAGGAAAAAATTCACAGGGTTATCGGGGAAAGAGCAGGGGGGAGTGGTGCTAATTGGAGAGCTCGTTCAAAGAGCCGGCACAGGCACGATGGGCCAAATGGCCTCCTTCTGTGATGCGAGTGTCCATGATTCAAACACTGCAGATTAGCGGACTTCCTAAACATCAGGGCAGTCGGCAGCACCCGTGACCTCCACCACCGGCGCACCGTGGCTGCAGTGTGGACCATCTACAAGATGCACTGCAGCGACTCGCCAAGACTTCTGCGGCAGCACCTCCCAAACCCGCGACCTCTTCCACCTAGAAGGACAAGGGCAGCAGGCGCACGGGAACAGCACCACCTCCAAGTTCCCCTCCGAGTCACACACACCATCCTGACTTGGAAATATATCGGCTGCTCCTTCATAGTCGCTGGGTCAAAATCCTGGAACACCCTCCCCAACAGCACTGTGGGAGCATCTTCACCACACGGACTGCAGCAGTTCAAGGCGGCTCACCACCACCATCTACAGGGCCCTGGTGAGAGCACACCTGGAGTATTGTGGACAGTTTTGGTGTCCTTACCTAAGGAAGGATATACTTGCCATAGAGGGAGTGCAACAAAGGTTCACCAGACTGGTTCCTGGGATGGGGGGACTGTTCTATGAGGAGAGATTGAGTAGACTGGGCCTATATTCTCTAGAGTTTAGAATAATGAGAGGTGATCTCATTGAAACATTCAAAATTCTTACAGGGCTTGACAGGGTAGATGCAGGGAGGATGTTTCCCCCTGGCTGGGGAGTCTAGAACCAGGGGTCACAGTCTCAGAATAAGGGGTCGGCCATTTAGGACTGAGATGAGGAGGAATTTCTTCACTCAGAGGGTGGTGAATCTTTGGAATTCTCTACCCCAGAGGGCTGTGGAGGCTCAGTTGTTGAGTATATTCAAGGCTGAGATCGATAGATTTTTGAATATTAAGGGAATCGAGGGATATGGGGATAGTGCAGGAAAGTGGAGATGAGGTAGAAGATCAGCCATGATCTTATTGGATGGCGGAGCAGGTTCGAGGGGCCGAATGGCCGACTCCTGCTCCTATTTCTAGTGTTCTCATGTTCTCAAGGGCAACTAGGGATGGGCAATAAATGCCAGCAATGCCCACATCCCAAGAATGCAGTACTGGAACCGGCCACGACTCACATCAAGGAGGAAGAGGAGTGTGCCGATCCATCGGAACCAAACGAGACTCAACGTTGACAGATTAGCCCAGTGACCTGGACATCGAGGTCCTGCGCCCACGCCCCACTGCCAGTTACCTACCCGTTCAGTTCGGGGATGATCTTGCCCACAGCTTTGGCAGCTCCGGTGGACGCCGGGATGATGTTCTGGTGGGCACCTCGTCCGTCGCGCCAGGCCTTGGCGGAGGGGCCGTCCACAGTTTTCTGGGTCGCAGTGTAGGCGTGAACGGTTGTCTGTCACGAGGCAGCAGAATCAAAGCGATTACACGGGAGCCCAAACACGCAACGCATTGGAAACAGCCCAGTGCTCAACAGGAACAGGAGGAGGCCATTCAGCCCCTCGAGCCCATTCGAACATTACCTACAGTCCACAGCACAGAAACAGGCCATTCGGCCCCACTGGTCCGCGCTGGTGTTTCTGCTCCACACCAGCCTCCTCCCACCCCTCTTCATCTCACCCCATCAACACCAGCCTCCTCCCACCCCTCTTCATCTCACCCCATCAACACCAGCCTCCTCCCACCCCTCTTCATCTCACCCCATCAACACCAGCCTCCTCCCGCCCCTCTTCATCTCACCCCATCAACACCAGCCTCCTCCCTCCCCTCTTCATCTCACCCCATCAACACCAGCCTCCTCATCTCACCCCATCAACACCAGCCTCCTCCCACCCCTCTTCATCTCACCCCATCAACACCAGCCCCCACCCACCCCTCTTCATCTCACCCCATCACCATATCCTTCTATTCCTTTCTCCCTCGTGTGTTTATCCAGCTTCCCCTTAAATGTATCTCTGCTCTTCGCCTCGACCACTCCCTGTGGTAGCGAGTTCCCCATTCTCACCACTCTCTGGGGAAAGAAGTTTCTCCTGAATTCCCGATTGGATTTATCAGTGACTCTCTTACATTGATGGCCCCTAGTTCTGGCCTATTCTATTAGACCATGGCTGATCTGTATCTTGACTTCATCCACCCACCTTGGTTCCGTGACCCTTAATAACCTCACCCAACAACAATCTGTCAATCCAAAGCCAGCCCCTCGAGCCTGTTACACAGGAGGAGGCCCATTCAGCCCCTCGAGCCTGTTACACAGGAACAGGAGGAGGCCCATTCAGCCCCTCGAACCTGTTACACAGGAACAGGAGGAGGCCCATTCAGCCCCTCGAGCCCGTTCCGTCATTCAATCAGATCGTGGCTGATCTGTATCTTAACTCCATCTACCCACCTTGGTTCTGTAACCCTTACCCAACACAAATCTATCAATCTCAGTTTTGAAATTTCTAATTGACCCCCAACCTCGACAGCTTTTTGGGGACGAGTTCCAGATTTCCACCCCGCTTTGTGTGAAGAAGATGTGCTTCCTGACATCACCCCTGAACGGCCTGGTTCTGCCCCCTTGTTCTGGACTCCCCCCACCACGGGAAATAGTCTCTCTCTCTCGCTACCCTATCGAATCCTTTAATCATCTCAAACACCTCGATTAGATCACCCCTTAATCTTCTAAACTCCAGGCAAGACAAGCCCAGTCTGTGCAACCTGTCCTCGTGATTTAACCCTTCAGAATCAGGTTCCCCTAAATTTTGTGTTAGCGTCGCTCCCTCTCAAACCTTGTATTAAATTCAATCAGGTTACGGCGATTGTTGGCTCCCTCCTCGTTAAAGTGTTGCCCAGTTCTGGCTCCTTCCTCAATGCTAAAGGCAGGGCTACCTTACACAACACCACCCTTGCACCGTAGCACGAAGCAGTCAGCTCTCAACATTTCCGGTCCAATTAAGTCATTGGGTCAAGCGAACTCGCAGTCAGACTTACCATCAACCCCTCGACAATGCCGAAGTTGTCCTCGATGACTTTCGCAAGAGGCGCGAGGCAGTTAGTCGTGCAGGACGCATTGCTGCAGAGAGATTGGAGGAAAGAGGTTGAGTGTTGCAACATCAGAGCCTATCTTACATCATAGAATCAGAGACTTACCACACAGAAGGAGGAGGCCATTTGAGCCCAGTTCCTCTTCAGTATCCCTTCCTACCCCGGGCTCCCTCCTTTACAGAAGAGTTGAGAAACTGCCTCAAATTCATCTGCTATTACCCACCCCACCAACTCCAATCTCACCAAGGTCATAAGCAAGAAAGAGATAGTTCTCTGTATTAGCAGGACTCTATTATTTATTGTGGGTGTCGCTGGCAAGGCTAGCATTTATCGCCCATCCCTAATGGCCCTCGAGAAGGTGAACCACCTTAGAAACATAGAAGATAGGAGCAGGAGGCGGCCATTCGGCCCCTCGAGCCCACTCCGCCATTCAATGAGATCATGGCTGATCATCCAAATTCAGTACCCTGTCCCTGCCTTCTCCCCATATCCCTTGATCCCTTTAGCCTTAAGAAATGTATCTAACTCCTTGAATATATTTAATGAATTGTCCTCCACTGCCTTCTGTGGTAGAGAATTCCACAGGTTCACCACTCTCTGGGTGAAGAAATTCCTCCTCATCTCTGTCCTAAATGGCTTACCCCTTATCCTTAGACTGTGACCCCTGGTTCTGGACTCCCCCGACCATCGGGAACATCCTTCCTGCATCTAGTCTGTCCAGACCTCAGAATTTTATAAGTTTCAATGAGATCCCATCTCATTCTTCTAAACTCCAGCGTATACAAGCCCAATCGACCCAATCTCTCCTCATACGTCATTCCTGCCATCCCAGGTATCAGTTTGGTGAATCTTCGCTGCACTCCCTCCATGGCAAGAACATCCTTCCTCAGATACCTTCTTGAACCGCTGCAGTCCGTGTGGTGAAGGTACAGCGGAGTGGGATGTGTGCGTCGCTGGCAATCCCAGCATTTATTGCCCATCCCTAATTGACTGACTCGCTAGGCCATTGCAGAGGGCAGTTAAGAGTCAACCACATTGCTGTGGGTCTGGAGTCACATATCGGCCAGACCGGGTAAGGGTGGCAGATTTCCTTCCCTAAAAAAGGACATTAGTGAACAAGATGGGTTTTTAATGACAATCCGGTAGTTTCATGGTCACCATTACTGATACTAACTTTTTAATTCCAGATTTATTTAATTAACTGAATTTAAATTAAATTTCCAGGGTGGGATTCGAACTCCTGTCCGCAGATCACTGGACCAGCAACATAACCACTATTCTACCATTCCCTGGTCTCAACACCGAGCTGAACATCACAAAGAGTTCCTCGCTACGGCCACAACAAGTCACAACATCTTGAAGGATCACACTGAAGGAGGTGTTGCCCATCACCCGTCCAGACCCAGGTCCCCGGAGAGCGCGTCAATAGTGCAGCGGTTCTGTTACTGGCTCCATTATCCTCGGAACGTGCAGTTCAAACCTCACTGTGGCAGAATTTTGAACTGGAAATAAAAAGCTGGGATCAGTAAAGGTGAGCACGAAGCTGTCGGAGTGTGGCGCTGTCCCCTTAGGGAAGGGAACATCATGTCTTTACCCCGGTCTGGGCCTATGTGTGACTCCAGTCCTCCACACCAACGTGGTTCAATCATAGAAATTCACCGCACAGACAGAGGCCATTCGGCCCATCGTGTCCGTGCCGGCCGACAAAGAGCGATCCAGCCTAATCCCACTTCCCAGCTCTCGGTCCGTAGCCCTGTGGGTTACGGCACTTCAAGCGCATATCCAAGTACTTTTTATTAAATGTGATGAGGGTTTCTGCCTCTACCACCCTTTCAGGCAGTGAGTTCCAGACCCCCACCACCCTCTGGGTGAAAAAAATTCCCCTCAACGCCCCTCTAAACCTTCTACCAGTTACTTTAAATCTCTGCCCCCTGGTTATTGATCTCTCTGCTAAGGGAAATCGGTCCTTCCTCTCCACTCTATCTAGGCCCCTCATCATTTTACACACCTCAATTAAATTTCCCCTCAGCCTCCTCTGTTCCAAAGAAAACAACCCCAGCCTCTCCAATCTTTCCTCATCGCTAAAATTCTCCAGTCCTGGCAACATCCTCGGAAATCTCCTCTGTACCCTCTCCAGTGCGATCACATCCTTCCTGTAATGTGGTGACCAGAACTGCACGCAGTACTCTAGCTGAGGCCTAACTAGTGGATCACTGACCTGAAACGTTAACTCTGTTTCTCTCTCCAGAGATGCTGCCCGACCTGCCGTGTGTCTCCAGCATTTTCTGTTTTTATCTCAGATTTCCAGCATCTGCAGTATTTTCTTTTTGTATTGGCAGGAATGACGTATGGAGAGAGAGATTGGGTCGATTGGGCTTGTACTCGCTGGAGTTTAGAAGAATGAGAGGGGATCTCATTGAAACTTATAAAATTCTGACAGGACTGGACAGACTAGATGCAGGAAGGATGTTCCCGATGGTCGGGGAGTCCAGAACCAGGGGTCGCAGTCTAAGGATAAGGGGTAAGCCATTTAGGACAGAGATGAGGAGGAATTTCTTCACCCAGAGAGTGGTGAACCTGTGGAATTCTCTGCCACAGAAGGCAGTAGAGGCCAATTCATTAAATATATTCAAGAAGGAGTTAGATATATTTCTTAAGGCTAAAGGGATATGGGGAGAAGGCAGGGACAGGGTACGGAGTTTGGATGATCAGCATTGAATGGCGGAGCAGGCTCAAGGGGCCGAATGGCCTACTCCTGCTCCTATCTTCTATGTTTCTATGTATGAGTGTGTTATACATTTCAAGCATAGCCTCCCAGCTCTTATATTCTATGCCTCGGCTAATCACAGAATCACAGAATCCCCACAGTGCAGATAGAGGCCATTTCGGCCCATCGAGCCTGCACCGACACATATCCCACCCGATCCCCGTAACCCCACGTATTTAATCCCCCTAACACTAAGGGTCAATTTATCATAGCCAATCAACCTAACCCGCACATCTTTGGACGGTGGGAGGAAACCGGAGCACCCGGAGAAAACCCACACAAACACGGGGAGAATGTGCAAACTCCACACAGACAGTCGCCCGAGGCCAGATTCGAACCTGGGTCCCTGGCGCTGTGAGGCAACAGTGCTAACCACTATGCCACCGTGCTGCCCTTATAAAGGCAAGTATCCCGCCTGCCTTCTTCAACCACCTTATCTACCTGTCCTGCTACCTTCAGGGATCTGTGGACCTGCACTCCAGGCTCCCTCTGATCTTCTGCACCTCAGGTGTCCTACCATTTAATGTGTATTCTCTTTCCTTGTTAGCCCTCCCCAAATGCATTACCTCACACTTCTGCGGATTGAATTCCATTGGCCACTGTTCCGCCCACCTGACCAGTCCGTTGACTCCTCACGGCCCCTCTGAAAAATCGCCCAGCAAGCCCCCCTCAGGTGTATCAAACGGCTCAGGCGGTTCACAAAGAAGGTCCATCACCTTCTCGGGGGGGGGGGGGGGGGGGGGGGGGGGGGGTAACTAGGGAATGGGCAATAAATGACGGCCTTGCCAGCGACAGCCACTATCCCCGAGAACGAACACAAGCCTAGTACGGTCTCCAAACTGGCCAGGACTCTAGTCCAGATGGGAAGTTGGAAGTCACCAGCCCAGACGGACCCAAGTGCAGGAATGCTCAACGTTCCGACTGGCTCGAAGGATTTACGAGGAACCTGAATCCCCACCAGGTCCCGATCTCCGACCCCAACCTACGGGTGATCCCACCCCATCCACCGACCCAGTGCAAAGGCCAGTTAGCATTAGTCTTCTCCCTCCCCGCCCCCCCAAACTCAACACCATTTCCCCCCCCCCCAACAGTCAAGGGCCGTCACCCTGAACTCAACGTGCCCCAAGAACCAATCCTCACCTGACGATGTTCATGCTGGACGGGTCATACTTGTCCTCGTTCACCCCCATCACAAACATGGGGGCGTCGGGGGAAGGGGCGGTGACCACAACACGTTTCGCCCCACCTTGCAAATGAAGCTGAAACACAAGAGCAAAGTCACTCATTGGACACGTTGAGAAACATCCTGGACTACAAGAGACCGACTGCGGAGATCTCAGACCTGGAGCCAAGCGTTCTGCTGTTTCTGCTCAATGCCTCGAAGGCGGTCTTCGAGGAAAGGAAGGAAGTCCCCAGTCTCGGCTCAACAACTCGAGGGCGTGCTTGAGCCTTGGGCGAGCTACCATCTTTGGCCTGTTTGACCACAGCCAACACCTTAGCCTCAGTACCATTTAGGGCGTGGTTGAGGTTTGGGCCTTGGTGAGCTACCACCCTTGACCTCAGTACCATTTAGGACATGGTTGCGGTTTGGGCCTTGGGTAACTACCATCCTTGGCCTCTACCATTTAGGACATGGTGAGGTTTGGGCCTTGTGAGCTACCATCCTTGGCCTCCGTACCAGGATTGCTGTACTGCCCAAATCAGAGGAACTTTCGGACCCTTAACCCAACAAAACTCTATCGATCTTGATCAGTGCAGCAGGATCATCCCGAGCCTTCTCTTCTCCAGCGTAAACATGCCCAGCTAGGTTCACCGATGTCCCTTTTAAGGGACGGAAACCTGCCGTCCTCACCTGGGGTCTGGGCTGATACGTGACGCTAATCCCACACGCAACAAAAATCTCTAGACAGGAACGGAGCCTAGCACCGATCACGGAGGGAAGGTCCAATTCACCCCCCCCCCTCTATCTGCAGGAACGGTAACCCAACAAACATGACCATGCTACACCTGGGTGGGAGGTTCAGCAGATCAGGAGGCCCACCGTTCATAACCCTGGTTACCAATTGAGACTTGATCGGGCACTTATTTTTGGACGTTGAGGGAATCAAGAGGTGTTGCGGGAAAGTGGAGTTGAAATCGAAGAGCAGCCATGATCTTATTGAATGGCGGAGCAGGCTCGAGGGGCCGAATGGCTGACTCCTGCTCCGATTCCTTATGCACTTACCATTGGGAGTGGAATCAGTGCCAAGACCTGGGTTGGGGAGGTTTCCGTCTCGTCTCCTGAAAGCCCCTTGCCTCATTTCCCCCCCCAGTTGTCCACACAAAGGACCAGCTACTTACCGAAGCCTTCTCCACACTCAGGAACACACCAGTCGACTCGACGACGTAGAGCGCTCCAGAATCACCCCAGGGGATGTCCGCTGGTTTCATGCTACAGGGCAGAAGGAGCCAAGGTGAAGACACGGGGGACAAATCCGGGCATCCAAGAGAGAGTCTAACAACCTCCCCTTGACATACAACGGCATTACCATCACCGAATGAGTAATGTACAGGGCCTTGGCGAGACCACATCTTGAGTATTGTGTGCAGTTTTGGTCGCCTTATCTGAGGAAGGATCTTCGCTGCACTCCTTCCATGGCAAGAAGATTCACCAGGCTGATACCTGGGATGGCAGGAATGACGTATGAGGAGAGATTGGGTCGATTAGGCTTATACTCGCTGGAGTTTAGATGAGAGGGGATCTCATTGAAACTTATAAAATTCTAACAGGACTGGACAGACTAGATGCAGGATGTTCCCGATGGTCGGGGAGTCCAGAACCAGGGGACACAGTCTAAGGATAAGGGGTAAGCCATTTAGGACAGAGATGAGGAAGAATTTCTTCACCCAGAGAGTGGTGAACCTGTGGAATTCTCTACCACAGAAGGCAGTAGAGGCCAATTCATTAAATATATTCAAGAAGGAGTTGGATATATTTCTTAAGGCTAAAGGGATCAAGGGGTATGGGGAGAAGGCAGGGACAGGGTACTGAATTTGGACGATCAGCCATGATCTCATTGAATGGCGGAGCAGGCTCGAGGGGCCGAATGGCCTACTCCTGCTCCTATCTTCTATGTTTCTATGAATCCCCCACCATCAACACTCATCATTCAACCCACTTGGACAGTCAGACAGAGGATTGGTGGGAATCGCGGAAACCATAACCCGGGCAACGGGCGTCCCTCAACGGGAACAAATCGGACCAACGTTGGAAGGAGAGACACACTAAACTTAAATGGTGCCATTTTCAAAGGGGTGCCAGAACAGAGACCTGGGGTATACGTACACAAGTCTTTGAAGGGGGCAGGACTAGTTGAGAAGGTTGTTTAAAAAAAAAAAGCACACGGGATCCTAGGCTTTATAAACAGAGGCAGAGAGTACAAAAGCAAGGAAGGTATGCTAAACCCTTTATAAAACACTGGTTGGACCCCAGCTGAAGTACAGCGTCCAATTCTGGGCCCCGCACACTTTAGGAAGGATGTCAAGACCTCGGAGAGGTTAAGGAGGAGATTGACCAGAATGGTCCCAGGGATGAGGGACTTCAGTGATGTGGAGAGACTGGAGAAGCTGGGATTGTTCTCCTTAGAGCAGTGAAGGTTAAGGGGAGATTGACCAGAATGGTCCCAGGGATGAGGGACTTCAGTGATGTGGAGAGACTGGAGAAGCTGGGATTGTTCTCCTTAGAGCAGAGAAGGTTAAGAGGAGATTTAATCGAGGTGTTCAAAATCATGAGGGGTTTTGATGGAGTAAATAAGAAGAAACTGTTTCCAGTGACAGGAGGGTCGGTAACCAGAGGACACAGAGTGAAGATAATCGGTAAAAGAACCAGAGGGGGAGATGAGGAGAATTGTTTTTCCCGCAGCGAGTTGTTGTGATCTGGAATGCGCTGCCTGAAAGGGCGGTGGAAGCAGATTCAATAGTAACTTTCAAAAGGGGAATTGGAGAAATACTTGAAGGGGAAAAATTCACAGGGCTGTGGGGAAAGAGCAGGGGGGAGTGAGACTAATTGGAGAGCTCGTTCAAAGAGCCGGCACAGGCACGATGGGCCGAATGGCCTCCTCCTGTGCGGTGTGATGCTATGAACCGAACACAGCATCAGTCACCAGCGCTAGACCTGGATGCCCGAGCTGTTCACACAACCTTCAACCCGCTTCCAACAAGCTGAAGGTCTTCAAGAAGACACAACTGAGAGCGTCTTCCAACGTCCCAGGGCCCTTCACAGGAACATTAACAACAGACCTAAAATCGACACCGAGCCACATGAGGAGATATTAGGACAGGCGACCAAAAGTTGGGTCAAAGCGGTGGGTTTTAAGGAGCGTCTTAAAGGAGGAGAGAGAGGCGGAGAGGTTTAGGGAGGGAATTCCAGAGCTCAGGGCCCAGGCGGCTGAAGGCACGGCCGCCAATGGTGGAGCGATGGAAATCGGGGGATGCGCAAGAGACCGGAATTGGAGGAGCGCAGAGATCTGGGAGGGTTGTAGGGCTGGAGGAGGTTACAGAGATAGGGAGGGTTGTAGGGACTGGAGGAGGTTACAGAGATAGGGAGGGTTGTAGGGACTGGAGGAGGTTACAGAGATAGGGAGGGTTGTAGGGGCTGGAGGAGGTTACAGAGATAGGGAGGGTTGTAGGGGCTGGAGGAGGTTACAGAGATAGGGAGGGTTGTAGGAGGTTACAGAGATAGGGAGGGTTGTAGGGGCT
This sequence comes from Somniosus microcephalus, assembly GCF_052327205.1. Classification (NCBI taxonomy): domain Eukaryota; kingdom Metazoa; phylum Chordata; class Chondrichthyes; order Squaliformes; family Somniosidae; genus Somniosus; species Somniosus microcephalus. The sequence continues at coordinate 222,078,796 of NC_140998.1, read as the reverse complement.
GGAGGAGGTTACAGAGATAGGGTGGGTTGTAGGGGGCTGGAGGAGGTTACAGAGATAGGGAGGGTTGTAGGGCTGGAGGAGGTTACAGAGATAGGGAGGGTTGTAGGGGCTGGAGTTGGTTACAGAGATAGGGAGGGTTGTAGGGGCTGCAGGAGGTTACAGAGATAGGGAGGGTTGTTGGGGCTGGAGGAGGTTACAGAGATAGGGAGGGTTGTAGGGCTGGAGGAGGTTACAGAGATAGGGAGGGTTGTAGGGCTTGAGGAGGTTACAGAGATAGGGAGGGTTGTAGGGGGCTGGAGGAGGTTACAGAGATAGGGAGTGTTGAAGTGGGCTGGAGGAGGTTACAGAGATAGGGAGGGTTGTAGGGGCTGGAGGAGGTTACAGAGATAGGGAGGGTTGTAGGGGACTGGAGGAGGTTACAGAGATAGGGAGGGGTGTAGGGGCTGGAGGAGGTTACAGAGACAGGGAGGGTGTAGGGGCTGGAGGAGGTTACAGAGATAGGGAGGGTTGTAGGTGCTGGAGGAGTTTACAGAGATAGGGAGGGGTGTAGGGGCTGGAGGAGGTTACAGAGATAGGGAGGGTTGTAGGGGCTGGAGGAGGTTACAGAGATAGGGAGGGTTGTAGGGGCTGGAGGAGGTTACAGAGATAGGGAGGGGCGAGGAGGCCACGGAGGGATTTGAAAACAAGGATGAGAATTTTGAAATCGAGGTGCTGCTTAACCGGGAGCCAATGTAGCTCAGCGAGCACAGGGGGGGTGATGGGTGAACGGGACTTGGTGCGAGTTAGGACACGGGCAGCCAAGTTTTGGATGACCTCAAGTTTACGTAGGGTGGAATGTGGGAGGCCAGCCAGGAGTGCGTTGGAATAGTCGAGTCTGGAGACAAAAGGCAGGGGTGAGGGTTTCAGCAGCAGATGAGCTGAGGCAGGGGCGGAGGCGGGCGAGGTTACAGAGGTGGAAGTAGGTGGTCTTTGTCATGTCGCGGAAGCTCACTTCAGGGTCAAATATGACACCAAGTTGCGAAGACCGAGATCCAGTCACACACCCTCCGCTCCCCACCCCGCTCTGGGTCAAGGGTGCCTCGTTCGCAGGGGGGGGGGGGGGGGCCCTGAGAGCCAGGGCTGGGGTTCCGGCAGAGTCCAGGCTCCGCGGAGGATTGAGAGTCACTCTCAGAGGAGCCTTCACCAGCCATCGAACCACACAATCCCTCAGAATGCCTCTCTTATTGAAACAGTCTGTGCGCGCGTTGAACTGGCCCAATCGGCTTGAAAGGAATTTAAAATCATCTGCTTCTGTTCTGCTCAGAGCGGAGAGGCCAAGGGTCAAACACGCGCCGAGGCCCCGGGTTCACAGACTCAGGAGCACCAGCACCGAAAACCAGCCTTCAACAGAAAGACTTACATTTCCTTTCCCCACCTCAGGACGTCCCAAAGCTCTTCACAGCCCATGACGTACATTTATTTGAGGTGTGGTCACTGTTGTAATGTGGGAAACGCGGCAGCCAATTTGCGCACAGCAAGCTCCCACAAACAGCCATGTGATAATGACCAAGATCATCTGTTTTTAGTGATGTTGGTTGAGGGATAAATATTGGCCCCAGGACACCAGGGAGAACTCCCCCCTGCTCTTCTTCCAATAGTGGCCGTGGGATCTTTTACATCCACCTGAGAGAGCAGACGGGGCCTCGGTTTAACATTTCATCCCAAAGCTCCCTCAGTACCGCCCCGCTGACAGTGCGGCGCTCCCTCAGTACCGCCCCTCCGACAGTGCGGCGCTCCCTCAGTACCACCCCCCGACAGTGCGGCGCTCCCTCAGTACCACCCCTTGACAGTGCGGCCTCCCTCAGTACTGACCCTCCGACAGTGCGGCGCTCCCTCAGTACTGCCCCTCCGACAGTGCGGCGCTCCCTCAGTACTGCCCCTCCGACAGTGCGGCGCTCCCTCAGTACTGCCCCTCCGACAGTGCGGCGCTCCCTCAGTACTGCCCCTCCGACAGTGCGGCGCTCCCTCAGTACTGCCCCTCCGACAGTGCGGCGCTCCCTCAGTACTGCCCCTCCGACAGTGCGGCGCTCCCTCAGTACTGCCCCTCCGACAGTGCGGCGCTCCCTCAGTACTGCCCCTCCGACAGTGCGGCGCTCCCTCAGTACTGCCCCTCCGACAGTGCGGCGCTCCCTCAGTACTGCCCCTCCGACAGTGCGGCGCTCCCTCAGTACTGCCCCTCCGACAGTGCGGCGCTCCCTCAGTACTGACCCTCCGACAGTGCGGCGCTCCCTCAGTACTGCCCCTCCGACAGTGCGGCGCTCCCTCAGTACTGGGGCGTGTTTGGCCTGGATTATGGGGCTCGAGTTTCTGGAGTGGGGGCTCGAACTCACGACCTTCTGACTCAGAGGAGAGACAAAGGTAATCCCACTGAGCCACAGCTGACAAGCAATGTTCTTTCAGACCACTGCACGCATTATCTGTGCTGCGGGGGCCTCAGATTCCACTTTAAGCTGTTGTTTCTGTGTCTCTGTCTCTGGTGCGAGCGAGGGCCCAGCAATCCTGAGGCGGCCATCACCATGGCGACTGTGAGCGGCCTCCTTTATTGTTTAGAGAAGGCCTAAAGGCCGATTGTTCAAAATTCTGCCGCTGCTTCGAGAGAAAGAATGTCTGACCCGTCCTGCCATCTGCCGTCACCCTGCGGGCGGGAAGCCACATTTTCTGAAGGGGGTTCGGTTGCTATGGAAGAGTTACTATAGATCGAGTAGATTGGGCTGATACTCACTGGAGTTTAGAAGAATGAGAGGTGATCTCATTGAAACATGTAAGATTCTGAGGGGGATTGACAGGGTAGATGCTGAGAGGTTGTTTCCCCCTGGCTGGAGAGTCTAGAACCAGGGGTCACAGTCTCAGGATAAGGGCTCGGCCATTGAGGACTGAGATGAGGAGGAATTTCTTCACTCAGAGGGCAGTGAATCTTTGGAATTCTCTGCCCCAGAGGGCTGTGGAGGCTCAGTCGTTGAGTATATTCAAGGCCGAGATCGAGAGATTTTTGGACTCTTGGGGAATCGAGGGATATGGGGATCGGGCGGGAAAGTGGAGTTGAGATCAATGATCAGCCGGGATCACATTGAATGGCGGAGCCGGCTCGAGGGGCCGAATGGCCGACTCCTGCTCCTAATTCTAATGTTCTTGTGAAAACGAGAGTGGAGTGGCTCAAGATGTGGTCTCACTGATAGGAGGGAAGGAGGGAAGGAGGGAAGGAGGGAAGGAGGGAAGGAGGGAAGGAGGGAAGGAGGGAAGGAGGGAAGGAGGGAAGGAGGGAAGGAGGGAAGGAGGGAAGGACTCCCATCTCTCCAGCACCTTTCACCACCTCAGGATCCCAAAGCGTTTCACAGCCAACGAGATACTTATTGTTTTGAAGTGTGGTCATTGTTGTAATGTAGGACCCCGCCCCACCCCGCCCACATTGCCCCCGTCTCCTGAATACGCACCACTGGAAGACGGAGATGGCTTTTCCGTCCACCACCAGCTTGCCATCCTCGGCTTGCACCTCTCCCCGGTAACGGCCGTGGGTCGAATCGTACTTGAACATGTAGGCCTGAAAACAAGCAGCACCCGCGGGTCAGAGGTCAGTGCCTGGGCCACCGCGCCAAGACGCTCCCCCCTCACTAGAACTTGCCCGCCCCAAAATACACACCCTAGAGGTTGCCTGGGACTGGGGAATTTCAGCGATGAGGAAAGATTGGATCGGCTGGGGTTGTTTTCTTTGGAACAGAGGAGATTTAATTGAGGTGTATAAAATGATGAGGGGCCTGGATAGAGTGGATAAGGAGGACCTATTTCCCTTAGCAGAGGGGTCAAAAACCAGGGGGCAGAGATTTAAAGTAATTGGTGGAAGGATTAGAGGGGAGTGGAGGAGAACTTTCTTCACCCAGAGGGCGGTGGGGGTCTGGAACTCACTGCCTGAAAGGGTGGTCGAGGCAGAAACCCTCATCACATTTAAAAAGTACTTGGATATGCCCTTGAAGTGCCGTAACCTACAGGGCTACAGACCGAGAGCTGGAAAGTGGGATTAGGCTGGAGAGCTCTTTGTCGGCCGGCACGGACACGATGGGCCGAATGGAATCCATCTATGCGGTAAATTCTCCGATTCTAGAACTGGCTGCCAACATGCTGGCCCCCAGCTCAGTCAGTGGCAACTGGTTACCGCCTGGTTTCAAGGGTGGCCGCTGGGAGGGGGGCTCTCTGTCGGTCAGCTGGGGTCTCCCAACTCCGACCAACACCCAGAGGTGACCACTGAAGTCCACCGCCTGCCCCCCTCTCCGCCTCCATAAATGAAGAGTGCAATGCCCGCACATAGAGAGCCAGAGAGGCTAGCTCCTGCACCAAGTACACTAGAACATAGGAGAAGGAGGAGGCCATTCAGCCCCTCGAGCCTGTTCCGACATTCAATGAGATCATGGCTGATCTGCGACCCAACTCCATCCACCCACCTTTGCCCCCGTATCCCGCAATACCTTTGGTTAACAAAAATCTATCAATCTCAGATTTAAAATTAACAACTGACCCAAGCATCGATTGCCGTTTGCAGAAGAGAGTTCCAGACTGATACCTGGGATGGCAGGAATGACGTATGAGGAGAGATTGGGTCGATTGGGCTTGTACTCGCTGGAGTTTAGAAGAATGAGAGGGGATCTCATTGAAACTTATAAAATTCTGACAGGACTGGACAGACTAGATGCAGGAAGGATGTTCCCAATGGTCGGGGAGTCCAGAACCAGGGGCCACAGTCTAAGGATAAGGGGTAAGCCATTTAGGACAGAGATGAGGAGGAATTTCTTCACCCAGAGAGTGGTGAACCTGTGGAATTCTCTACCACAGAAGGTGGTGGAGGCCAATTCATTATATTCAAGAAGGAGTTGGATATATTTCTTAAGGGATCAAGGGGTATGGGGAGAAGGCAGGGACAGGGTACTGAATTTGGATGATCAGCCATGATCGCATTGAATGGCGGAGCAGGCTCGAGGGGCCGAATGGCCGACTCCTGCTCCTATCTTTGTTTCTAAACTTGCCACCCTTTGTGTGTCGAAGTGTTTCCTAACTTCACTCCTGAAAGGTCTGGCTCTAATTTTTAGACTCTGCCCCCTTGTCCTCGACTCCCCAACCAGCAGACATAGTTTCTCGCTATCTACCCCATCAATTCCCCTTAATATCTTGAAATCTTCAATCAGATCAGCCCATAACTGTCTACATTCTAGGGAATACCACCCTAACCCTGACCATAGTATGATCACCTCGGGTATTGAGATCTCGACTTGGCAATTAGCCGCTGGGGGTCGACCAAGGAGCACAGGAGGGGAGCCAATTTCACCTTGACCAAAGACCACCTCAACTCAAGACTTCCCAGGCTAGGGGCCTGGCTGGCAGCCGCCTTCCAGGCCCCAGGGGAACCCTGCTCCTGGACACCCGCGAACCAGCACTTTCGAAAAAAGGTCCGCCGACCTCAGCCCAGCCACAGGTGGCGGAGGGAAAAAACCCACTGCCTAGATAGGGAGGCTCTGCTGGGCCGAGCAGAGCTTAGCGCGTGACCTTCTCCTCGCCTCCCAACAGGCTGGTCTCCGCCCGCCAACCCACCACCCTCCCCTGACGATCGTCTGTGCGCATGTAACCACTTACCATGTAGCTCAAGTCAATGAAGGGGTCGTTGATGGCCACCACCTTGATGCCCTTATCGAGGCAAGCCCGGAGGACCAGGCGGCCAATTCGGCCAAATCTGCAAGACACGAGTCAGAGAGAGAGTGAACCAACGGGGAGAACACGGGCATCGGCAGCGCACTCTGAACTTTAACTTCCAACCCATGATCTGAGAGGCCTTTAAGATTATGAAGGGGTTCGATAGGGTAGACGTAGAGAAGATGTTTCCACTTGTGGGGGAGACCAGAACTAGGGGCCATCAATATAAGAGAGTCACTGATAAATCCAATAGGGAATTCAGGAGAAACTTCTTTCCCCAGAGTGGTGAGAATGGGGAACTCGCTACCACAGGGAGTGGTTGAGGCGAAGAGCAGAGATACATTTCAGGGGAAGCTGGATAAACACATGAGGGAGAATGGAATAGAAGGATATGGTGATAGGGTGAGATGAAGAGGAGTGGGAGGAGGCTAGTGTTGACGGGGTGAGATGAAGAGGGGTGGGAGGAGGCTGGTGTTGATGGGGTGAGATGAAGAGGGGTGGGAGGAGGCTGGTGTTGATGGGGCGAGATGAAGAGGGGTGGGAGGAGGCTGGTGTTGATGGGGTGAGATGAAGAGGGGTGGGAGGAGGCTGGTGTTAATGGGGTGAGATGAAGAGGGGTGGGAGGAGGCTAGTGTTGATGGGGTGAGATGAAAGGGGTGGGAGGAGGCTGGTGTTGATGGGGTGAGATGAAGAGGGGTGGGAGGAGGCTGGTGTTAATGGGGTGAGATGAAGAGGGGTGGGAGGAGGCTGGTGGTGATGGGGTGAGATGAAGAGGGGTGGGAGGAGGCTGGTGTTGACGGGGTGAGATGAAGAGGGGTGGGAGGAGGCTGGTGTTGATGGGGTGAGATGAAGAGGGGTGGGAGGAGGCTGGTGTTGATGGGCTGAGATGAAGAGGGGTGGGAGGAGGCTGGTGGTGATGGAGTGAGATGAAGAGGGGTGGGAGGAGGCTGGTGTTGACGGGGTGAGATGAAGAGGGGTGGGAGGAGGCTGGTGTTGACGGGGTGAGATGAAGAGGGGTGGGAGGAGCCTGGTGTTGACGGGGTGAGATGAAGAGGGGTGGGAGGAGGCTGGTGTTGATGGGGTGAGATGAAGAGGGGTGGGAGGAGGCTGGTGTGGAGCATAAACACCAGCACGGAGCTGTGGGACCAAATGGCCTGTTTCTGGGCCATAGACTCTAACACTCAGGATTTACCACAAGTATAGTTAGGAGTCCCAGCAACCAGCAGCAGATACACAACGGCTTGCATGGTGCGAAGGAGACAAAATCACTGAAGGCCACCGCCCCCCACCCCTGGGGCAAGCGTACCGGTGGATACCGCGTGTGCCCTCTCTGGTCAACCGGGCACAGACAAGACAGCAGGAGAGACAGGCAGGCAGCCAGAGCAAACGCCATCGGTCCAGGGGCAGTGCCCATCCTAGACCTGTCGATGACCACTTTGGCCAGGCCCAGGAGCAGACCCACGAGATGGTCCCGACTTGCTCACCACCCTCTCCCTCCGTCCGTCCCTCTCCCTCGTTGAGGAGTGTCCAAATGGAGCTTACCCACCTCAAATCATGACTGGAGAAGCTGGGGTTGTTCTCCTTAGAGCAGAGAAGGTTAAGGGGGAGATTGACCAGAATGGTCCCAGGGATGAGGGACTTCAGTGATGTGGAGAGACTGGAGAAGCTGGGGTTGTTCTCTTTAGAGCAGAGAAGGTTAAGAGGAGATTGACCAGAATGGTCCCAGGGATGAGGGACTTCAGTGATGTGGAGAGACTGGAGAAGCTGGGGTTGTTCTCCTTAGAGCAGAGAGGGTTAAGGGGAGATTTAATAGAGGTGTTCAAAATCATGAGGGGTTTTGATGGAGTAAATAAGGAGAAACTGTTTCCAGTGACAGGAGGGTCGGTAACCAGAGGACACAGATTGAAGATAATCGGAAAAAGAACCAGAGGGGGAGATGAGGAGAATTGTTTTTACGCAGCGAGTTGTTGTGATCTGGAACGCGCTGCCTGAAAGGGCGGTGGAAGCAGATTCAATAGTAACTTTCAAAAGGGGAATTGGAGAAATACTTGAAGGGGAAAAATTCACAGGGCTGTGGGGAAAGAGCGAGGGGGGAGTGGGACTAATTGGAGCGCTCGTTCAAAGAGCCGGCCCAGGCACGATGGGCCGAATGGCCTCCTCCTGTGCTGTGCGATTCGATTTCACCAACTCACTTACCCATTAATTCCAACCGCTAATTCTCCCATTGTAGGTTCCGTAGGTGATTCAGAGAAATCTGCAACACAAAATATACGCAAGATTGAGGGTTGACCGAGCTACCCCGGTGGACCAGGCAAGAATTAACTTGCCTTTATGCCGAGCGCCTCATCTCGGTTTCAGGATGTCCCAACATGATTTACATCCGCTGAAGCATAGAAACATAGAAGATAGGAGCAAGAGTCGGCCATTCGGCCCCTCGAGCCTGCTCCGCCATTCAATGCGATCATGGCTCATCATCCAAATTCAGTACCCTGTCCCTGCTTTCTCCCCATATCCCTTGATCCCTTTAGCCTTAAGAAATATAACTAACTCCTTCTTGAATATATTTAATGAATTGGCCTCAACTGCCTTCTGTGGTAGAGAATTCCACAGGTTCACCACTCTCTGGGTGAAGAAATTCCTCCTCATTTCTGTCCTAAATGGCCTACCCCTTATCCTTAGACTGTGACCCCTGGTTCTGGACTCCCCCGCCATCAGGAACATCCTTCCAGCATCTAGTCTGTCTAGTCCTGTTAGAATTTTATAAGTTTCAATGAGATCCCCTCTCATTCTTCTAAACTCCAGCGAGTACAAGCTCAATCGACCCAATCTCTCCTCATACGTCATTCCTGTCATCCCAGGTATCAGCCTGGTGAATCTTCGCTGAACTCCCTCCATGGCAAGAACATCCTTCCTCAGATAAGGCGACCAAAACTGCACACAATACTCGAGGTGTGGTCTCACCAAGGCCCTGTACAACTGCAGCAAGACTTCCTTGTTCCTGTACTCGAACCCTCTCGCTACGAAGGCCAACATACCATTTGCCTTCTTAACCACCTGCTGCACCTGCATGCTTACCTTCAGCGACTGGTGCACAAGGACACCCAGGTCTTGTTGCACTTCCCCTTCTCCCAATCTATTGCCATTCAGATAATAATCGGCCTTCCTGTTTTTGACACCAAAGTGGATAACCTCACATTTATCCACATTATAGTGCATTTGCCATGCTTCTGCCCAATCACCCAACCTGTCCAAATCATACTGGAGTTTCTCTGCATCCTCCTCACAGCACACACGCCCACCCAGCTTTGTGTCGTCTGCAAACTTGGAGATATTACATCTAGTTCCCTCGTCTAGATCATTTATATATATTGTGAATAGCTGGGGTCCTAGGACCGATCCTTGCGGTACCCCACTAGTCACTGCCCGCCACTTGGAAAAACCCATTTATTCCAACTCTTTGCTTTCTGTCTGCCAACTAGTTCTCTATCCAAGTCAATACCTTGCCCCCAATCCCATGTGCCTTAATTTTGCACGCTAATCTCTTAGGCGGGACCTTATCGAAAGCCTTCTGAAAGTCCAAATACACCACATCCACTGGTTCTCCCTTATCTATTTTACCAGTTACATCCTCAAAAAATTGCAGTAATGGAGGTGTGGCCACACATTGTCGGTCGGCATTAAACCACAGCCTGGAATTTAGCAGGTTAAGGGGCGATCTGATCGAAGTTTTGATGATATTAAGGGGAACTGATAGGGTAGAGAGAGGAACTATTTCTGCTGGTTGGGGAGTCTAGGACTAGGGGGCAGAGTCTAAAAATTAGAGCCAGACCTTTCAGGAGTGAAGTTGGGAAACACTTCGACACACAAAGGGCGGTAGAAGTTTGGAACTCTCTTCCACAAACGGCAATCGATGCTCGGGTCAATTGTTAATTTTAAATCGGAGATCGATAGATTTCTGTTAACCAAAGGTGTTGAGGGATTTGGGGCAAAGGCGGGTGGATGGAGTTCGGTCACAGATCAGGCACTATCTCACTGAATGGCGGGACAGGCTCGCCGGGCTGAAGAAGAACAGAAGAATTAGGAGCAGGAGGAGGCCATTCGGCCCCTCGAGACTGCTCCGTCATTCAATAAGACCAGGGCCGATCTCCTTCCTCATCTCCACTTTCCTGCACTGTCCCCATATCCCTTAATATTCAAAAATCTATCGATCTCAGTCTTCAATATACTCAACGACTGAGCCTCCACAGCCCTCGGGGGGGGGGGGGGGGGGGAAGAGAATTCCAAAGATTCACTGCCCTCGGAGTGAAGAAATGCCTCCTCATCTCAGCCCTAAATGGCCTCCTCCTGTTCCTGTAAGTGGATACAAAAAGTGTTGGATTGTATCGGATAATCGATACAATCCATCAGATTGTGTCTACAACCGATACATATTGGAGAGGTTCCAATAATCGATACTATCCATCAGATGGGCTCCAATGATCAATACAAAGTATCGGCTTGTATCCAATCTGTGACACCCTGCACTCCATCACTGACACACTACGCACCCAGACACACACACTGCGCACCCACAGACACACACAGACAGCACCCCCTCCGCCGGCTGGAACTCACCTTCAGGGATGAGAGAGCGACCTTCAAACAGCAGATTAAAAATTAAAACCAAGCACAGACTCCCGAGAGGCTGATCGTATTGCAGTTTCCATTTTTAAACCATTAATTATATATTCGACTTTGTTAAATCGTCGATAAAACATCAACCTTAATCCTCTTTTTGGGGGGGGGGGGGGGGGGGGGGGGTGAATTATTTTTCGGCAGCACCTCCCAAACCCACGCCCTCTACAGCCTAGAAGGACAAGGGCACCACCACCTCCAAGTTCCCCTCCAAGGCACACAACATCCTGACTTGGAAATATATTGGCCGTTCCTTCATCGTCGCTGGGTCAAAATCCTGGAACTCCCTCCCTAACAGCACTGTGGGAGTACCTTCACCACACGGACTGCAGCGGTTCAACAATGCAGCTCACCACCACCTTCTCAAGGGGCGACTGGGGATGGGCAATAAATACTGGCCTTTCCAGTGATGCCCAGATCCCAAAAAAGAATAAAGAGAGCTCTTTCACAGAGCTGGCACTGGCACGATGGGCTGAATGGCCACCCTGTGTGATTTTACGAGCAAGTGCCTTATTTGGCCAAGAACGCCATCTCATTAAAATACACTGCTCTCGATTCATTTTGTAGGTCGATTACGAGATAGAGGACTGGTGTGGCAGAACGCCTCTCGTCTGCTGTGGGACTTAGCTTGCAAACTGACCTAGATTCGCTCAGATACAGATGTCACAGCCAGATCCCCAGCACCCCTCTCCCAGAGCGCATTCTGCTTCTGGAGAAGGGGGAAAATGGAGGATTGCAATTTCAGTAGCTGCTGTTGTGGCAATCTCTGTAACCCCTTCGAAGCCACAGACAGCTGCAAAACCTTTCCAATATTTATAGTCAGCTCGCAGGTGCACCAATGCTGCAGGACTTCATCCACAGATTTACAGGTTATTAATATCCCCATAAACAGCATTGACAAATCCCTGCTGCATGCCACACACGCCAAAATATTCAACTATATTAAAACATGCCTCACTGCATCCGCTCTCCTTGTAATCCATTGCAACCCTCAATCCCTCCCCGTGGATCCCGCCGCCCCCTCGATCCCTCCCCGTGGATCCCGCCGCCCCCTCGATCCCTCCCCGCGGATCCCACCGCCCCCTCGATCCCTCCCCACGGATCCCGCCGCCCCCTCAATCCCTCCCCACGAATCCCGCCGCCCCCTCAACCCCTCCCCACGGATCCCGCCGCCCCCTCAACCCCTCCCCACGGATCCCATCGCCCCCCTCAATCCCTCCCCACGGATCCCATCGCAACCCTCAACCCCTCCCCACGGATCCCATCGCCCCCCTCAATCCCTCCCCACGGATCCCATCGCAACCCTCAACCCCTCCCCACGGATCCCATCGCCCCCCTCAATCCCTCCCCACGGATCCCATCGCAACCCTCAATCCCTCCCCACGGATCCCATCGCAACCCTCAATCCCTCCCCACGGATCCCATCGCAACCCTCAATCCCTCCCCACGGATCCCATCGCCCCCTCCCCATGGATCCCATCGCCCCCTCAATCCCTCCCCATGGATCCCATCGCCCCCTCAATCCCTCCCCATGGATCCCATCGCCCCCTCAATCCCTCCCCATCAATCCCACTGCCCCCTCAATCCCTCCCCATCAATCCCACTGCCCCCTCAATCCCTCCCCATCAATCCCACTGCACCCTCAATCCCTCCCTTTATATCCCATCGCCCCCTCAATCCCTCCCCATCAATCCCACTGCCCCCTCAATCCCTCCCCATCAATCCCACTGCACCCTCAATCCCTCCCTTTATATCCCATTGCACCCCCTCAATCCCTCCCATAATTTCATTGCACTCCCTCCCGCCCTAGTTTGCAATGCAGCCCAATCCCTAATTTAGCAATGCAGCCCCCGCCCTAGTTTGTAATGCATCTCCATCCCTAATTTTGCAATGCACCTCCAGCCCTAGTTTACAATACTCCCCCCGCCCTAGTTTGCAATGCTCCCCCCGCCCTAGTTTGCAATGCTCCCCCGCGCCCTAGTTTGCAATGCACCCCCAGCCCTCATTATTCGGGTGCATACATGCACCCACTCACCGTACAATTGCCGCAATCTCTAGTCCCGTTCCTGCCGCAGCAGTCGCCCTTTATAGAGCGGGCGGGCTGACGTCGTCACGTTGCCTAGCGCCCGGACGGCGGAGGATTCCAGAACCTGGGCGGAATCGGGTGCATGCTGGGAGTTGTAGTTTTCCCTCCAATCCCTGCACTGGCTGCAATTTGCAAAGTCATCACCGACCTAGACACAGGGCCAAAGAGCAGAGCTGGCACTCTGTGTTCAGTCACTCTCTGCATTCTGCGTTCAGTCACTCTCTGCATTCTGCGTTCAGTCACTCTCTGCATTCACAATTCACAATTCAAATCCCTTTATTGGCATGATAAGTTACATCTTATGTTGCCAAAGCATCAAAATACATTTATGGTTGAGCACATAAACGCAGTTCTATTCATACAGTGTATAAACAGGTATATCCCTGAGTGTATAAATATACATTCGCATTGTTTATATATACTCTTGTCTTAGTTTACTGGTTGTCCCTCTGTTCATGGCAAGCTGTAACATCGTGTGCCGCCAGTGTTACACAGCTTCTCTCCTCCCCCAGTAGGAATGGGAGTTTTTGGTTGTCATTCAGATTTCTGAATTCAGGGCATATTTGTGAGAATTTTTGGTAGAAATTCTCCCTGATGCCCTGATATTTTCCACAGGCTGTGAGGAAGTGCATCTCTGTCTCCACTACTCCCTGACTGCAGTGAGAGCATATCCTGTCTTCTCTTGGCAGCCTGGTCTGCCTGTGTCTGCCTTTTTCGATCGCTAGGCTATGTTCGCTAAGTCTGTACCTTGTCAAGGTTCTTCTCAGTTTGTTATCTTTTACCATGGTCAGGTAATCAGCTATGTTGTATTGTCTGTTTAGGGCCAAGTAGCAATTGAGTTTGCTTTGGGTTTTTGTTGTTTCTGCCCAATATGTCAGATATGTTTCCTTTTGCTTAGCGACGATTGTGTTGGGTCGAATTCTTTGTGTTACCCTGTCACTGTCCTGGGGCTGGTTATTGTTAGTATTGTTAGTAGTTACTTCACTGAGTCCCAGGACTAGTTGACTGAGGGTATTCTTCTTTATGGTCAGCTCTTGGCATTTCAGGGCGTAGTAGTGATAGCATTGGGGGTTGCTCATTTGTAGGTGATTCCAAAATTTGGTGGCTCTTTTTTGGATAGTGATTATTAATGGGTATTGGCCTAGTTCCGCCCTGCATGCATTGTTTACTGTTTTACTTTGAGTCCGGAGGATACTTTTACAGAATTCTGCATGTAGGATCTCAATTGGGTGTTTGTCCCATTTTGCAAATTCTTGTTGAGTTAGCGGTCCCCATACCTCACTGCCATAGAGTGCAATTGGTTCAATTACTGATTTGAAAATTTTGAGCCAAATGCTAATTGGGATTTCTATTTGGATTGATTTTTTGATGGCATAGAAAGCCCTTCTTGCTTTCTCTTTCAGTTCATTCACAGCCAGTTTGAAGTTTCCCGTAGAACAGATTTTTAAGCCCAAGTATGTGTAGTTAGTGGTTTGTTCAATTTTGGTTGTTCCTACTGTGAAATTTATTTTGGGTCCCTGATGTTTGGATCTTTGCTGGAACACAAGGACTTTGGTTTTTTGGGGATTTATTGTCAGGGCCCAAGTCTGGCAGTACGACTCCAGCAGGTCCAGGTTCTGCTGTAGACCCTCTTTAGTTGGTGACAGCAGAACCAGGTCGTCTGCATAGAGGAGGAATTTAACCTTGGATTCATATAGGGTGAGGCCGGGTGCTGTAGATTGTTCAAGTAGTTTTGCCAATCCATTAATGTAAATATTAAAGAGTGTCGGTGAGATTGGCGAGCCCTGCGTCACCCCCCGCCCCTGTGGGAAGTATTTTGTTTGTTTGTCTCCAATTTTAACTGCACATTTGTTGTTTGTATACATTGATTTAATTACATCATATGTTTTCCCTCCTACCCCGCTTTCGATAAGTTTCAGGAATAAACCGTCATGCCAGATGGAGTCGAAAGCCTTCTGGAAATCTACAAAGCATGCGTAGATTTTGCTTTTGTTATGGTGAACGTGTTTGTCAATTAGGGTCTGTAGGGTGGAGATATGATCGGATGTTCTATAGTTTGGCAGGAATCCAATTTGGCTTTTACTCAAGACATTGTGCTCCTCAAGGAAGTTTATAAGTCTTTTGTTTATGATGCTACAGAATACCTTCCCCAGGTTACTGTTTACACAGATGCCTCGATAGTTGTTTGGGTCGATTTTGTCCCCACTTTTGTATATGGGCGTTATGAGTCCTTTGTTCCAGATATCAGGGAAATAACCGACACTCAGAACCAAGTTGAAGAGTTTTAGGATAGCCAGTTTCATTTTGTTGTCTGTGTGATTAATCATCTCGTTTAGTATGCCGTCTGTCCCGCAGGCTTTTCCTGGTCGCAGGTCCTTGAGTTTTTCAAGAAGTTCTTTTTCTGTTATTATGGCGTCTAGCGGGTTTTGGTTATCTTTTATGGCCATTTCTAGCTTTTCCAGTTTTTTGCATATTTGGTGTTGCTCTGGTCTTAGTGTGTTTTTCTGGTATAATTTTTCAAAGTGGTTTACCCATGTGTCCCCATTTTGAATGGCCAAATCGTCGTGTTGTTTTTTGTGTAGTGTATTCAAGTTGTCCCAGAAACAATTGGAATCAATGGATTCCTCCATGGAGCTGAGTGTATTCTTAATATATTGCTCTTTTTTGGTTCTGAGTGTGTTTCTGTATTGTGTTAGTGTCTGACAATAAGTAAGGCGTAATTCCTCATTTTCTGGATGTCTGTGTTTTTGGTTTGATATTTTTCTAAGTTTTTTCCTCATGTTATGGCAATCTGGGTCAAACCATTTTTCATAGTTTTTTGTTTTGGGTTTGTTCTTGCGAGCTTTCAAGTTTGCATTTGTTGCCAAATTATCAAAAATATTGTTTAGTTTAATAACTGCCTGGTTTACGCCTTCTTTATTGTGAGTGTATATGTTATCCAGAAAGGTGTCTAAGAGAGCTTGAGTTGATGCATTGCTAATTGTTTTCTGGTATTTTTCCGTGTCGTTTTTGGCCCATCTGTACGATTTTTTGGTGTTGTACAGTTTACTGGGTTGTGTTTCTATGTTGTTTGTTTCTGTCTTTTTGAGGAACATAGTAATTTGACTGTGATCTGACAGTGTTGTTTGTGGTTTGACTGTGAATGCTCTGAAAGAGGATGGGTCTAAGTCTGTAATCATATAGTCTACTGTGCTGCAGCCAAGAGGTGAGCAATAGGTCGATCTTCCTCGGAGGTCTCCTATGAACCTACCATTGACAATGTACAGACCCAGGTTTCGACAGAGCTGTAGTAGCTGTTTTCCGTTGGTATTTGACTGCTTGTCGCAGTTATGCCTGTATGGAAGGGAAGGGATGTCAAAGTGGTTATTCCCGAAAACGTAATTGTTTCCCTGATTATTGGTGAAGTCTGGTTCTTCGCCCGTTCTTGAATTGAGGTCCCCACAGATCAACACGTTCCCCTGGGCCTGGTATTGGATAATTTCCCCCTCCATGTTGGAGAAGGTGTCCTCTTTAAAGTACGGGGAATCGATTGGAGGGATATAAAGTGCGCAAATGTAAACATCTTGGGTGTTTGAGATAATCTCCCTCTCAAGTTTGAGCCACATATGGTTTTCGCCCTTTTTTATAAATTTGATGTAATTCTTAAGTTCTGTTTTAAACCAGATCAGTATGCCTCCGGAGTCTCTGCCTTGGGTTACACTTGGTAATTTATTGAAGGGGACCACCAGCTCAGTGTACCCTTGGGGACAGCTAGTGTGTCCTTTTCCTTTATACCAAGTTTCCTGTAGAATGATAATATCTAGGTCTTTAGTTTCATCTATGAACTCTGGGGTCCTACTCTTCACTTCTCGCACTGAAGAGCGTAGACCTTGGATATTCCAGGTCGAAATATATAAGGATTTCATGTTAAGTTTGATCTTTTACTATGATAGGTTAAGGAGTGGTACGTGTTTGTCGTGTCTAAGTGTGGGGGAAAAAAAGATCACTTCAGTTGTCTATAAAAGTTAATACAATTTGGTTACAGTTCTTTCTATTAATTAGTCCTTGATCCATAAGGCGGAAGTAGATGCTGCTGCACATCTGCTTATTGTCTCTTAATGGATTGTTTCTGTCTGAGGTATTGCGTACGTCCTGTGCATCTCTCCCTCTGTCTGGCTGGGAGCGGTCCTATTCCCCTGTGGGACAGGAGTGGTGCTGGTCTCATATTGTTGTTTTGCATGGGGATCCTCTCTGGTCTCGGTTGGTGTGTTGGTGGTCTTTGTAGTGTTCCTGATATGTACCCCGCTGATCTCTGGTGGTCGGGGGGGGGTCCTCTTGGAGTCTGGGTATGGACCCGGTTAAAAGCGACGTCCTTCAGGGCTTTAGCAAAGATCGATATTCTTTGCCTTTGGATGTGGACGTGGTCGTAAAGACATTCCTCATCGAGGGTGGGGTGTTGGGCCAGGTGTACGTTGTGGTTTGATTCGCAGTCTCTTGCTATGCTGGCATTTGTCTCATGAATTGTGTTGTTGTTGAAGTCTGTTCTCGGCAATATTGTGGAAACAGTGATTCTAGTGTTTGGAAATGTACTGCTTGCCTTCCTAATCATTGCTCTGAGCGATGTTGCTACCTCTTTCTGTTGGGCCTTTAGGTCATTTGTGCCCGTGTGTATTATTATGTGTTGGGGGGAGCCTAATCTGGCTTTGGTCAGCCATCCCATGGCTCTGTTTGTTGTTGGGCACCAGATCTTTTCTACTTTACTTCTAGGGAAAAGCTTTTTCTCCCATAGAAATTTCCCATTTGAGTCTATGAGTATTACGACGTCAGCCTTGTTTGTGTTTACTGTCTGGTGGCTTTCGCCTGGACTCATAGTGTGTGTGCTGGGCTGGGGTGTCTGGTGTGTGCGTACCTCTTGTGAGCGGCTCGCTTGTGGTTCCATGGTGGTGGGGGAAGATTGCGAATCAGTATGCTGGTCGGTCTGTGTGGCACCCCTTGTATTGTGTGTCTGTTGCTTTTGTTCCGTGTGGGAGTGCAGCCGTTCCGTCCGGCTCTGTCTTGTCTTATCTCTAGCCTCTGGTTGCTGGTCTAATGGTGTTATCTCTCCTCTATGGCTCTCTTCTTTTTCCTGCAGCTCTTTCACCTGATTCCTAAGTAGATTCACCTGGTTCTCAAGTAGATTCAGCTCTCTCTTGTGTCTCTCCCTCTCCTGCTTTTGTTCGTCATTCATTTTGAGGAACTCCTCTCCAAGTTTAACCATCTCTATCTCTAATTGATTAAATTTATCTTTTGGTTGTATCTGGCTGTGTGATCCCGGGGTATGTGTCTGGTCGGCCCTGGAAGGCTCACTCGCTTCCTGGCTAGGCTGGTCGGCCCTGGAAGGCTCACTCACTTCCTGGCTATGCTGCTCTTCTCTTGGTGAGCTGGGAATGGTAGGGGGACTATGTGTGGCTTCCTCCCTGGTAGTTATGCTGGGGTTTGTCAGTTGTATCGTGTGGCTGTGGTTCCCCGGGGTTAGTGTCTGGTTTGAACTGTGTGGCTCGTTCACCTCCTGACCAGGCAGATTTTCTCCTGGTAAGTTGTCAATGTTGGGGGAAGTGCGGGCCACTTTGGGGCTGTTCCTTCCCCCCTTAGTTAATCTTTTCAGTGTCCTGAAGGCCATTGCAAATTTGTCGAGGTTGCCTTGCACTAATATTGTTCCGGTATTGTACGCGTTGACCGTCGTGGTTGAACTGTCTCCTGGTGTGTTAATTTTCATTATGGACCCATTTGCGGTATTTTCTAGCTTAATATTGGTATAGTGTGATTTTATTGCTGTGATCCAAGCCGCTGGCTGATTTGAGTAGAAAATGAGGTTACTTTTTGTCCCATTGTTGTAACAGTCAGCAAAAAGAGTTTCTGGTTTTTCTCTCATCTGAGCATGCTTGATCGCTTTTATAGCTTTTTTTTGCGGTGTTGGGGGGAATCTGGAAGCGGGGCTGTTGTGGATCTTCTGATTCGCTCATTTTTGGTAAAGTATTGTTGATCTTAGAATAAGCTTTTCTGGGGCCCCGGGTTTGGTGTTTCCCTCTCCCAGTTCACGAACTTTCCCGGTCCCCCTCTCCGACCCCGTGGTCCCTGAGCCTCGGCTCCTGGGTTCACCCTTCTCAGGTCTGAGTCTGTGAGCCGCTGTTTCCCGGTGCCTTCGGGCTGTTCCCCTCCCCCTCAGAGGTCTCTGGGCCTCTGTCTCGGCCTGGCTCCTCGGGCCTTTCCCTGGGCCTCCCTCCCCGGGCCCTGTACTCACGGTCTTGGTTGTGAGCCTTCTGGTTGATCCCCTTCTCCTCAGAGGTCTCTGTGCCTGATGGCCTGGCTCCTCGGGCCTTTCCCGTGCTGGATTGTTAGGCTGCGGCCCGAGCCCCCTCGGCTGTGCCGGTTGCTGGATTTCTGGGCTGCGGCCCGAGTCCCCTCGGCTGTGCCGATTGCTGGATTTCTGGGCTGCGGCCCGAGTCCCCTCAGCTGTGCCGATTGCCGGGTTGCGTTCCGAATCTCCTCGGCTGTGCCGATTTCTGGGATGCGGTCCGAGTCCCCTCGGCTGTGCCGGTTGCTGGATTTCTGGGCTGCGGTCCGAGTCACCTCAGCTGTGCCGATTGCCGGGTTGCGTTCCGAATCTCCTCGGCTGTGCCGATTTCTGGGATGCGGTCCGAGTTCCCTCGGCTGTGCCGGTTGCTGGATTTCTGGGATGCGGCCCGAGTCCCCTCGGCTGTGCCGGTTGCTGGACCGCTGGGCTGCGGCCCGAGTCACCTCGCCTCCTCGAACTCGGTCCCGATGCCGCCGACTCAACCGCCGCTGCTGAAGCCCCGTGTGGCTGCCGTTCAATGGTTTGTGTAGTTCTTCTCCTGTTTCTTTTTTTGCTTTGGCTTTTTTTTTCCCCTCTATTTTCATCTGGTTTCTTTTTTCTTTCTTTGGTAGTCTTTCTGGCGGTCATTTCCTTCTCTACTTTGTCCAGACTAATCTCAACTTAAACTAAACTAAACTAAACTAACTTAACTAGAACTAAATTTAATTTTAAAACCTTTTAAAAATTGAAATGAAACTTTTTTCCCCACTTTAGACACTAAAAACACTAATTCAGTCACTCTCTGCATTCAGTCACTCTCTGCATTCAGTCACTCTCTCTGCATTCACTCACTCTCTGCATTCAGTCACTCTCTGCATTCAGTCACTCTCTGCATTCAGTCACTCTCTCTGCATTCACTCACTCTCTGCATTCAGTCACTCTCTCTGCCTTCAGTCACTCTCTCTGCATTCAGTCACTCTCTGTGTTCAGTCACTCTCTGCATTCAGTCACTCTCTGCATTCAGTCACTCTCTGCATTCAATCACTCTCTGCATTCAGTCACTCTCTGCATTCAGTCACTCTCTGCATTCAATCACTCTCTGCATTCAGTCACTCTCTGCATTCAGTCACTCTCTCTGCATTCAGTCACTCTCTCTGCATTCAGTCACTCTCTGCATTCAGTCATTCTCTGCATTCACTCACTCTCTGCATTCAGTCACTCTCTGCATTCAGTCACTCTCTCTGCATTCAGTCACTCTGCATTCAATCACTCTCTGCATTCAGTCACTCTCTGCATTCAGTCACTCTCTCTGCATTCACTCACTCTCTGCATTCAGTCACTCTCTGCCTTCAGTCACTCTCTCTGCATTCAGTCACTCTGCATTCAATCACTCTCTGCATTCACTCACTCTCTGCATTCAGTCACTCTCTGCATTCAATCACTCTCTGCATTCAGTCACTCTCTGCATTCAGTCACTCTCTCTGCATTCAGTCACTCTCTGCATTCAGTCACTCTCTGCATTCAGTCACTCTCTCTGCATTCAGTCACTCTCTGCATTCAGTCACTCTCTGCATTCACTCACTCTCTGCATTCAGTCACTCTCTGCGTTCAGTCACTCTCTGCATTCACTCACTCTCTGCATTCAGTCAATTTCTGCATTCAGTCACTCTCTGCATTCAGTCACTCTCTGCGTTCAGTCACTCTCTGCATTCAGTCACTCTCTGCATTCAGTCAATTTCTGCATTCAGTCACTCTCTGCATTCAGTCACTCTCTGCGTTCAGTCACTCTCTGCATTCAGTCACTCTCTGCATTCAGTCACTCTCTGCATTCACTCACTCTCTGCATTCAGTCACTCTCTGCATTCACTCACTCTCTGCATTCAGTCACTCTCTCTGCATTCAGTCACTCTCTGCATTCAGTCACTCTCTGCGTTCAGTCACTCTCTGCATTCAGTCAATTTCTGCATTCAGTCACTCTCTGCATTCAGTCACTCTCTGCGTTCAGTCAATCTCTGCATTCAGTCACTCTCTGCATTCAGTCACTCTCTGCATTCAGTCACTCTCTGCATTCACTCACTCTCTGCGTTCAGTCACTCTCTGCATTCAGTCAATTTCTGCATTCAGTCACTCTCTGCATTCACTCACTCTCTGCGTTCAGTCACTCTCTGCATTCAGTCACTCTCTGCATTCACTCACTCTCTGCGTTCAGTCACTCTCTGCATTCAGTCACTCTCTGCATTCAGTCACTCTCTGCATTCAGTCAATTTCTGCATTCAGTCACTCTCTGCATTCACTCACTCTCTGCATTCAGTCACTCTCTGCATTCACTCACTCTCTGCATTCACTCACTCTCTGCGTTCACTCACTCTGCATTCAGTCACTCTCTGCATTCAGTCACTCTCTGCATTCACTCACTCTCTGCATTCAGTCACTCTCTGCATTCAGTCACTCTGCATTCACTCACTCTCTGCTTTCAGTCACTCTCTGCATTCAGTCACTCTCTGCGTTCAGTCACTCTCTCTGCATTCAGTCACTCTCTGCATTCAGTCATTCTCTGCATTCAGTCACTCTGCATTCAGTCACTCTCTCTGCATTCAGTCACTCTCTGCATTCAGTCACTCTCTGCGTTCAGTCACTCTCTGCGTTCAGTCACTCTCTGCGTTCAGTCACTCTCTGCATTCAGTCACTCTCTGCATTCAGTCATTCTCTGCATTCAGTCACTCTCTGCATTCAGTCACTCTCTCTGCATTCAGTCACTCTCTGCATTCAGCCACTCTCTGCGTTCAGTCACTCTCTGCGTTCAGTCACTCTCTGCGTTCAGTCACTCTCGGCGTTCAGTCACTCTCTGCATTCAGTCACTCTCTCTGCATTCAGTCACTCTCTGCATTCAGTCACTCTCTGCGTTCAGTCACCCTCTGCGTTCAGTCACTCTCTGCATTCAGTCACTCTCTGCATTCAGTCATTCTCAGCATTCAGTCACTCTCTCTGCATTCAGTCACTCTCTGCATTCAGTCACTCTCTGCGTTCAGTCACTCTCTGCGTTCAGTCACTCTCTGCGTTCAGTCACTCTCTGCGTTCAGTCACTCTCTGCGTTCAGTCACGCTCTGCATTCAGTCACTCTCTGCAGTCAGTCACTCTCTGCATTCAGTCACTCTCTGCATTCAGTCACTCTCTGCAATCAGTCACTCTCTGCATTCAGTCACTCTCTGCGTTCAGTCACTCTCTGCATTCAGTCACTCTCTGCATTCAGTCATTCTCTGCATTCAGTCATGCTCTGCATTCAGTAACGCTCTGCATTCAGTCACTCTCTGCATTCAGTCACTCTCTGCGTTCAGTCACTCTCTCTGCATTCAGTCACTCTCTGCATTCAGTCACTCTCTCGGCATTCAGTCACTCTCTGCATTCAGTCACTCTCTCTGCATTCAGTCACTCTCTGCATTCAGTCACTCTCTCTGCATTCAGTCACTCTCTGCAATCAGTCACTCTCTGCATTCAGTCACTCTCTGCGTTCAGTCACTCTCTACATTCAGTCACTCTCTGCATTCAGTCATGCTCTGCATTCAGTAACGCTCTGCATTCAGTCACTCTCTGCGTTCAGTCACTCTCTCGGCATTCAGTCACTCTCTCTGCATTCAGTCACTCTCTCTGCATTCAGTCACTCTCTGCATTCAGTCACTCTCTGCGTTCAGTCACTCTCTGCATTCAGTCACTCTCTGCATTCACTCACTCTCTGCATTCAGTCACTCTCAGCATTCAGTCACTCTCGGCATTCAGTCACTCTCTCTGCATTCAGTCACTCTCTGCATTCAGTCACTCTCTGCGTTCAGTCACTCTCTGCGTTCAGTCACTCTCTGCGTTAAGTCACTCTCTGCGTTCACTCACTCTCTGCATTCAGTCACTCTCTCTGCATTCAGTCACTCTCTGCATTCAGTCACTCTCTGCATTCACGCACTCTCTGCATTCAGTCACTCTGCATTCAGTCACTCTCTGCGTTCAGTCTCTCTCTGCGTTCAGTCACTCTCTGCATTCACTCACTCTCTGCGTTCACTCACTCTGCATTCAGTCACTCTCTCTGCATTCAGTCACTCTCTGCATTCAGTCACTCTCTGCGTTCAGTCACTCTCTGCGTTCAGTCACTCTCTGCGTTAAGTCACTCTCTGCGTTCACTCACTCTCTGCGTTCAGTCACTCTCTGCATTCAGTCACTCTCTCTGCATTCAGTCACTCTCTGCATTCAGTCACTCTCTGCATTCACTCACTCTCTGCATTCAGTCACTCTCTGCGTTCAGTCTCTCTCTGCGTTCAGTCACTCTCTGCATTCACTCACTCTCTGCGTTCACTCACTCTGCATTCAGTCACTCTCTCTGCATTCAGTCACTGTCTGCATTCAGTCACTCTCTGCGTTCAGTCACTCTCTGCGTTCAGTCACTCTCTGCGTTAAGTCACTCTCTGCGTTCACTCACTCTCTGCATTCAGTCACTCTCTCTGCATTCAGTCACTCTCTGCATTCAGTCACTCTCTGCATTCAGTCACTCTCTGCATTCAGTCACTCTCTGCATTCAGTCACTCTGCATTCACTCACTCTCTGCTTTCAGTCACTCTCTGCGTTCACTCACTCTGCGTTCAGTCACTCTCTGCGGTCAGTCACTCTCTGCGTTCAGTCACTCTCTGCATTCAGTCACTCTCTGCGTTCAGTCACTCTCTGCGTTCAGTCACTCTCTCTGCATTCAGTCACTCTCTGCATTCAGTCATTCTCTGCATTCAGTCACTCTCTGCATTCAGTCACTCTCTGCGTTCAGTCACTCTCTGCGTTCAGTCACTCTCTGCGTTCAGTCACTCTCTGCGTTCAGTCACTCTCTGCGTTCAGTCACTCTCTCTGCATTCAGTCACTCTCTGCATTCAGTCATTCTCTGCATTCAGTCACTCTCTGCATTCAGTCACTCTCTCTGCATTCAGTCACTCTCTGCATTCCGTCACTCTCTGCATTCAGTCACTCTCTGCATTCAGTCACTCTCTGCGTTCAGTCACTCTCTGCGTTCAGTCACTCTCTGCGTTCAGTCACTCTCTCTGCATTCAGTCACTCTCTGCATTCAGTCATTCTCTGCATTCAGTCACTCTCTGCATTCAGTCACTCTCTCTGCATTCAGTCACTCTCTGCATTCAGCCACTCTCTGCGTTCAGTCACTCTCTGCGTTCAGTCACTCTCTGCGTTCAGTCACTCTCAGCGTTCAGTCACTCTCTGCATTCAGTCACTCTCTCTGCATTCAGTCACTCTCTGCATTCAGTCACTCTCTGCGTTCAGTCACCCTCTGCGTTCAGTCACTCTCTGCATTCAGTCACTCTCTGCATTCAGTCATTCTCAGCATTCAGTCACTCTCTCTGCATTCAGTCACTCTCTGCATTCAGTCACTCTCTGCGTTCAGTCACTCTCTGCGTTCAGTCACTCTCTGCGTTCAGTCACGCTCTGCATTCAGTCACTCTCTCTGCATTCAGTCACTCTCTGCATTCAGTCACTCTCTCTGCATTCAGTCACTCTCTGCGTTCAGTCACTCTCTGCGTTCAGTCACTCTCTGCATTCAGTCACTCTCTGCATTCAGTAACGCTCTGCATTCAGTCACTCTCTCTGCATTCAGTCACTCTCTGCATTCAGTCACTCTCAGCATCCAGTCACTCTTGGCATTCAGTCACTCTCTCTGCGTTCAGTCACTCTCTCGGCATTCAGTCACTCTCTGCATTCAGTCACTCTCTCTGCATTCAGTCACTCTCTCTGCATTCAGTCACTCTCTGCAATCAGTCACTCTCTGCATTCAGTCACTCTCTGCATTCAGTCACTCTCTCGGCATTCAGTCACTCTCTCTGCATTCAGTCACTCTCTCTGCATTCAGTCACTCTCTGCATTCAGTCACTCTCTGCGTTCAGTCACTCTCTGCATTCAGTCACTCTCTGCATTCACTCACTCTCTGCATTCAGTCACTCTCAGCATTCAGT
Source organism: Somniosus microcephalus (assembly GCF_052327205.1). NCBI lineage: Eukaryota > Metazoa > Chordata > Chondrichthyes > Squaliformes > Somniosidae > Somniosus > Somniosus microcephalus. The sequence continues at coordinate 222,054,045 of NC_140998.1, read as the reverse complement.
CACTCTCGGCATTCAGTCACTCTCTCTGCATTCAGTCACTCTCTGCATTCAGTCACTCTCTGCGTTCAGTCACTCTCTGCGTTAAGTCACTCTCTGCGTTCACTCACTCTCTGCATTCAGTCACTCTCTCTGCATTCAGTCACTCTCTGCATTCAGTCACTCTCTGCATTCAGTCACTCTGCATTCAGTCACTCTCTGCGTTCAGTCTCTCTCTGCGTTCAGTCACTCTCTGCATTCACTCACTCTCTGCGTTCACTCACTCTGCATTCAGTCACTCTCTCTGCATTCAGTCACTCTCTGCATTCAGTCACTCTCTGCGTTCAGTCACTCTCTGCGTTCAGTCACTCTCTGCGTTAAGTCACTCTCTGCGTTCACTCACTCTCTGCGTTCAGTCACTCTCTGCATTCAGTCACTCTCTCTGCATTCAGTCACTCTCTGCATTCAGTCACTCTCTGCATTCACTCACTCTCTGCATTCAGTCACTCTCTGCGTTCAGTCTCTCTCTGCGTTCAGTCACTCTCTGCATTCACTCACTCTCTGCGTTCACTCACTCTGCATTCAGTCACTCTCTCTGCATTCAGTCACTGTCTGCATTCAGTCACTCTCTGCGTTCAGTCACTCTCTGCGTTCAGTCACTCTCTGCGTTAAGTCACTCTCTGCGTTCACTCACTCTCTGCATTCAGTCACTCTCTCTGCATTCAGTCACTCTCTGCATTCAGTCACTCTCTGCATTCAGTCACTCTCTGCATTCAGTCACTCTCTGCATTCAGTCACTCTGCATTCACTCACTCTCTGCTTTCAGTCACTCTCTGCGTTCACTCACTCTGCGTTCAGTCACTCTCTGCGGTCAGTCACTCTCTGCGTTCAGTCACTCTCTGCATTCAGTCACTCTCTGCGTTCAGTCACTCTCTGCGTTCAGTCACTCTCTCTGCATTCAGTCACTCTCTGCATTCAGTCATTCTCTGCATTCAGTCACTCTCTGCATTCAGTCACTCTCTGCATTCAGTCACTCTCTGCGTTCAGTCACTCTCTGAGTTCAGTCACTCTCTGTGTTCAGTCACTCTCTCTGCATTCAGTCACTCTCTGCATTCAGTCATTCTCTGCATTCAGTCACTCTCTGCATTCAGTCACTCTCTCTGCATTCAGTCACTCTCTGCATTCCGTCACTCTCTGCATTCAGTCACTCTCTGCATTCAGTCACTCTCTGCGTTCAGTCACTCTCTGCGTTCAGTCACTCTCTGCGTTCAGTCACTCTCTCTGCATTCAGTCACTCTCTGCATTCAGTCATTCTCTGCATTCAGTCACTCTCTGCATTCAGTCACTCTCTCTGCATTCAGTCACTCTCTGCATTCAGCCACTCTCTGCGTTCAGTCACTCTCTGCGTTCAGTCACTCTCTGCAGTCAGTCACTCTCTGCGTTCAGTCACTCTCTGCATTCAGTCACTCTCTCTGCATTCAGTCACTCTCTGCATTCAGTCACTCTCTGCGTTCAGTCACCCTCTGCGTTCAGTCACTCTCTGCATTCAGTCACTCTCTGCATTCAGTCATTCTCAGCATTCAGTCACTCTCTCTGCATTCAGTCACTCTCTGCATTCAGTCACTCTCTGCGTTCAGTCACTCTCTGCGTTCAGTCACTCTCTGCGTTCAGTCACGCTCTGCATTCAGTCACTCTCTCTGCATTCAGTCACTCTCTGCATTCAGTCACTCTCTCTGCATTCAGTCACTCTCTGCGTTCAGTCACTCTCTGCGTTCAGTCACTCTCTGCATTCAGTCATGCTCTGCATTCAGTAACGCTCTGCATTCAGTCACTCTCTCTGCATTCAGTCACTCTCTGCATTCAGTCACTCTCAGCATCCAGTCACTCTTGGCATTCAGTCACTCTCTCTGCGTTCAGTCACTCTCTCGGCATTCAGTCACTCTCTGCATTCAGTCACTCTCTCTGCATTCAGTCACTCTCTCTGCATTCAGTCACTCTCTGCAATCAGTCACTCTCTGCATTCAGTCACTCTCTGCATTCAGTCATTCTCTGCATTCAGTCATGCTCTGCATTCAGTAACGCTCTGCATTCAGTCACTCTCTGCGTTCAGTCACTCTCTCGGCATTCAGTCACTCTCTCTGCATTCAGTCACTCTCTCTGCATTCAGTCACTCTCTGCATTCAGTCACTCTCTGCGTTCAGTCACTCTCTGCATTCAGTCACTCTCAGCATTCAGTCACTCTCGGCATTCAGTCACTCTCTCTGCATTCAGTCACTCTCTCGGCATTCAGTCACTCTCTCAGCATTCAGTCACTCTCGGCATTCAGTCACTCTCTCTGCATTCAGTCACTCTCTCGGCATTCAGTCACTCTCTGCATTCAGTCACTCTCTGCATTCAGTCACGCTCTGCATTCAGTCACGCTCTGCATTCAGTCACTCTCTGCATTCAGTCACTCTCGGCATTCAGTCACTCTCCCTGCGTTCAGTCACTCTCTCGGCATTCAGTCACTCTCTCTGCATTCAGTCACTCCCTCTGCATTCAGTCACTCTATGCATTCAGTCACTCTCTGCGTTCAGTCACTCTCTGCATTCAGTCACCCTCTCTGCATTCAGTCACTCTCTGCATTCAGTCACTCTCTGCGTTCAGTCACTCTCTGCATTCAGTCACTCTCTCTGCATTCAGTCACTCTCTCTGCATTCAGTCACTCTCTGCATTCACTCACTCTGCATTCAGTCATTCTTTGCATTCAGTCACTCTCTGCGTTCAGTCACTCTCTGCATTCAGTCATTCTTTGCATTCACTCACTCTCTGCATTCAGTCATTCTTTGCATTCAGTCACTCTCTGCATTCACTCACTCTCTGCATTCAGTCATTCTTTGCATTCACTCACTCTCTGCATTCAGTCATTCTTTGCATTCAGTCACTCTCTGCATTCAGTCACTCTCTGCATTCAGTCATTCTCTGCGTTCAGTCACTCTCTCTGCATTCAGTCACTCTCTGCATTCAGTCCTTCTCTGCATTCAGTCACTCTCTCTGCATTCAGTCACTCTCTGCATTCAGTCACTCTCTGCGTTCAGTCACTCTCTGCGTTAAGTCACTCTCGGCATTCAGTCACTCTCTGCATTCAGTCACTCTCTCTGCATTCAGTCACTCTCTGCATTCAGTCACTCTCTGCGTTCAGTCACTCTCTGCATTCAGTCACGCTCTGCGTTCAGTCACTCTCTGCGTTCAGTCACTCTCTGCGTTCAGTCACTCTCTGCGTTCAGTCACTCTCTGCATTCAGTCACGCTCTGCATTCAGTCACTCTCTCTGCATTTAGTCACTCTCTGCATTCAGTCACTCTCTGCATTCAGTCACTCTCTCTGCATTCAGTCACTCTCTGCATTCAGTCACTCTCTGCATTCAGTCATGCTCTGCATTCAGTCACGCTCTGCATTCAGTCACTCTCTCTGCATTCAGTCACTCTCTGCATTCAGTCACTCTCAGCATTCAGTCACTCTCGGCATTCAGTCACTCTCCCTGCGTTCAGTCACTCTCTCGGCATTCAGTCACTCTCTCTGCATTCAGTTACTCTCTCTGCATTCAGTCACTCTCTGCATTCAGTCACTCTCTGCGTTCAGTCACTCTCTGCATTCAGTCACTCTCTCTGCATTCAGTCACTCTCTGCATTCAGTCACTCTCTGCGTTCAGTCACTCTCTGCATTCAGTCACTCTCTCTGCATTCACTCACTCTCTGCATTCAGTCATTCTTTGCATTCAGTCACTCTCTGCATTCAGTCACTCTCTGCATTCAGTCACTCTCTGCGTTCAGTCACTCTCGGCATTCAGTCACGCTCTGCGTTCAGTCACTCTCTCTGCATTCAGTCACTCTCTGCATTCAGTCACTCTCTGCATTCAGTCACTCTCGGCATTCAGTCACTCTCTGCATTCAGTCACTCTCTCTGCATTCAGTCACTCTCTCTGCATTCAGTCACTCTCTGCATTCAGTCAGTCTGCATTCAGTCACTCTCTGCATTCAGTCACTCTCTGCATTCAGTCACTCTCTCTGCATTCAGTCACTCTCGGCATTCAGTCACTCTCTGCATTCAGTCACTCTCTCTGCATTCAGTCACTCTCTGCATTCAGTCACTCTCTCTGCATTCAGTCACTCTCTGCATTCAGTCACTCTCTGCATTCAGTCACTCTCTCTGCATTCAGTCACTCTCTGCATTCAGTCACTCTCTGCGTTCAGTCACTCTCCGCATTCAGTCACTCTCTGCGTTCAGTCACTCTCTACATTCAGTCACTCTCTGCGTTCAGTCACTCTCTGCATTCACTCACTCTCCGCATTCAGTCACTCTCTGCGTTCAGTCACTCTCTGCATTCAGTCACTCTCTGCGTTCAGTCACTCTCTCTGCATTCAGTCACTCTCTGCATTCAGTCACTCTCAGCATTCAGTCACTCTCTGCATTCAGTCACTCTCTCTGCATTCAGTCACTCTCTGCATTCAGTCACTCCCTGCGTTCAGTCACTCTCGGCATTCAGTCACTCTCTGCATTCAGTCACTCTCTGCATTCAGTCACTCTCTGCATTCAGTCACTCTCTGCATTCAGTCACTCTGTCTGCATTCAGTCACTCTCGGCATTCAGTCACTCTCTGCATTCAGTCACTCTCTGCGTTCAGTCACTCTCTGCGTTCAGTCACTCTCTGCATTCAGTCACTCTCTCTGCATTCAGTCACTCTCTCTGCATTCAGTCACTCTCTGCATTCAGTCACTCTGCATTCAGTCACTCTCTGCATTCAGTCGCTCTGCATTCAGTCACTCTCTGCATTCAGTCACTCTCTCAGCATTCAGTCACTCTCTGCATTCAGTCACTCTCTGCATTCAGTCACTCTCTCTGCATTCAGTCACTCTCTGCATTCAGTCACTCTCTGCGTTCAGTCACTCTCTCTGCATTCACTCACTCTCTGCATTCAGTCACTCTCTGCATTCAGTCACTCTCTCTGCATTCAGTCACTCTCTGCATTCAGTCACTCTCTGCATTCAGTCACTCTCTGCATTCAGTCTCTCTGCATTCAGTCACTCTCTGCGTTCAGTCACTCTCTGCATTCAGTCACTCTCTGCATTGAGTCACTCTCTGCATTCAGTCACTCTCTGCGTTCAGTCAGTCTCTGCGTTCAGTCACTCTCTCTGCATTCACTCACTCTCTGCATTCAGTCACTCTCTGCATTCAGTCACTCTCTCTGCATTCAGTCACTCTCTGCATTCAGTCACTCTCCATTCACTCACTCTCTGCATTCACTCACTCTCTGCATTCACTCACTCTCTCTGCATTCAGTCACTCTCTGCATTCGGTCACTCTCTGCATTCAGTCACTCTCTCTGCATTCAGTCACTCTCTGCATTCACTCACTCTCTGCATTCAGTCACTCTCTGCATTCAGTCACTCTCTCTGCATTCAGTCACTCTCTGCATTCAGTCACTCTCTGCATTCCGTCACTCTCTGCATTCCGTCACTCTCTCTGCATTCAGTCACTCTCTGCATTCAGTCACTCTCCGCATTCATTCACTCTCCGCATTCAGTCACTCTCTGCATTCAGTCACTCTCTGCGTTCAGTCACTCTCTGCGTTCAGTCACTCTCTGCATTCAGTCACTCTCTGCATTCAGTCACTCTCTGCATTCAGTCACTCTCTGCATTCAGTCAGTCTCTGTGTTCAGTCACTCTCTGCATTCAGTCACTCTCTGCATTCAGTCACTCTCTGCGTTCAGTCAGGCTCTGCGTTCAGTCACTCTCTGCATTCACTCACTCTCTGCATTCAGTCACTCTCTGCATTTAGTCACTCTCTCTGCATTCAGTCACTCTCTGCATTCGGTCACTCTCTGCATTCAGTCACTCTCTGCATTCAGTCACTCTCTGCGTTCAGTCAGGCTCTGCGTTCAGTCACTCTCTGCATTCACTCACTCTCTGCATTCAGTCACTCTCTGCATTTAGTCACTCTCTCTGCATTCAGTCACTCTCTGCATTTAGTCACTCTCTCTGCATTCAGTCACTCTCTGCATTCGGTCACTCTCTGCATTCGGTCACTCTCTCTGCGTTCAGTCACTCTCTCTGCATTCAGTCACTCTCTGCATTCAGTCACTCTCTCTGCATTCAGTAGGACACGGGCAAGGGGTGGTGGGTACAGTATTGCCAGGGGGAGAGACACACAGCGAGCGCACTTTGCAATTGCTTATCTTTTTTAAAAACCAAAATTGACAGAAGTTCTGTTTCCTGCATGCTCCCGAAATGAAGGCCATTTTCATTGTTAGCAAGCCCTCAGATAATGAAGCAGTCCATGTCCGCATGCAACAAGACCTGGACGACGTTCAGGCTTGGGCTGATAAGTGGCAGGTAACATTCGCGCCACAAAAGTGCCAAACAATGACTATCTCCAACAAGAGAGAGTCTAATCAGCGCCCCATGACATTCAAGGGCATTACCATCGCCGAATCCCCCACCATCAACATCCTGGGGGGTCACCATTGACCAGAACCTTAACTGGACCAACCACATAAATACTGTGGCAACAAGAGCAGGTCAGAGGCTGGGTATTCTGTGGTGAGTGTCTCACCTCCTGACATTCAGCCCCTCGAGCCTGTTACACAGGAACAGGAGGAGTCCCATTCAGCCCCTCGAGCCTGTTACACAGGAACAGGAGGAGGCCATTCATCCTCTCGAGCCTGTTACACAGGAACAGGAGGAGGCCCATTCAGCCCTTCGAGCCTGTTACACAGGAACAGGAGGAGGCCATTCAACCCCTTGAGCCTGTTACACAGGAACAGGAGGAGGCCCATTCAGCCCCTCGAGCCTGTTACACAGGAACAGGAGGAGGCCCATTCAGCCCCTCGAGCCTGTTACACAGGAACAGGAGGAGGCCCATTCAGCCCCTCGAGCCTGTTACACAGGAACAGTAGGAGGCCCATTCAGCCCCTCGAGCCTGTTACACAGGAACAGGAGGCCCATTCAGCCCCTCGAGCCTGTTACACAGGAACAGGAGGAGGCCATTCAGCCCCTCGAGCCTGTTACACAAGAACAGGAGGAGGCCCATTCAGCCCCCTCGAGCCTGTTACACAGGAACAGGAGGAGGCCCATTCAGCCCCTCGAGCCTGTTACACAGGAACAGGAGGAGGCCCATTCAGCCCCTCGAGCCTGTTACACAGCAACATGAGGAGGCCCATTCAGCCCCTCGAGCCTGTTACACAGGAACAGGAGGAGGCCCATTCAGCCCCTCGAGCCTGTTACACAGGAACAGGAGGAGGCCCATTCAGCCCCTCGAGCCAGTTCAGCCATTGATGTGCCTTCAATAACCACAAAACTAGAAGTTATAGACATTAACAAGTTGGCTTTTAATCACGAAGATCAGAGCTAACATCTCAACACACTGACTGGCTCGCAGGAATGAGTCACACAGATCCTGGGATCTTTATGTAAGAGAAGTCAGGAAAGAGGAAGTGAAACTATACACCGTGTGGGGGAGGGTAATATACATGAGTGCAAAACGAATACAGGCAAACACAGTTCATTACAGCCATTTAATCAGATCATGGCTGATCTGTATCTTAACTCCATCTACCCGCGTTGGTTTCATGACCCTTAATAACCTCACCCAACACAAATCTATCACTCTTAGTCTTGACATTTTCAAGAGCCATTCACCCATCACCCTCCTGTTGCTCGCTGACCTACATTGGCTCCCAGACCGGCATCGCCTCGATTTCGAAATTCTCATCCTTGTTTTCAAATCCCTCCATGGCCTCCTCGCCCCCCTCCCTACCTCTGTAACCTCCTCCAGCCCCTACAATCCTCCCTATCTCTGTAACCTCCTCCAGCCCCCTACAACCCTCCCTATCTCTGTAACCTCCTCAAGGCCCCCGACAACCCTCACTATCTCTGTAACCTCCTCCAGCCCCCTACAACCCTCCCTATCTCTGTAACCTCCTCCAGCCTCTACAACCCTCCCTATCTCTGTAACCTCCTCCAGTCCCTAGAACCCTCCCTATCTCTGTAACCTCCTCCAGCCCCTACAACCCTCCCTTTCTCTGTAACCTCCTCCAGGCCCCCGACAACCCTCCCTATCTCTGTAACCTCCTCCAGCCCCTACAACCCTCCCTATCTCTGCAACCTCCTCCAGCCCCTACAACCCTCCCTATCTCTGTAACCTCCTCCAGCCCCTACAACCCTCCCTATCTCTGTAACCTTCTCCAGCCCCTACAACCCTCCCTTTCTCTGTAACCTCCTCCAGCACCTACAGCCCTGCCTATCTCTGTAACCTCCTCCAGCCCCTACAACCCTCCCTATCTCTGTAACCTCCTCCAGCCCCTACAACCCTCCCTATCACTGTAACCTCCTCCAGCCCCCTGCAACCCTCCCTATCACTGTAACCTCCTCCAGCCCCTACAACCCTCCCTATCTCTGTAACCTCCTCCAGCACCGACAACCCTCCCTGTCTCTGTAACATCATCCAGCCCCAACAACCCTCCCTATCTCTGTAACCTCCTCCAGCCCCAACAACCCTCCTTATCTCTGTACCCTCCTCCAGCCCCTACAGCACTCCCTATCTCTGTAACCTCCTCCAGCCCCTACAAACCTCTCTACCTCTGTAACCTCCTCCAGCCCCCTACAAACCTCCCAATCTCTGTAACCTCCTCCAGCCCCTACAACCCTCCCTATCTCTGTAACCTCCTCCAGCCCCTACAACTCTCCTCATCTCTGTAACCTCCTCCAGCCCCTACAACTCTCCTCATCTCTGTAACCTCCTCCAGCCCCTACAGCCCTCCCTATCTCTGTAACCTCCTCCAGCCCCTACAACTCTCCCTATCTCTGTAACCTCCTCCAGCCCCTACATTCCTCCCTATCTCTGTAATCTTCTCCCGCCACTACAACCCTCCCTATTTCTGTAACATCCTCAAGCCCCTACAACCCTCCCTATCTCTGTCACCTCCTCCAGCCCCTACAAACCTCCCTATCTCTGTTACCTCCTCCAGCCCCTACAATCCTCCCTATCTCTGTAACCTCCTCCATCCCCCTACAACCGTCCATATCTCTGTAACCTCCTCCAGCCCAACAACCCTCCCTATCTCTGTAACATCCTCCAGCACCTACAACCCTCCCTATCTCTGTAACCTCCTCCAGCCCCCTTGCCCTCTCCCTATCTCTGTAAGCTCCTCCAGCCTCTACAACCCTCCCTAGCTCTGTAACCTCCTCCAGCCCCGACAATTATCCCTATCTCTGTAACCTCCTCCAGCACCTACAACCCTCCCTATCTCTTTAACCTACTCCAGCCCCCTACAACCCTCCCTATCTCTGTAACCTCCTCCAGCCCAACAACCCTCCCTATCTCTGTAAGCTCCTCCAGCCCCCTATAACACTTCCCATCTCTGTAATCTCCTCCAGCAACAGAAACCTCCCTATCTCTGTAACCTCCTCCAGCCCAACAACCCTCCCTATCTCTGTAACCTCCTCCAGCCCCTACAACCCTCCCTATCGCTGTAACCTCCTCCAGCCCCCTACAACCCTCCCTATCGCTGTAACCTCCTCCAGACCCTCCAACCCTGTCTACCTCTGTAACCTCCTGCATCCCCTACAAACCTCCCTATCTCAGTAACCTCCTCCAGTCCGTACAACCCTCCCTATCTCTGTAACCTCCTCCAGCCACCTCTCCCTCTCCCTATCTCTGTAACCTCCTCCAGACCCTACAACTCCCCCTATCTCTGTAACCTCCTCCAGCCCCTACAACCCTCCCTAACTTTGTAACCTACTCCAGCCCCTACAACCCTCCCTATCTATGTAACCTCCTCCAGCCCCTACAAACCTCCCTATCTCTGTAACCTCCTCCGGCCCCTACAACTCTCCCTATCTCTGTAACCTCCTCCAGACCCCTACAAGCCTCCATATTTCTGTAACCTCCTCCAGCCCCTTCAACCCTCCCTATTTCTGTAACCTCCTCCAGCCTCTACAAACCTCCCTATCTCTGTAACCTCCTCCAGCCCTACATCCCTCCCTATTTCTGTGACTTCCTCCAACCCCTACAACCCTCCCTATCTCTGTAACCTCCTCCAGCCCCCACAACCCCCTCTATCTCTGTAACCGCCTCCAGCCCCCTACAACCCTCCCTATCTCTGTAACCTCCTCCAGCCCTCTACAACCCTCCCTATCTCTGTAACCTCCTCCAGCCCCCTGCAACCCTCCCAATCTCTGTAATCTCCTCCAACACCTACAACCCTCCCTATCTCTGCAATGTCCTCCATCGTCTAGAACCCTCCCTATCTCTGTAACCTCCTCCAGCCCCTACAACCCTCCCAATCTCTGTAATCTCCTCCAACACCTACAACCCTCCCTATCTCTGCAATGTCCTCCATCGTCTAGAACCCTCCCTATCTCTGTAACCTCCTCCAGCCCCCTACAGACCTCCCTATCTCTGTAAACTCCTCCAGACCCTACAACCCTCCCTATCTCTGTAACCTCCTCCAGACCCTACAACCCTCCCTATCTCTGGAACCTTCTCCAGGCCCTACTATCCTCCCTATATCTGTAACCTCCTCCAGCCCCCTACAACCCTCCCTATCTCTGTAACCTCCTCCAGCCCCTACAACCCTCCCTATCTCTGTAACCTCCTCCAGCCCCCTAGAACCCTCCCTATCTCTGTAACCTCCTCCAGGCCCCCTACAACCCTCACTATCTCTGTAACCTCCTCCAGCCCCCTACAACCCTCCCTATCTCTGTAACATCGTGCAGCCCCCTACAACCCTCCCTATCTCTGTATCCTCCTCCAGCCCCCTACAACCCTCCCTATCTCTGTATCCTCCTCCAGCCCCCTACAACCCTCCCTATCTCTGTAACCTCCTCCAGCCCCTACAACCCTCCCTATCTCTGCAACCTCCTCCAGCCCCGACAACCCTCCCTTTCTCTGTATCCTCCTCCAGCCCCTACATCCCTGCCTATCTCTGTAACCTCCTCCAGCCCTACAACCCTCCCTATCTCTGCAACCTCCTCCAGCCCCTACAACCCTCCCTATCTCTGCAACCTCCTCCAGCCCCTACAACCCTCCCTATCTCTGTAACCTCCTCCAGCCCCTACAACCCTCCCTTTCTCTGTAACCTCCTCCAGCCCCTACAGCCCTGCCTATCTCTGTAACCTTCTCCAGCCCCTACAACCCTCCCTATCTCTGTAACCTCCTCCAGCCCCTACAACCCTCCCTATCACTGTAACCTCCTCCAGCCCCCTGCAACCCTCCCTATCACTGTAACCTCCTCCAGCCCCCTACAACACTCCCTATCTCTGTAACTTCCTGCAGCCCCTACAACCCTCCCTATCACTGTAACCTCCTCCAGCCCCTACAGCCCTCCCTATCTCTAACCTCCTTCAGCCCCTACAACCCTCCGTATCTCTGTAACATCTTCCCGCCCCAACAACCCTCCCTATCTCTGTAACCTCCTCCAGCCCCTGCAACCCTCCTTATCTCTGTACCCTCCTCCAGCCCCTACAGCACTCCCTATCTCTGTAACCTCCTCCAGCCCCTACAAACCTCCCAATCTCTGTAACCTCCTCCAGCCCCTACAACCCTCCCTATCACTGTAACCTCCTCCAGCCCTACAACTCTCCTCATCTCTGTAACCTCCTCCAGCCCCTACAACTCTCCTCATCTCTGTAACCTCCTCCAGCCCCTACAACCCTCCCTATCTCTGTAACCTCCTCCAGCCCCTACAACTCTCCCTATCTCTGTAACCTCCTCCAGCCACTACATTCCTCCCTATCTCTGTAATCTTCTCCCGCCACTACAACCCTCCCTATCTCTGTAACCTCCTCCAGCCCCCGACAACCCTCCCTATTTCTGTAACATCCTCAAGCCCCTACAACCCTCCCTATCTCTGTCACCTCCTCCAGCCCCTACAAACCTCCCTATCTCTGTTACCTCCTCCAGCCCCTACAATCCTCCCTATCTCTGTAACCTCCTCCAGCCCCCTACAACCGTCCATATCTCTGTAACCTCCTCCAGCCCAACAACCCTCCCTATCTCTGTAACATCCTCCAGCACCTACAACCCTCCCTATCTCTGTAACCTCCTCCAGCCCCCTTGCCCTCTCCCTATCTCTGTAACCTCCTCCAGCCTCTACAACCCTCCCTAGCTCTGTAACCTCCTCCAGCCGCGACAATTATCCCTATCTCTGTAACCTCCTCCAGCACCTACAACCCTCCCTATCTCTTTAACCTAATCCAGCCCCCTACAACCCTCCCTATCTCTGTAACCTCCTCCAGCCCAACAACCCTCCCTATCTCTGTAAGCTCCTCCAGCCCCCGACAACACTTCCCATCTCTGTAACCTCCTCCAGCAACAGAAACCTCCCTATCTCTGTAACCTCCTCCAGCCCAACAACCCTCCCTATCTCTGTAACCTCCTCCAGCCCCAACAACCCTCCCTATCGCTGTAACCTCCTCCAGCCCCCTACAACCCTCCCTATCGCTGTAACCTCCTTCAGACCCTCCAACCCTGTCTATCTCTGTAACCTCCTGCATCCCCTACAAACCTCCCTATCTCAGTAACCTCCTCCAGTCCGTACAACCCTCCCTATCTCTGTAACCTCCTCCAGCCACCTCTCCCTCTCCCTATCTCTGTAACCTCCTCCAGCCCCTACAACCCTCCCTATCTCTGTAACCTCCTCCAGCCCCCTAGAACCCTCCCTATCTCTGTAACCTCCTCCAGGCCCCCTACAACCCTCACTATCTCTGTAACCTCCTCCAGCCCCCTACAACCCTCCCTATCTCTGTAACATCGTGCAGCCCCCTACAACCCTCCCTATCTCTGTATCCTCCTCCAGCCCCCTACAACCCTCCCTATCTCTGTATCCTCCTCCAGCCCCCTACAACCCTCCCTATCTCTGTAACCTCCTCCAGCCCCTACAACCCTCCCTATCTCTGCAACCTCCTCCAGCCCCGACAACCCTCCCTTTCTCTGTAACCTCCTCCAGCCCCTACATCCCTGCCTATCTCTGTAACCTCCTCCAGCCCTACAACCCTCCCTATCTCTGCAACCTCCTCCAGCCCCTACAACCCTCCCTATCTCTGCAACCTCCTCCAGCCCCTACAACCCTCCCTATCTCTGTAACCTCCTCCAGCCCCTACAACCCTCCCTTTCTCTGTAACCTCCTCCAGCCCCTACAGCCCTGCCTATCTCTGTAACCTTCTCCAGCCCCTACAACCCTCCCTATCTCTGTAACCTCCTCCAGCCCCTACAACCCTCCCTATCACTGTAACCTCCTCCAGCCCCCTGCAACCCTCCCTATCACTGTAACCTCCTCCAGCCCCCTACAACACTCCCTATCTCTGTAACTTCCTGCAGCCCCTACAACCCTCCCTATCACTGTAACCTCCTCCAGCCCCTACAGCCCTCCCTATCTCTAACCTCCTTCAGCCCCTACAGCCCTCCCTATCTCTAACCTCCTCCAGCCCCTACATCCCTGCCTATCTCTGTAACCTCCTCCAGCCCTACAACCCTCCCTATCTCTGCAACCTCCTCCAGCCCCTACAACCCTCCCTATCTCTGCAACCTCCTCCAGCCCCTACAACCCTCCCTATCTCTGTAACCTCCTCCAGCCCCTACAACCCTCCCTTTCTCTGTAACCTCCTCCAGCCCCTACAGCCCTGCCTATCTCTGTAACCTTCTCCAGCCCCTACAACCCTCCCTATCTCTGTAACCTCCTCCAGCCCCTACAACCCTCCCTATCACTGTAACCTCCTCCAGCCCCCTGCAACCCTCCCTATCACTGTAACCTCCTCCAGCCCCCTACAACACTCCCTATCTCTGTAACTTCCTGCAGCCCCTACAACCCTCCCTATCACTGTAACCTCCTCCAGCCCCTACAGCCCTCCCTATCTCTAACCTCCTTCAGCCCCTACAACCCTCCGTATCTCTGTAACATCTTCCCGCCCCAACAACCCTCCCTATCTCTGTAACCTCCTCCAGCCCCTGCAACCCTCCTTATCTCTGTACCCTCCTCCAGCCCCTACAGCACTCCCTATCTCTGTAACCTCCTCCAGCCCCTACAAACCTCCCAATCTCTGTAACCTCCTCCAGCCCCTACAACCCTCCCTATCACTGTAACCTCCTCCAGCCCTACAACTCTCCTCATCTCTGTAACCTCCTCCAGCCCCTACAACTCTCCTCATCTCTGTAACCTCCTCCAGCCCCTACAACCCTCCCTATCTCTGTAACCTCCTCCAGCCCCTACAACTCTCCCTATCTCTGTAACCTCCTCCAGCCACTACATTCCTCCCTATCTCTGTAATCTTCTCCCGCCACTACAACCCTCCCTATCTCTGTAACCTCCTCCAGCCCCCGACAACCCTCCCTATTTCTGTAACATCCTCAAGCCCCTACAACCCTCCCTATCTCTGTCACCTCCTCCAGCCCCTACAAACCTCCCTATCTCTGTTTCCTCCTCCAGCCCCTACAATCCTCCCTATCTCTGTAACCTCCTCCAGCCCCCTACAACCGTCCATATCTCTGTAACCTCCTCCAGCCCAACAACCCTCCCTATCTCTGTAACATCCTCCAGCACCTACAACCCTCCCTATCTCTGTAACCTCCTCCAGCCCCCTTGCCCTCTCCCTATCTCTGTAACCTCCTCCAGCCTCTACAACCCTCCCTAGCTCTGTAACCTCCTCCAGCCGCGACAATTATCCCTATCTCTGTAACCTCCTCCAGCACCTACAACCCTCCCTATCTCTTTAACCTAATCCAGCCCCCTACAACCCTCCCTATCTCTGTAACCTCCTCCAGCCCAACAACCCTCCCTATCTCTGTAAGCTCCTCCAGCCCCCGACAACACTTCCCATCTCTGTAACCTCCTCCAGCAACAGAAACCTCCCTATCTCTGTAACCTCCTCCAGCCCAACAACCCTCCCTATCTCTGTAACCTCCTCCAGCCCCAACAACCCTCCCTATCGCTGTAACCTCCTCCAGCCCCCTACAACCCTCCCTATCGCTGTAACCTCCTTCAGACCCTCCAACCCTGTCTATCTCTGTAACCTCCTGCATCCCCTACAAACCTCCCTATCTCAGTAACCTCCTCCAGTCCGTACAACCCTCCCTATCTCTGTAACCTCCTCCAGCCACCTCTCCCTCTCCCTATCTCTGTAACCTCCTCCAGCCCCTACAACCCTCCCTATCTCTGTAACCTCCTCCAGCCCCCTAGAACCCTCCCTATCTCTGTAACCTCCTCCAGGCCCCCTACAACCCTCACTATCTCTGTAACCTCCTCCAGCCCCCTACAACCCTCCCTATCTCTGTAACATCGTGCAGCCCCCTACAACCCTCCCTATCTCTGTATCCTCCTCCAGCCCCCTACAACCCTCCCTATCTCTGTATCCTCCTCCAGCCCCCTACAACCCTCCCTATATCTGTAACCTCCTCCAGCCCCTACAACCCTCCCTATCTCTGCAACCTCCTCCAGCCCCGACAACCCTCCCTTTCTCTGTAACCTCCTCCAGCCCCTACATCCCTGCCTATCTCTGTAACCTCCTCCAGCCCTACAACCCTCCCTATCTCTGCAACCTCCTCCAGCCCCTACAACCCTCCCTATCTCTGCAACCTCCTCCAGCCCCTACAACCCTCCCTATCTCTGTAACCTCCTCCAGCCCCTACAACCCTCCCTTTCTCTGTAACCTCCTCCAGCCCCTACAGCCCTGCCTATCTCTGTAACCTTCTCCAGCCCCTACAACCCTCCCTATCTCTGTAACCTCCTCCAGCCCCTACAACCCTCCCTATCACTGTAACCTCCTCCAGCCCCCTGCAACCCTCCCTATCACTGTAACCTCCTCCAGCCCCCTACAACACTCCCTATCTCTGTAACTTCCTGCAGCCCCTACAACCCTCCCTATCACTGTAACCTCCTCCAGCCCCTACAGCCCTCCCTATCTCTAACCTCCTTCAGCCCCTACAACCCTCCGTATCTCTGTAACATCTTCCCGCCCCAACAACCCTCCCTATCTCTGTAACCTCCTCCAGCCCCTGCAACCCTCCTTATCTCTGTACCCTCCTCCAGCCCCTACAGCACTCCCTATCTCTGTAACCTCCTCCAGCCCCTACAAACCTCCCAATCTCTGTAACCTCCTCCAGCCCCTACAACCCTCCCTATCACTGTAACCTCCTCCAGCCCTACAACTCTCCTCATCTCTGTAACCTCCTCCAGCCCCTACAACTCTCCTCATCTCTGTAACCTCCTCCAGCCCCTACAACCCTCCCTATCTCTGTAACCTCCTCCAGCCCCTACAACTCTCCCTATCTCTGTCACCTCCTCCAGCCCCTACAAACCTCCCTATCTCTGTTACCTCCTCCAGCCCCTACAATCCTCCCTATCTCTGTAACCTCCTCCAGCCCCCTACAACCGTCCATATCTCTGTAACCTCCTCCAGCCCAACAACCCTCCCTATCTCTGTAACATCCTCCAGCACCTACAACCCTCCCTATTTCTGTAACCTCCTCCAGCCCCCTTGCCCTCTCCCTATCTCTGTAACCTCCTCCAGCCTCTACAACCCTCCCTAGCTCTGTAACCTCCTCCAGCCGCGACAATTATCCCTATCTCTGTAACCTCCTCCAGCACCTACAACCCTCCCTATCTCTTTAACCTAATCCAGCCCCCTACAACCCTCTCTATCTCTGTAACCTCCTCCAGCCCAACAACCCTCCCTATCTCTGTAAGCTCCTCCAGCCCCCGACAACACTTCCCATCTCTGTAACCTCCTCCAGCAACAGAAACCTCCCTATCTCTGTAACCTCCTCCAGCCCAACAACCCTCCCTATCTCTGTAACCTCCTCCAGCCCCAACAACCCTCCCTATCGCTGTAACCTCCTCCAGCCCCCTACAACCCTCCCTATCGCTGTAACCTCCTTCAGACCCTCCAACCCTGTCTATCTCTGTAACCTCCTGCATCCCCTACAAACCTCCCTATCTCAGTAACCTCCTCCAGTCCGTACAACCCTCCCTATCTCTGTAACCTCCTCCAGCCACCTCTCCCTCTCCCTATCTCTGTAACCTCCTCCAGACCCTACAACTCCCCCATCTCTGTAACCTCCTCCAGCCCCTACAACCCTCCCTATCTTTGTAACCTACTCCAGCCCCTACAACCCTCCCTATCTCTGTAACCTCCTCCAGCCCCTACAACCCTCCCTATCTCTGTAACCTACTCCGGCCCCTACAACTCTCCCTATCTCTGTAACTTCCTCCAGACCCCTACAAGCCTCCATATTTCTGTAACCTCCTCCAGCCCCTTCAACCCTCCCTATTTCTGTAACCTCCTCCAGCCTCTACAAACCTCCCTATCTCTGTAACCTCCTCCAGCCCTACATCCCTCCCTATTTCTGTGACTTCCTCCAGCCCCTACAACCCTCCCTATCTCTGTAACCTCCTCCAGCCCCCACAAACCCCCCTATCTCTGTAACCACCTCCAGCCCCCTACAACCCACCCTATCTCTGTAACCTCCTCCAGCCCTCTACAACCCTCCCTATCACTGTAACCTCCTCCAGCCCCTAGAAACCCTCCCAATCTCTGTAACCTCCTCCAACACCTACAACCCTCCCTATCTCTGCAATGTCCTCCATCGTCTAGAACCCTCCCTATCTCTGTAACCTCCTCCAGCCCCCTACAGACCTCCCTATCTCTGTAAACTCCTCCAGACCCTACAACCCTCCCTATCTCTGGAACCTTCTCCAGGCCCTACTATCCTCCCTATATCTGTAACCTCCTCCAGCCCCCTACAACCCTCCCTATCTCTGTAACCTCCTCCAGCCCCTACAACCCTCCCTATCTCTGTAACCTCATCCAGCCCCCTAGAACCCTCCCTATCTCTGTAACCTCCTCCAGGCCCCCTACAACCCTCACTATCTCTGTAACCTCCTCCAGCCCCCTACAACCCTCCCTGTCTCTGTATCCTCCTCCAGCCCCTAGAACCCTCCCTATCTCTGCAACCTCCTCCAGGCCCCCTACAACCCTCCCTATCTCTGTAACCTCCTCCAGCCCCCTACAACCCTCCCTATCTCTGTAACCTCCTCCAGCCCCTACAACCCTCCCTATCTCTGCAAACTCCTCCAGCCCCTACAACCCTCCCTTTCTCTGTAACCTCCTCCAGCCCCTACAGCCCTGCCTATCTCTGTAACCTCCTCCAGCCCCTACAACCCTCCCCATCTCTGCAACCTCCTCCAGCCCCTACAACCCTCCCTATCTCTGCAACCTCCTCCAGCCCCTACAACCCTCCCTATCTCTGTAACCTCCTCCAGCCCCTACAACCCTCCCTTTCTCTGTAACCTCCTCCAGCCCCTACAGCCCTGCCTATCTCTGTAACCTCCTCCAGCCCCTGCAACCCTCCCTATCTCTGTAACCTCCTCCAGCCCCCGACAACACTCCCTATCTCTGGAACTTCCTGCAGCCCCTACAACCCTCCCTATCACTGTAACCTCCTCCAGCCCCTACAACCCTCCCTATCTCTGTAACCTCCTCCAGCCCCTACAACCCTCCCTATCACTGTAACCTCCTCCAGCCCCTACAACCCTCCCTATCTCTGTAACCTCCTCCAGCACCTACAACCCTCCCTATCTCTGTAACCTCCTCCAGCCCCTACAACCCTCCCTATCACTGTAACCTCCTTCAGCACCTACAACCCTCCCTATCTCTGTAACATCATCCAGCCCCAACAACCCTCCCTATCTCTGTAACCTCCTCCAGCCCCTACAACCCTCCTTATCTCTGTACCCTCCTCCAGCCCCTACAGCACTCCCTATCTCTGTAACCTCCTCCAGCCCCTACAAACCTCTCTACCTCTGTAACCTCCTCCAGCCCCCTACAAACCTCCCAATCTCTGTAACCTCCTCCAGCCCCTACAACCCTCCCTATCTCTGTAACCTCCTCCAGCCCCTACAACTCTCCTCATCTCTGTAACCTCCTCCAGCCCCTACAACTCTCCTCATCTCTGTAACCTCCTCCAGCCCCTACAACCCTCCCTATCTCTGTAACCTCCTCCAGCCCCTACAACTCTCCCTATCTCTGTAACCTCCTCCAGCCCCTACATTCCTCCCTATCTCTGTAATCTTCTCCCGCCACTACAACCCTCCCTATCGCTGTAACCTCCTCCAGCCCCCGACAACCCTCCCTATTTCTGTAACATCCTCAAGCCCCTACAACCCTCCCTATCTCTGTCACCTCCTCCAGCCCCTACAAACCTCCTATCTCTGTTACCTCCTCCAGCCCCTACAATCCTCCCTATCTCTGTAACCTCCTCCAGCCCCCTACAACCGTCCATATCTCTGTAACCTCTTCCAGCCCAACAACCCTCCCTATCTCTGTAACATCCTCCAGCACCTACAACCCTCCCTATCTCTGTAACCTCCTCCAGCCCCCTTGCCCTCTCCCTATCTCTGTAACCTCCTCCAGCCTCTACAACCCTCCCTAGCTCTGTAACCTCCTCCAGCCCCGACAATTATCCCTATCTCTGTAACCTCCTCCAGCACCTACAACCCTCCCTATCTCTTTAACCTACTCCAGCCCCCTACAACCCTCCCTATCTCTGTAACCTCCTGCAGCCCAACAACCCTCCCTATCTCTGTAAGCTCCTCCAGCCCCCTACAACACTTCCCATCTCTGTAACCTCCTCCAGCAACAGAAACCTCCCTATCTCTGTAACCTCCTCCAGCCCAACAACCCTCCCTGTCTCTGTAACCTCCTCCAGCCCCTGCAACCCTCCCTATCGCTGTAACCTCCTCCAGCCCCCTACAACCCTCCCTATCGCTGTAACCTCCTCCAGACCCTCCAACCCTGTCTATCTCTGTAACCTCCTGCATCCCCTACAAACCTCCCTATCTCAGTAACCTCCTCCAGTCCGTACAACCCTCCCTATCTCTGTAACCTCCTCCAGCCACCTCTCCCTCTCCCTATCTCTGTAACCTCCTCCAGACCCTACAACTCCCCCTATCTCTGTAACCTCCTCCAGCCCCTACAACCCTCCCTATCTTTGTAACCTACTCCAGCCCCTACAACCCTCCCTATCTCTGTAACCTCCTCCAGCCCCTACAACCCTCCCTATCTCTGTAACCTCCTCCGGCCCCTACAACTCTCCCTATCTCTGTAACCTCCTCCAGACCCCTACAAGCCTCCATATTTCTGTAACCTCCTCCAGCCCCTTCAACCCTCCCTATTTCTGTAACCTCCTCCAGCCTCTACAAACCTCCCTATGTCTGTAACCTCCTACAGCCCTACATCCCTCCCTATTTCTGTGACTTCCTCCAGCCCCTACAACCCTCCCTATCTCTGTAACCTCCTCCAGCCCCCACAACCCCCCGTATCTCTGTAACCGCCTCCAGCCCCCTACAACCCACCCTATCTCTGTAACCTCCTCCAGCCCTCTACAACCCTCCCTATCACTGTAACCTCCTCCAGCCCCTACAACCCTCCCTATCTCTGTAACCTGCTCCAGCCCCCTACAGACCTCCCTATCTCTGTAAGCTCCTCCAACACCTACAACCCTCCCTATCTCTGCAATGTCCTCCATCGCCAAGAACCCTCCCTATCTCTGTAACCTCCTCCAGCCCCCTACAGACCTCCCTATCTCTGGAAACTCCTCCAGACCCTACAACCCTCCCTATCTCTGGAACCTTCTCCAGGCCCTACTATCCTCCCTATATCTGTAACCTCCTCCAGTCCCCTACTACCCTCCGTTTCTCTGTAACCTACTCCAGCTCCTACAACCCTCCCTATCTCTGTTACCTCCTCCAGCCCCTACAATCCTCCCTATCTCTGTAAACTCCTCCAGCCCCCTACAACCCTCCATATCTCTGTAACCTCCTCCAGCCCAACAGACCTCCCTATCTCTGTAACTTCCTCGAGCCTCCTACAAACCTCCCTATCTCTGTAACCTCCACCAGCACCTACAACACTCCCTATCTCTGTAACCTCCTCCAGCCCCCTCGCCCTCTCCCTATCTCTGTAACCTCCTCCAGCCCCTACAACCCTCCTTATCTCTGTAACCTCCTCCAGCCCCTCCAACCCTCCCCATCTCTGACCTCCTCCAGCCCCTACAACCCTCCCTATCTCTGTAACAGCCTCCAGCCCTCAAAAACCCTTCCTATCTCTGTAACCTCGTCCAGCCCCTACAAACCTCCTTATCTCTGTAACCTCCTCCAGCCCCTCCAACCCTCCCCATCTCTGTAACCTTCTCCAGCCCCTACAACCCTCCCTATCTCTGTAACCTGCTCCAGCCCCTACACCCCTCCCTAACTCTGTAACCTCCTCCAGCCCCCAACAACCCTCCCTATCTATGTAACCTCCTCCAGCCCCTACAACCCTCCCTATCTCTGTAACCTCCTCAAGCCCCCAACAACCCACCCTATCTCTGTAACCTCCTCCAGCCCCCTACAACCCTCCCTACCTCTGTAATCTCCTCCAGCCCCTACAACCCTCCCAATCTCTGAAACCTCCTCCAGCCCCTGGAAACCTCCCTATCTCTGTAACCTTCTCCGGCCCCTACATCCCTCCCTATGTCTGTAACCTCCTCCAGCCACTACAACCCTCCACCTCTCTGTAACCTCCTCCAGCCCCTACAACCCTCCCTATCTCTGTATCCACCTCCAGCCCCTACAACCCGCCCCATCTCTGTAACCTCCTCCAGCCCCTACAACCCTCCCTATCTCTGTAACCTCCTCCAGCCCATTGATGCGCTATCAATTACTCATATAAGACTGAGAGTTAGAAGAGTAACTAAAGGCTTTTATTAACAACAGAATGGAGGTCTGCCTCGAGTGGTCGACCGGTCCAGGATACCAAGGGCTGGGGAGCAGTCACCTTTATACTAGGACCTGTGGGAGGAGTCAGCCGAGGCATGTCCAGGCATGTACACAGTGGAATACAAACAGGACAAACAGGAATACAAACAGTGGTTTACCACACCCATACAACCCACCCTATCTCTGTAACCTCCTCCAGGCCCCCTACAACACTCCCTCCCTCTGTAACCTCCTCCAGCCCCCTACAACCCTCCCTATCTCTGTAACCTCCTCCAGCCCCTACAACCCTCCCTATCTCTGTAACCTCCTCCAGCCCCTACAAACCTCCCTATCTCTGTAACATCCTCCAGCCCCTACAACCCTCCCTATCTGTGTAACCTCCTCCAGCCCCTACAACTCTCCCTATCTCTGTAACCTCCTCCAGCCCCCTACAACCCTCCATATTTCTGTAACCTCCTCCAGCCCCTACAACCCTCCCTATTTCTGTAACCTCCTCCAGCCTCTACAAACCTCCCTATCTCTGTAACCTCCTCCAGCCCTACAACCCTCCCTATTTCTGTGACTTCCTCCAGCCCCTACAAACCTCCCTATCTCTGTAACTCCTCCAGTCCCCACAACCTCCCCTATCTCTGTAACCGCCTCCAGGCCCCTACAACCCACCATATCTCTGTAACCTCCTCCAGCCCCCTACAACGCTCCCTATCACTGTAACCTCCTCCAGCCTACTACTACCCTCCCTATCTCTGTAACCTCCTCCAGCCCCTTACTACTCTCCCTATTTCTGTAACCTCCTCCAGCACCTACAACCCTCCCAATCTCTGTAACCTCCTCCAACACATACAACCCTCCCTATCTCTGTAATGTCCTCCATCGCCTAGAACCCTCCCTATCTCTGTAACCTCCTCCAGCCCCCTACAGACATCCCTATCTCTGTAAACTCCTCCAGACCCGACAACCCTCCCTATCTCTGTAACCTTCTCCAGGCCCTACAACCCTCCCTATCTCTGTTACCTCCTCCAGCCCCTACAATCCTCCCTATCTCTGTAAACTCCTCCAGCCTCCTACAACCCTCCATATCTCTGTAACCTCCTCCAGGCCAATAAAGCTCCCTATCTCTGTAACTTCCTTGAGCCTCCTACAAACCTCCTTATCTCTGTAACCTCCTCCAGCACCTATAACACTCCCTATCTCTGTAACCTCCTCCAGCCCCCTCACCCTCTCCCTATCTCTGTAACATCGTCCAGCCCCTACAGCCCTCCCTATCTCTTTAACATCCTCCAGCCCCTACAATCCTCCCTATCTTTATAACCTCCTCCAGCCCCAGACAACCCTCCATATCTCTGTAACCTCCTCCAGCACCTACAACACTCCCTATCTCTGTAACCTCCTCCAGCCCCTACAACCCTGTCTATCTCTGTAACCTCCTCCAGACCCTGCAACACTGTCTATCTCTGTAACCTCCTGCAGCCGCTACAACCCTCCCTATCTCCGTAACCTCCTCCAGCCCCTACAACCCTCCCTATTTCGGTAACCTTTTCCAGGCCCTACAAACCTCCTTATCTCTGTAACCTCCTCCAGCACCATCCAACCCTCCCCATCTCTGTAACCTTCTCCAGCCCCGACACCCCTCCCTTATTCTGTAACCTCCTCCAGCCCCGATAACCCTCCCTATCTCTGTAACCTCCTCCAGCCCCTACAACCCTCCCTATCTCTGTAACCTCCTCCAGCCCCTACAACCTTCCCTATCTCTGTAACCTCCTCTAGCCCCCTACAACTCTCCCTATCTATGTAATCTCCTCCAGCCCCTACAACCCTCCCAATCTCTGTAACCTCCTCCAGCCCCTAGAATCCTCCCTATCTCTGTAACCTTCTCCAGCCCCTACTTCCCTCCCTCTCTCTGTAACCTCCTCCAGCCCCTACAACCGTCCGTATCTCTGTAACCACCTCCAGCCCCTACAACCCTCCCTATCTCTGTAACCTCCTCCAGCCCCTACAACCCTTCCTACCTCTGTAACCTCCTCCAGCCCCTACAACCCTCCCTATCTCTGTAACCTCCTCCAGGCCCCCAAAACACTCCCTACCTCTGTAACCTCCTCCAGCCCCCTACAACCCTCCCTATCTCTGTAAC
Source organism: Somniosus microcephalus (assembly GCF_052327205.1). Classification (NCBI taxonomy): domain Eukaryota; kingdom Metazoa; phylum Chordata; class Chondrichthyes; order Squaliformes; family Somniosidae; genus Somniosus; species Somniosus microcephalus. The sequence goes on along the minus strand of NC_140998.1, from coordinate 222,030,154 downwards.
CTCCTCCAGCCCCCTACAACCCTCCCTATCTCTCTAACCTCTTCCAGCCCCCTACAACCCGCCCTTTCTCTGTGACCTCCTCCAGCCCCTACAACCATCCCTATTTCTGTAACCTGCTCCAGCACCATACAACACTCCCTATCTCTGTAACCTCCTCCAGCCCCCTACAGCCTTCCCTATCTCTGTAACCTCCTCCAGCCCCTACAACCCTCCCTATCTCTGTTACCTCCTCCAGCCCCGACAATCCTCCCTGTCTCTGTAAACTCCTCCAGCCCCGTACAACCCTCCATATCTCTGTAACCTCCTCCAGCACCTACAACACTCCCTATCTCTTTAACCTTCTCTAGCCCCTACAATCCTCCCTATCTCTGTAACCTCCTCCAGCCTCTACAACCCTCCCTATCTCTGTAACCTCCTCCAGCCCCTACAACCCTGTCTATCTCTGTAACCTCCTCCAGCCCCTGCAACCATGTCTATCTCTGTAACCTCCTGCAGCCCCTACAACCCTCCCTACCTCTGTAACCTCCTCCAGCCCCTACAACCCTCCTTATCTCTGTAACCTCCTCCAGCCTGTAAGATTCGCAATTTTCAGCAAAAATCACGCAAGAAAACTGAATAAAATAAGACTGTTTATTGACCAAAGTAAGCTTGCACAGAAAAACCTTTGATAAAAGGGCATACAAAATGGCCGCCAGGCCCCGTGATCAGTTTATGAACCATTTTATTTCTGTTACTGCAAGCCAGACAGGCTTGTGGATTGAAGACAGTGAGCCCACGAAAGCCAATCTCTGGGAACCGAAACTCAGAGCAACAGCATACATATTCAATGGATTATAAGTACAGGATGGGGCCCATCAAGATATGGGCGGACAATGTAAAAACACTTATACCCATTTATCGTACAAAGGAAAAACCGTTTAGCAGCCATCAAGGAAAATGTCCGGACCGATCAATATGTGAACCGAGCCACGGTGACAATGCAAAAGACATTGAAAGACATTATCGGCCAGGAAGGCCAGTTTAAGTTATCACCGGCTCCGTTACAAGACAAAGCGCCCCTGCAGAGATTTCTGCCCGCCAAAATTAATACAAAGACAGGACTATGATTTGGCGGGAGATAAGACTGTCCCAAAAGAGTATAACTATGGATTGAAAGTCCATCTAAGTTACCTCGGACTTCGGGTTACTTGAACAACTTCTTCTTCACTGCCACGGCTTCTTGTTGGGCGACTTCAGGCTTCCATTTCTTCAAGAACTTTCTTCTACGAGGAACGAACGAAGGGCGGACGGTGCCCGGATCGGCGCCTCTTCCACTTCGGCAGATCGATGAAAACGTTTTCGTCTTTTTAAAGACGGACGGTTTCGGTAAAAGGACAACGTGGTCGGTGTTCAGCCAAACAAGGCTCGGCCACGACGAGAAGACGACGAGGGTGGCCCGGGTACTGGGGTCGGGAGATCATCGACGACCCAGGCCGACGGAGAAGAAACCCTCTGGAGGACTGGCGATCCAGGCCACAAGATTCTCCCATGTGCATAGCCTGCATCTGGGTCTGCTCCATGAACCCAAATCAACTTAGTAGATCTCAACCTTAACGAGCGCTCATCGAGGCTGGGTCTACCCCACCGCCTCGAGGGAGGAGAGAATATCGACTGCGCCAGAAGTTTCCAAATCCACGTGACGACGGAAAGCGGTGCCAAAAAGGCTGCGAACCCCCTTTCTCGCGATTTCGAGAGTGGTGAGCATGATCCCAAGTTCCCCAGGTCGAAACTTAGTTTAGGTATAGGGGAGGGAGTTAAGGGAAATCGTAATGTGTTTCCCCTTTTACGATGTGCCGTGTGTTCCCCATTTCCATAGAGTCAAGTTCATAAATTTGTGCATGATTGTAGTAACTTTAATCTGTGCCTATGACATGTATTTTGTAATGCTTCAAACTGTTTAAAAATAAAAGCATCCATTTCGTGCTATTCAACCTGGTCTATTGAGTTCTTTCTCTGCACTACTGTTCTCTGCACCTAAGTCCAAGGTCTAGAACCGTAGGGGGAGTGGGTCGAACCACTCAAGGGTAATTATTGCACGAAGCCTGGCAGGAGACCAGAAAGAGCAAGAGAAACCCCCTACAAGCCTCTCCAACCCTCCCCATCTCTGACCTCCTCCAGCCCCTACAACCCTCCCTACCTCTGTAACCTCCTGCAGCCCCTACAACCCTCCCTATCTCTGTAACCTACTCCAGCCCCTACAACCCTCCCTATCTCTGTAACCTCCTCCAGCCCCGACAACACTCCCCATCTCTGTAACCTCCTCCAGCCCCTACAACCCTCCCTATCTCTGTAACCTCCTCCAGCCCCTACAACCCTCCCTATCTCTGTAACCTCCTCCAGCCCCTACAACCCTCCCCATCTCTGTAACCTCCTCCAGCCCCTACAACCCTCCCTATCTCTGTAACCTCCTCCAGCCCCTACACCCCTCCCTAAATCTGTAACCTCCTCCAGCCCCTACAACCCTCCCTCTCTCTGTAACCTCCTCCAGCCCATACAACCCATCCTATCTCTGTAACCTCCTCCAGGCCACCTACAACACTCCCTACCTCTGTAACCTCCTCCAGCCCCCTACAACCCTCCCTATCTCTGTAACCTCCTCCAGCCCCTACAACCCTCCCTATCTCTGTAACCTCCTGCAGCCCCTACACCCCTCCCTATCTCTGTAACCTCCTCCAGCCCCCTACAACCCTCCCTATCTCTGTAACCTCCTCCAGCCCCCTACAACTCTCCCTATCTCTGTAACCTCCTCCAGCCCCTACAGCCCTCCCTATCTCTGTAACCTCCTCCAGCCCCTACAACTCTCCCTATCTCTGTAACCTCCTCCAGCCACCTACAGCCCTCCATCTTTCTGTAACCTCCTCCAGCCACTACAACGCTCCCTATTTCTGTAACCTCCTCCAGCCTCTACAAATCTCCCTATCTCTGTAACCTCCTCCAGCCCTACAACCCTCCCTATTTCTGTGACGTCCTCCAGCCCCTACAACCCTCCCTATCTCTGCAACCTCCTCCAGCCCCTTACTACTCTCCCTATCTCTGTAACCTCCTCCAGCCCCTACAACCCTCCCAATCTCTGTAACCACCTCCAACACATACAACCCTCCCTATCTCTGTGATACCCTCCATCGCCTAGAACCCTCCCTATTTCTGTAACCTCCTCCAGCCCCCTACAGACCTCCCTATCTCTTTAACATCCTCCAGCCCCTACAATCCTCCCTATCTCTATGACCTCCTCCAGCCCCAGAAAACCCTCCATATCTCTGTAACCTCCTCCAGCACCTACAACACTCCCTATCTCTGTAACCTCCTCCAGCCCAACAACGCTCCCTATCTCTGTAACCTCCTCCAGCCCCTACAACCCTCCCTATCTCTGTAACCTCCTCCAGACCCTGCAACCCTGTCTTTCTCTGTAACCTCCTCCAGCCCCCTACAACCCTCCCTATCTCTGTAACCTCCTCCAGCCCCTACAACCCTCCCTATCTCTGTAACCTCCTCCAGCCCCTACAACCCTCCCTATCTCTGTAACCTCCTCCAGACCCTGCAACCCTGTCTTTCTCTGTAACCTCCTGCAGCCCCTAAAACCCTCCCTATCTCCGTAACCTCCTCCAGCCCCTACAACCCTCCCTATCTATGTAATCTCCTCCAGCCCCTACAAACCTCCCTATCTCTGTAACCTCCTCCAGCCCCTCCAACCCTCCCCATCTCTGTAACCTTCTCCAGCCCCTACAACCCTCTCTATCTCTGTAAGCCCCTGCAGCCCCTACACCCCTCCCTATCTCTGTAACCTCCTCCAGCCCCTACAACCCTCCCTATCTCTGTAACCTCCTCCAGCCCCTACAACCCTCCCTATCTCTGTAACCTTCTCCAGCACCTACAACCCTCCCTATCTCTGTAACCTCCTCCAGCCCCTACAACCTTCCCGATCTCTGTAACCTCCTCCAGCCCCCTACAACCCTCCCTATTTCAGTAACTTCCTCCAGCCCCTCCAACCCTCCCTATCTCTATAACCTCCTCCAGCCCCTACAACCCTCCCTATCTCTGTAACCTCCTCTAGCCCCCTACAACCCACCCTATCTCTGTAACCTCCTCCAGCCCCCTACAACCCTCCCTATCTCTGTAATCTCCTCCAGCCCCTACAACCCTCCCAATCTCTGTAACCTCCTCCAGCCCCTAGAATCCTCCCTATCTCTGTAACCTTCTCCAGCCCCTACTTCCCTCCCTATCTCTGTAACCTCCTCCAGCCACTGCAACCCTCCCTCTCTCTGTAACCTCCTCCAGCCCCTACAACCCTCCGTATCTCTGTAACCACCTCCAGCCCCTACAACCCTCCCTATCTCTGTAACCTCCTCCAGCACCTTCAACCCTCCCTATCTCTGTAACCTCCTCCAGCCCCTACAACCCTCCCTATCTCTGTAACCTCCTCCAGGCCCCCTACAACACTCCCTACCTCTGTAACCTCCGCCAGCCCCCTACAACCCTCCCTATCTCTCTAATCTCTTCCAGCCCCTACAACCATCCCTATTTCTGTAACCTGCTCCAGCACCATACAACACTCCCTATCTCTGTAACCTCCTCCAGCCGCGACAACCCTCCCTATCTCTGTAACCTCCTCCAGCCCCCTACAACCTTCCCTATCTCTGTAACCTCCTCCAGCCCCTACAACCCTCCCTATCTCTGTAACCTTCTCCAGCCCCTACAACCCTCCCTATCTCTGTAAACTCCTCCAGCCCCCAACAACCCTCCCTATCTCTGTAACCTCCTCCAGCCCTTCCAACCCTCCCTATCTCTCTAACATCCTCCAGCCCCCTAAAACCCTCCCTATCTCTGTAACCTCCCCAAGCCCCTACAACCCTCCTTATCGCTGTAACCTCCTCCAGCCCCTCCAATCCTCCCCATCTATGTAACCTTCTCCAGCCCCGACAACCCTCCCAAACTCTGTAACCTCCTCCAGCCCCTACACCCCTCCTGAACTCTGTAACTTCCTCCAGCCCCTACAACCCTCCCTATCACTGTAACCTGCTCCAGCCCCTACAAACCTCCCTATCTCTGTAACCTCCTCCAGCCCTACAACCCTCCCTATTTCTGCAACCTCCTCCAGCCTCCTACAACCCTCCTTTTCTCTGTAACCTCCTCCAGCCCCTACAACCCTCCCTATCTCTGTAACCTCCTCCAGCCCCCTACAACCCTCCCTATCTCTGTAATCTCCTCCAGCCCCTACAAAGCCCTCCCTATCTCAGTAACCTCCTCCAGCCCCTACAACCCTCCCTATCTCTGTAACCTCCTCCAGCCCCTACAAACCTCCCTATCTCTGTAACCTCCTCCAGCCCCCTACAACCCTCCCTATCTCTGTAATCGCCTCCAGCTCCTACAACCCTCCCTGTCTCTGTAACCTCCTCCAGCCCCTACAACCCTCCCTATCTCTGTAACCTCCTCCAGCCCCCGACTACCCTCTGTTTCTCTGTAACCTACTACAGCTCCCAGAACCCTACCTATCTCTGTTACCTCCTCCAGCCCCTACAATCCTCCCTATCTCTGTAAACTCCTCCAGCCCCCTACAACCCTCCATATCTCTGTAACCTCCTCCAGCCCAACAACGCTCCCTATCTCTGTAACCTCCTCCAGCCCCTACAACCCTCCCTATCTCTGTAACCTCCTCCAGCCCTTACAGCCCTCCCTATCTCTTTAACCTCCTCCAGCCCCTACAATCCTCCCTATCTCTGTAATCTCCTCCAGCCCCAGACAACCCTCCATATCTCTGTACCCTCCTCCAGCACCTACAACACTCCCTATCTCTGTAACCTCCTCCAGCCCAACAACGCTCCCTATCTCTGTAACCTCCTCCAGCCCCTACAACCCTCCCTATCTCTGTAACCTCCTCCAGCCCCTACAACCCTGTCTATCTCTGTAACCTTCTCCAGCCCCTGCAACCATGTCTATCTCTGTAACCTCCTGCAGCCCCTACAACCCTCCCTGCCTCCGTAACCTCCTCCAGCCCCTACAACCCTCCCTATCTCTGTAATCTCCTCCAGCCCCTACAAACCTCCCTCTCTCTGTAACCTCCTCCAGCCCCTACAACCCTCCCTATCTCGGTAACCTTCTCCAGCCCCTACAACCCTCCTTATCTCTGTAACCTCCTCCAGCCCCTCCAACCCTCCCCATCTCTGACCTCCTCCAGCCCCGACAACCATCCCTATCTCTGTAACCATCTCCAGCACCTACAACCCTCCCTATCTCTGTCACCTCCTCCAGCCCCTACAACCCTCCCTATCTCTGTAACCACCTCCAGCCCCTACAACCTTCCCTATCTCTGTAACCTCCTCCAGCCCCGTACAACCCTCCCTATTTCAGTAACTTCCTCCAGCCCCTTCAACCCTCCCTATCTATGTAACCTCCTCCAGCCGCTACAGCCCTCCCTATCTCTGTAACCTCCTCTAGCCCCCTACAACCCACCCTATCTCTGTAGCTTCTTCCAGCTCCCTACAACACTCCCTATCTCTGTAACCTCCTCCAGCCCCTACAACCCTCCCTATCTCTGTAACCGTCTCCAGCCCCTACAACCCTCCCTATCTCTGTAACCTCCTCCAGCCACTACACCCCTCCTTATCTCTGTAACCGCCTCCAGCCCCTCCAACCCTCCCCATCTCTGTAACCTCCTCCAGCCACTACACCCCTCCCTAACTCTGTAACCTCCTCCAGCCCCCTACATCCCTCCCTATCTCTGTAACCATCTCCAGCACCTACAACCCTCCTTATCTGTGTAACCTCCTCCAGCCCCTACAACCTTCCCTATCTCTGTAACCTCCTCCAGCCCCCTACAACCCTCCCTATTTCTGTAACCTCCTCCAGCCCCGACAAACCTCCCAATCTCTGCAACCTCCTCCAGCCCTACAACCCTCCCTATTTCTGTAACCTCCTCCAGCCCCTACAACCCTCCCTATCTATGTAACCTCCTGCAGCCCCTACAAGCCTCCCTATCTCTGTAACATCCTCCAGCCCCCTGCAACCCTCCCTATCTCTGAAATCTCCTCCAGCCCCAACAACCCTCCCTATCTCTGTAACCTCCTCCAGACCATACAACCCTCCCTAACCCTGTAACCTCCTCCAGCCCCTACAACCCTCCCTATCTCTGTACCCTCCTCCAGCCCCTACAACCATCCCTATCTCTGCAACCACCTCCAGCCCCTACAACCCTCCCTCTCTCTGTAACCTCCTCCAGGCCCTACAAGCGTCCCAATCTCTGTAACATCCTCCAGCCTCTACAAGCCTCCCTATCTCTGTAACCTCCTCCAGCCCCTACAACTCTCCCTATCTCTGTAACCTCCTCCAGCCCCTACAACCCTCCCTATCTCTGTAACCTCCTCCAGCAACCTACAACCCTCCCTATCTCTGTAAACTCCTCCAGCTCCAACAACCCTCCCTATCTCTGAAATCTCCTCCAGCCCCTACAACCCTCCCTATCTCTGTAACCTCCTCCAGACCATACAACCCTCCCTAACCCTGTAACCTCCTCCTGCCCCTACAACCCACCCTATCTCTGTACCCTCCTCCAGCCCCTACAACCATCCCTATCTCTGCAACCACCTCCAGCCCCTACAACCCTCCCTCTCTCTGTAACCTCCTCCAGCCCCTACAAGCGTCCCAATCTCTGTAACATCCTCCAGCCTCTACAAGCCTCCCTAACTCTGTAACCTTCTCCAGCCCCTACAACCCTCCCTATCTCTGTAACCTCCTCCAGCCCCTACACCCCTCCCTAACTCTGTAACCTCCTCCAGCCCCCTACATCCCTCCCTATCTCTGTAACCATCTCCAGCACCTAAAACCCTCCTTATCTGTGTAACCTCCTCCAGCCCCTACAACCTTCCCTATCCCTGTAACCTCCTCCAGCCCCTACAAACCTCCCTATCTCTGTGACATCCTCCAGCCCCCTGCAACCCTCCCTATCTCTGAAATCTCCTCCAGCCCCTACAACCCTCCCTATCTCTGTAACCTCCTCCAGACCATACAACCCTCCCTAACCCTGTAACCTCCTCAAGCTCCTACAACCCTCCCTATCTCTGTACCCTCCTCCAGCCCCTACAACCATCCCTATCTCTGCAACCACCTCCAGCCCCTACAACCCTCCCTCTCTCTGTAACCTCCTCCAGCCCCTACAAGCGTCCCAATCTCTGTAACATCCTCCAGCCTCTACAAGCCTCCCTATCTCTGTAACCTCCTCCAGCCCCGACAACTCTCCCTATCTCTGTAACCTCCTCCAGCCTCTACAACCCTCCCTATCTCTGTAACCTCCTCCAGCAACCTACAACCCTCCCTATCTCTGTAACCTCCTCCAGCTCCAACAACCCTCCCTATCTCTATAACCTCCTCCAGCTCCTACAACCCTCCCAGATCTCTGTAACCTCCTCCAGCCCTACACCCCTCCCTATCTCTGTAACCTCCTCCAGGCCCCCTACAACCCTCCCTATCTCTGTAACCTCCTCCAGCCCCCTACAACCCTCCCTATCAGTGCAACCTCCTCCAGCCTCTACAACCATCCCTATTTCTGTAACCTCCTCCAGCCCCCTACAACACTCCCTATCTCTGTAACCTCCTCCAGCCCCTACAACCCTCCCTATCTCTGTATCCTCCTCCAGCCCCCTACAACCCTCCCGGTCTCTGTAAGCTCCTCCAGCCCCCTACAACCCTCCCTATCTCTGTAACCTCCTCCTGCCCCTACAACCCTCCCTATCTCTGTAGCCTCCTCCAGCCCCCTACAACCCTCCCTATCTCTGTAACCTCCTCCTGCTCCCGACAACCCTCCCTATCTCTGTAATGTCCTTCAGCCCCCTACAACCCTCCCTATTTCTGTAACCTCCTCCAGCCCCTACAACCCTCCCTATCTCTGGAACCTCCTCCAGCCCCTACAACCCTCCGTATCTCTGGAACCTCCTCCAGCCCCTACAACGCTCCCTATCTCTGTAACCTCCTCCAGCCCATTACAACCCTCCCTATCTCTGGAACCTCCTCCAGCCCCTACAACCCTCCCTATCTCTGTAACCTCCTCCAGCCCCCAACAACCCTCCCTATTTCTGTAACCTCCTCCAGCCCCTACAACCCTCCCTATCTCTGTTACCTCCTCCTGCCCCCTACAACCCTCCCTATCTCTGTAACCTCCTCCAGCCCCTACAACCCTCCCTATCTCTGTAACCTCCTCCAGCCCCTACAACCCTACCTATTTCTGTAACCTCCTCCAGCCCCTACAACCCTCCCTATCTCTGGAACCTCCTCCAGCCCCTACAACCCTCCCTATCTCTGTAACCTCCTCCAGCCCCTACAACCTTCCCTATCTCTGGAACCTCCTCCAGCCCCTGCAACCCTCCCTATCTCTGGAACATCCTCCAGCCCCTACAACCCTACCTATTTCTGTAACCTCCTCCAGCCCCTACAACCATCCCTATTTCTGTAACCTCCTCCAGCCCCCTACAACACTCCCTATCTCTGTAACCTCCTCCAGCCCCTACAACCCTCCCTATCTCTGTATCCTCCTCCAGCCCCCTACAACCCTCCCGGTCTCTGTAAGCTCCTCCAGCCCCCTACAACCCTCCCTATCTGTGTAACCTCCTCCAGCCCCTACAACCCTCCCTATCTCTGTAACGTCCTTCAGCCCCTACAAACCCTCCCTATTTCTGTAACCTCATCCAGCCCCTACAACCCTCCCTATCTCTGGAACCTCCTCCAGCCCCTACAACCCTCCCTATCTCTGGAACCTCCTCCAGCCCCTACAACCCTCCCTATCTCTGTAACCTCCTCCAGCCCCTACAACCCTCCCTATCTCTGGAACCTCCTCCAGCCCCTACAACCCTCCCTATCTCTGTAACCTGCTCCAGCCCCTACAACCCTCCCTATCTCTGTAGTCTCCTCCAGCCTTCAGACGCCTCGGCACTGAGCTCTGGAATTGTCAGCCGCGTTCTCTACATTACAACAGTGATCACACTTGGAATACAATTGCTTCATTGGCTATGAAGGCCTTTGGGACGTCCTGAGGTGGTGAAAGGTGCTGGAGAAACGCGACTCTTTCTGTCCTCACTCTCACCACTGGACCAACTCAACGCGGAGATTCCAGCTCAGCACAAATCTGCTTGAAGTAGAAATGGGTCGTCCCATCGATCAGGAATCCCGGACAGGCTGGAACCTGACTGGCATTTAAAATCGCTCCCTCGTGACTCCTGCTGTCTCGCTGCATGAAGGGATGTGGGAGATGCGGAGTCAGCGATGGACACTTCTGTGAAAGTCACATCCTAATCCCCCGCCCGCCCCACTTCCAATGTTACTGACTGCTCCAGCTTCCACAGGACTCGCAGCACCTGACCTCCCGGAGCAGGGCCCGGCCTCACTAGCTTCTCACACAAAGGCCTTGTTTTCAAATCACTCCAGATTCACAGGGTGAAAGCCTGGGTCTGTCTCTCTCTCTCTGTGTGTCTCTCTCTCCCTGTCTCTCTGTCTCGCTCTCTCCCTCTCCCTCTCTCTCTCTGCCTCTCTCTCTCTCTCTGTCTCTCTCCCTGTCTCTCTGTCTCTCTCTCTCTCTGTCTCTCTCTCACTCTCTGTCTCTCTGTTTCTCTCTCTCTCTGTCTCTCTCTCACTCTCTGTCTCTCTGTTTCTCTCTCTGTCTCTCTCTCTCTCTCTCTCTGTCTCTCTGTCTCGCTCTCTCTCTCTCTCTCTGTCTCTGTCTCTCCCTCTCTCCCTCTGTCTCTCTCTCTCTCTGTCTCTCTCTCTCTCTGTCTCTCTGTCTATCTCTCTCTCTCTCTCTGTGTCTCTCTCTCTCCTCGCCCTCTCTCTCTCTTTCTCTGTCTCTCTCTGTCTCTCTCTCTCTCTCTCTGTCTCTCTCTCTCTGTCTCTCTGTCTGTCTCTCTCTGTCTCTCTCTCTCTCTCTGTCTCTCTCTCTCTGTTTCTCTCTCTGTCTCTCTCTCTCTCTCTCTGTCTCTCTGTCTCGCTCTCTCTCTCTCTCTCTGTCTCTGTCTCTCCCTCTCTCCCTCTGTCTCTCTCTGTCTCTCTCTCTCTCTGTCTCTCTGTCTATCTCTCTCTCTCTCTCTGTGTCTCTCTCTCTCCTCGCCCTCTCTCTCTCTTTCTCTGTCTCTCTCTGTCTCTCTCTTTCTCTCTCTCTCTGTCATAGGAAACACATGGGAAACAGCGGCCCCCAGACCGAGAGAAACAACACGAGCCCAGGGCCTGAAACTCGAGAAAACCCGAGAGACCAGGCCTGAGACTGAGGCCCAGAGACCGCGGGGTCTGAGAGTGAGAACGGCCCAGAAACACCGGGAAACAGCGGCCCCCAGACCGAGAGAAAGTCCCGGAGACCGCGGACTGAGAGAGGAAACCGGCACAGACCCGAGAAATGAGACGGGAACCCGGCAAAAAATTTTCACTTTTACACTAAAAACAGCCGGTACTCAAAAATGAGCGAATCAGAAGAGCTGCAGCAGCTCCCGTGCTGCACTAAGAGCAACCTCTTTCAGTACCCCCCTGACACCAAATACAGCGCAAGAAAACTGTTCAAGCAAACTCTTTTTGCTGACTTGTACAAATATGGGGATATGAGTAAGCTTATTTTTTACTGAGGTCAGTCCGCTGCTTGGCGCGAAGCAATCACCACACACCATCCCTGTGTTCAGCAGGAAGAAACCACTAATGGGTGCAAACTGAAAATAAGGGAATCAGAGGACCCTGATAGTGAAACGACAACTGTCAACATGTACAAAAACGGGACAATAATGGTGCAAGGCAACCTCAAAGACTTTGAAACGGCCTTCCAGACACTGAGAGGACTCGTAGAGAAGGGAAGGACCAGCCCCAGTGTAACTACCAGGGAGAAAGCCACATACACGCCCCCCACCACTTGCGGCTCACCAGGAGTAAAGCAGCCTAGCCAGGAGGTGAGGGAGCCCCCCAGTCCTGACCAGGCACACACCCTGGGGCCCCACTGCCCCCTGGTACAATTGACCAGCCACAGTGTAACTACCAGAGAGAAAGCCACACACACTCTCCCTTCCACTTGCAGCTCACCAGGAGTAAGGCAGCCTAGCCAGGAGGGGAGGGAGCCCCCCAGTCCTGACCAGGCACACACCCTGGGGCCCCACAACCCCCTGTTACAATTACAGGAGCAGTTCACCCGGCTGGAGATAGAGCTGGTTAAGCTTAAAGAGGATGTCCTTAAACTGAAAAGTGATCAAGAAAGCAGCCTTTCAGCACTGAAGCAAGAACAAAAGCAAGAGAGGGAGATCTACAAGAGAGAGCTGACTTTACTTAGGAAGCAGGTGAAAAAGCTGCAGAGGGACAGGGAGAGCTACAGGGAAGAGATAGCGGCATTGGCCCAGCAGCTAGAGGCCAGAGACAAGACAGTGCAGAGCCCTACTGGGCAGCAGCACTCTTCCACCGAGCAACAGCAGCAGACCCACACTACAGGGAGTGCCACACAGACCAACCAGCACACTGAAGCCCAGTCTGCCCCCCCCCACTTTGGAACCACAGCCGAGGAGCGCACACACCAGACACGACCCCCCCAGTCCAACACACAACCGGTGAGTCCAGGCGAGAGTCACCAGCCAGTAAACACCAACAAGGCTGACATCGTAATGCTCATAGACTCAAATGGGAGACTCCTCCTGAAGAAAAAGCTCTTCCCTAAACATAAAGTAGACAAGCTCTGGTGCCCAACATCAGACAAAGCCCTGGAAATGTTGTCCACAAGCCAATTAGGCTCCCCCCAACACATCATAATACACACCGGCACAAATAACCTAAAGGCCCAGCAGAAAAGGGTGGCAACGTCGCTCCGAACAGTGATTGAGAAGGCAAGCACCACCTTCCCGAACACTAGAATCACTGTTTCCACACTGTTGCTGAGAAAAGACTTTCACCACAGAACAATCCACGAGATAAATGCCAGCATAGCACGAGATTGTGAAATAAAACAAAGCGTGCACCTGGCCCAACATCCCACCCTCGATGTGGAATGTCTTCGAGACCACGTCCATCTCCACAAGGAGCTAGCGCCAGTCTTTGCTAAGGCCCTGAAGGATGTCGCTCTTAACCGGGTCCACACCCAGACTCCAAGAGGACACCCCCCCCCCCCCCCCCCCCCCGGCCATCAGAGACCAGCGAGGTACAGCCCAGGACCACTACAGAGACCACCACCACACCAACCAGGACCAGAGAGGATCCCCACGTACACGCCATCAGAGCACAACACCAATGTCCGACCTGCACCACGCCTGCCCCACAGAAGAGCAGGACCACCCCAGCGCGGCAGAGGGAGACGTGCTCAGGATATGAGCAATACTACAGGCAGAGACAATCCATTGAGAGACATAAAGCAGATGCTCAGCATCATCTGCTCCCGCTTTATGGATCAGGAAGCATAATGACTAGCCCTTTTCACAACTGAAACAAAAGGGGTAGGATTGTTAGAAAGAGTTGCAGCTATATATTCTCGGCATTTATAGGCACTTGAAATGTTCTTTTTTCCTCATTTAACATGACAAACACACACACACCTATCACAGTGATTGCTTTGGAGAGGGTGCAGAGAAGATTCACCAGGATGTTACCTGGGATGGAGCGGCTCAGCTATGAAGAAAGACTAAACAGGCTGGGGTTGTTTTCCTTGGAGCAAAGAAGGCTGAGGGGGGACCTGATTGAGGTGTACAAAATGATGAGGGGCATCGATAGGGTAGATAAAGAGGAACTTTTCCCCTTAGTAGGGGGGCCAATAACAAGGGGGCATAGATTCAGGGTAAGGGGCAGGAGATTTAGAGGGGATTTGAGGAGGAACTTTTTCACCCAGAGGGTGGTTGGAATGTGGAACTCAATGCCTAAAAGGGTGGTAGAGGCAGGAACCCTCACAACATTCAAGAAGCATTTGGATGAGCACTTGAAATGCCATTGCATACAAGGCTATGGACCAAATGCTGGAAAATGGGATTAGACTGGACAGGGATGGATGGGCGGCGCAGACACGATGGGCCGAAGGGCCTCTTTCTGTGCTGTAAAACTCTATGACTCTATGACTCTATGACAGTAAAAGACCAATCTTAGCATGAAATCCCTGTACATCTCAACCTGGAATATCCAAGGCCTACGCTCTTCTGTGCCTGGCATGAAGAGCAGGACCTCAGAGTTCCTAGACGAAATCAAAGATCTAGACATTATCTTTTTGCAAGAAACCTGGTGTAGAGGAGAAGGGCCCACTGGCTGTCCCCCTGGGTACACAGAGCTGGTGGTCCCCTCCAATAAACTGCCAGGAGTAACCCTGGGCAGAGACTCTGGAGGCATACTGATTTGGTTTAAAGCAGAGCTTAGGAATTACATTGAATTTATAAAAAAGGGCGAAAACCACTTATGGCTCAAGATTAAGAAAGACATCATTTCTAGCATGATGTACAACATTAAAAAATCCTACAGATGGGCCCAAAACAGCATGGAAAAATACCAGAAAGCAATTAGCAGTCAATCAACTCAATCTCTCTTGGACACCTTTCTGGAAAACACATACACTCACAATAAAGAAGGGACCCAGAATAAACTTCACATTAGGAGCAACTAAAATTGAACAAACTACAAATTACACATACTTAGGCTTAAAAATCAGTTCCGCGGGAAATTTTCATTTGGCTGTGAATGAACTGAAAGAGAAAGCAAAAAGGGCTTTCTATGCCATTAAAAAGTCAATCCAAATAGAAATTCCGATTGGCATTTGGCTCAAAATGTTTAAATCAGTAATTGAACCAATTGCACTCTATGGCAGTGAGGTGTGGGGTCCGCTAACACAACAAGAATTTGCAAAATGGGACAAACATCCAATTGAGATCCTACATGCAGAATTCTGTAAAAGTATCCTCCGGACTCAGAGGAAAACCGCAAACAATGCACGCAGGGCAGAACTAGGCCAATATCCACTACTAATTAATATCCAAAAAAGAGCCATCAAATTTTGGAAACACCTAAAAATGAGCAACCCCCACTGCTATCATTACGAAGCCCTGAAATGCCAAGAGATGATCATAGAGAAGAGTCCCCCCAGTCAACTGGTCCTGGGACTCAGTGGAGTAACTACTAACACTACTAATAATAATCAGCCCCAGGACAGTGACATCCTAGCACAGAGAATTCGACTCAACACAATTGTCACTAAACAAAAAGAAAAATATTTGACCTATTGGACAGAAATGACAAAAACCCGAAACAAACTTGATTGCTATTTGACCCTAAACAGACTATACACCATGGGTGAATACCTGACCATGGTAAAAGATAGCAAACTGAGAAAATCCTTGACAATGTACAGACTTAGTGAGCATAGCCTGGCCATCGAAAAAGGCAGACACAGGCAGACCTGGCTGCCCAGAGAGGACAGGATATGCTCTCACTGCAGTCAGGGAGTGGTGGAGACAGAGATGCACTTCCTCACAACTTGTGGAAACTATCAGGACATAAGGGGGAATTTCTACCCCAAATTCATAAAAATATGCCCTGAATTCAAAAATTTGAATGACCACTGTTGTGTCTCCTTGTGTTCTTATACTATATATATTACAGACACTTTTAGTTCATTTTAGTTAGTGCTTTTACTTAGCTGTACTTTCTGCTGTGTTACAGACTGCCGCATGGTGCGGAGTGATACAAGATGTCCGACGCTGCACTGTGCACTGCCCGTGCACAGTGTGCCACAAAGCAATATCACTACACCATACCAAAGTAGTTCCATACCAAAGTAGTTCCATTTAACGATGTGATACTATAACAATGTAACAATGTAACATCCCTCTTTCTCAAAAAACTAAAACATGAAAATTTAACAATTTAAATTAACAAATATTGGGCTAGAAATTCGGTTGGTTGCGCCACCGATTAGCGCCTAAAGAGGCCGAAAAGTGGGGCGCTAACCAATTTCCACCCGGGCGCAGCGAACCCAGCGCCTCTCCCCATATTGAGCTGACATTTAGCGCCGGCGCAAAATCTTAGTGCCCGCTCACGGGCGCAGGCAGATTGTGACATCATTTGAGTGTGCAACGCCTTTTGGGTGCCCCGGACCGGAAATTCAGTGGCGCCCCCCTCCGTACCACCTGGCGCTAATAAGGACAGCTTACCTGGAGCCTTCCCCAGTCGCTCTCGGGCTGGAGGGGCGTTATTTAAAGGGGACTGGTGTGGTTTGAAAGCGCCAGCCTTTTTGGCTCACAACTTCCTCGAGAGTTACAGAGAGTTGCTGAGCTGCACACTGGGAGCCATTTGACCACTGAGCCAGCGCTGGCAGAGGAACTTCAGCCTTCTGACCATCACCTTGGTGTTGATGAGCATTTACAACGGGAACACTTCCTGTGCGCACTTATTATGGGGGCTGCATTGGAGGGCAATGTCCTGCTGCTGAATCATCGGGGAAGGGCACAGAGAAACATGGAGAGAGGGGCAGGCATGGCCAGACGGAGGAGGGCCAACAGACGTCACCACACCAGACCTTACGCTGGCAGGGTTTTCCGACAGCAGTTTTCCTACATGAACATGCCGGAGGAGCAGTGTATCAGAAGGCTGCGCTTTACAAAGGAGGTGGTGACTGAGCTGTGCCAGCTGCTTCAGCCAGATCTGCAGCCTCAGATAAGGTGCAGGACATCTCTGTCGGTGGGTGAGAAGATGCCTGCTGCCCTGAACTTCTACGCGAGCGGCTCTTTTCAGGCTGCGCGTCAGAGGCTGATCAGAAGTCGCTTCTAGGCCCCTCTCACAGAATGCTTGCTGCCATTCCAAGAACAGGAATGGAACCGGTCTGATACCCCAAGCCTGTGAAGGGCAAGATACATGTAAATAGCAGACATGGCCATTGTAAATGAAGAAATTGTTTTATTACACAAAATGGGGTTCCTTCAAACATGAGAAAGCAATTGCAACAGAAAGCAAAACTAACACACTGACACATAACTGACTCTCACACCTGGGAGACTGTCCAAAACATAAATCACATTCCGACCATCTTCCTTGGCCTTGATTCCTACTCAACAGACGCTTCTTCAGCACCTTCTGCTGTTTCCCCCTTGAGGGTGATCTGGGTCTCTTTTGATACTGGCCCCTTCCCTCCCTGCAGCTCCTCCTTAATGCGACCCCAGTGGCTGCAGCAAGGCTTGAGGAGGCCTCCTCCCATCCTCGGGGTACAGAACAGCTCACTGGTGCTCCACTGCGCCAACCAGAGCATCCAATGCCCCATCAGTGAAGCGCTCTGCCCTGTGCCTCACCCTTTCCATGTCTTGCTAGGCTGGTGCGCCACAGGTAGGCTCCCACCGATTTGAAGGCCTACAAGGCAGTGAGTGTGTCTGGTGATGCTAATTGACCTGCCCCTTTAACAGCTGGCCGGCGCCAGTGTGTCTCGGGGAAAGTGATTATTGACAGCACCTGCGCTGCGCCCCGCCACCGTGAAATTGGGTTGCGCCGCCGGGTTAGCGCCTTAAGAGTATCGTGCAGCGCCTGATTTAGCGCCGCAATCACCTTCAGGGGCGCTGCAACCCAATATCGCGCGAGGTGGCGCTAAATTGCGCCTAGCGCTAAACTTTGCGCTTCGCCAGGACTAGTGCCCCAAATGGGGCGATACCGAATTTCTAGCCCATTATCTCTAACTATTATTATCAACTACAAAGAATCGTGAGTTTTTTTTTATTCATGATATTGCTCAGGTGGTTGGATGTTGTCCCTCCATCTTGTGGATTTGGTGGTGACCATTCCTCTCTGCGGTGTTTTGGTGTGTTCCGCTCTCGTTGTTGTTGTTGCTGTCGCCTTTGGAGTTGGAGTGTGCATGCTCGTGGTTGTTTGATTTGTAGCGCTTGTTTCTGGTGTTGTACTGCTTGTGGTAGCTGGTGTTGTCGATGTTGCTGATGTTGTCTGCTGCTTAACCAGTTCAGGTGAAGGTCTGATGTGGAGTCTGTTCCATCTGTATTGGTTACCAGGTTCAGTCTCTACGAAGTAGGATCTTGTAGTATCAGCTTTTCCAATGACCTTGGCTGGATTCCAGGTTTTCAACACTGGGTCTTGCACATGCACTGATTGTCCATTCAGCAATTCTGGTAGCGTCTTTGCATGTTTATCGTAATGTTTGCTTCCTATGATTTGTGCTTCTGCCAGCTTCTGTCTGAAGTCCTCCTGGTCCTGGGGAGGATGTATTTTTGCTGGAAGTGTAGTCTTAAACTTCCTCCCATTCAGCAATTCCGCAGGCGATTTCATGTCTGCTTTCAGTGGTGTTGATCTGAGTGATAGGAGGGCAAGGTCTTGGTCTTCCCCCATCTCACTACTTTTGATGAGAGTTCTCTTGACAGTCTGGATCTGTCTTTCGATGAACCCGTGTCCCCTTGGGAAATGTGGGGATGAGGTTACTATTTTGAACCCATACTTTTCTGCCAGAGCTCTGAATTCACTCGATGTGAACTGGGTTCCATTGTCACAGATGACCTTTTCCGGGATTCCTTGTTCAGCAAACAAGCTCTTTGCAATCCTGGTGGTAGTTGTGGCTCTCAAGTCTTTCATCCTTCTCACAAAAGGAAACTTGGAATAGTAATCTGCCACTATGAGATACCATTCTTGATTGCACATGAAGAGATCTGCCCCAACAGTGTGCCATGGTCTTGACGGTATTTCGCTAGGTATCATCTCCTCTTTCTGTTGTGCATTTCTGTATTTCTGGCATATACCACATGCAGAGACCATCTGTTCGATATTTTTGTACATGCCTATCCAGTATACAGCTGATCTGGCTCTCAGCTTGCATTTCTCCATTCCCATGTGGCCTTCATGTATGAGATGGAGAAGTTGTGTCTGCATCGTCTTTGGCACGATGATCCTCGATCCAGCAAGGAGAATACCGTCTTCTACTGCAATATCGTCTTTAATCGTCCAGTATTGACGAATTGTCACCTGTACCTGCTGGATTCTCTCCGGCCACCCCTGTATTACTTGTTGTGTGAATAGTTGCAACTCCTCATCTTTGCTAGTCTCATCTCTGAAT
This sequence comes from Somniosus microcephalus, assembly GCF_052327205.1. Lineage (NCBI taxonomy): Eukaryota > Metazoa > Chordata > Chondrichthyes > Squaliformes > Somniosidae > Somniosus > Somniosus microcephalus. The sequence continues at coordinate 222,011,112 of NC_140998.1, read as the reverse complement.
TGACTGAGCTTTATAGGGGTAACATTCACTAGGTGGTGGATTTTTACTGTTAGGCCCTCCACCTCGTGTTTCTCATATGGTGACAATCGAGACAACGCATCTACTAGCACCATTTCCTTTCCTGGCTTATATTTAAGCGTGAAGTCATAGCTTTGGATCTTTAGAAGTAGTCTTTGCAGTCTTGCAGGCGCTTTGCACAGATTCTTCTTATAGATCTGTTCTAGTGGACGATGGTCACTCTCTATTGTAAATCGCCTGCCATATAGGTATGTATGGAATTTCTCGCATCTGTACACTACTGCTAATAGTTCTCTTTCTATGTTTGCGTATCTTGTCTCGGCTGACGTCAAGGCCTTTGATGCGAAAGCTACCGGCTTTCCTTCCTGCACCAGAGCTGCCCCTAGTCCTCTGGTAGAAGCGTCTACTTGCAGAGTGACTGGTTTTCTTCTGTCATAATATGACAGACTTGTTTCTTCGCACAACAGTTCTTTAAGTTGTTTGAAATTCCTTTTGTGTGATTCAGACCACTGGTATTCGGCGTCTTCTTTCAATAGCTCTCTGAGATTTGTTGTATGTTCCGACATGTGTGGGATGAAAGAACTCATGTATTGGATCAAGCCGAGGTAACTCCTCAGCTCTTTCTTGTCTTTGGGTGGTTTCATTTCAGCAATCGCCGCAATCTTCTCTGGACTTGGCTTGACTCCCTCTGGTGTATAAATCATACCGAAGAATTGGCATTCCTTGACTTTAACTATGCACTTATCTGCATTTAACTTGATGCCAGCCTTCCTGGTACTCTCCATGGCCTCATGTAGGTGCATGTCATGGTCTCTTTCATCTGCTCCATAGATCTGAATATCATCAGCTATTCCTATAGCTCCTTCACAGCCTCTGTATGTCTCGTCTATTTTCTGTTGAAAGATATCTTGACTGACCTTTAGCCCGAATGGTAGCCGCAGGAATTTGTAACGCCCAAATGGTGTGTTGAATGTTGTCAGTGTTGTTGATTCCTCATCCAACTTCACGTTCCAATATCCATTTCTGGCATCTAGTTTTGAGAAAACCTTGGCTCCTGCCAGTGATGGCGTAATCTCCTCTAGCGTTGGGGTGGGATAGTGGTCCCTCTTTATCGCCTGGTTTAGATCTTTGGGGTCCAAACATATTCTGAGACGCCCATTTGGCTTTTCTCGTACCACAATTGAGTTTACCCAGTCTGTGGGTTCAGTGACCTTTACGATTGTAAAGTCTGTGTGTTCTAGTTGTAATTAATAACACACAGACTACAAGATTAAAGTTCAACAGGCCTTTACTGGTTGGAGGTCAGGACTATACTAAATACAATATTACTACACAGTGCTTATATACCGGTGGTCACCACCGGTATTACGTATACAGCAGCCAGAGAAAGTAGTACATCTCTTAAGGTGGAACAGGCTTAAGTTCTCTTAAGGTGGAACAGGTTACATACACCACAATCCTCCCTTTTTAGCTTAATAGTCATATCCCCATTTAACATAACATCATAACATATATACATATATAACTTCAGGTATAAACAGTTCAAAGGTTCAGTCTCTCAGGAGGCCTTCTGATTCGGTCTGGATAACGCCTTTCAGTGGTCTCTGATTCTTGTTGCTGAGGTGACTCTTCTTGTTGGTTTCCTATGTATTGGACGTCATCATCAGGTACAGTCCCTGCCGAGGTAGATGCTTCAGGTTCATTAACGTCTTCCACAGTTGTCTCTGTCGCAACCATGGGTTCGACCCTTGCTCTCGATTCTACCAGTTGATCCGCATGACGCCTTATCACATTGTTACCAATATCTACTGTGTACATCAGAGGTCCTTGTCTGGCCCGAATTGTTCCGGACTGCCATTTTTCGTTTCCATAGTCCCTTGCCAACACTGGTTGTCCTACTTCGAAACTTCGAGTGGACTTGTTATTAATATGCCGGAACTGTTTGTTTTCCACTTCCCTCCGCACATTTGGTTTTAACGGGCCAGAAATTCCAGAACGGGGCTTGCAGCGTGTGCAAGCCCCGTATTTGCACTTACCCCGCGCTCCTGCCGATCAGCTTCTGGGACGCCTGAACTTGGAGAAATTGAAAGCACATTCCCGGGCAGCGTATGACGTCACGCCGCCCAGGAGTGCAGCCAGAGCGGACCCAGGAGCGTGCAGTGTAAGTGAGACACGCTCCTTGAGGTCTCAGTTTCACTGGACACGCCCCCAATGTTTCTGTCAAGCTGCTTTGCTTTTTTACATGCAAAGCAGCAGTTTAAATAGGTTTTTGGAAGTTTTTTGAAGATTTTGGTAACTTTTATAAACTTTTTTAAATGTTTACATTATTTTGAGTAATCTGAAGTAGTTTTAAAGAGAATTAAAGCAATTTAAAGACTTTTAAAAGCCCTAAAAGAATTTTTTAAATTCCATTTATTTATTTAGCAATGTCGTCGTCATACGTGTCTTCACACTGTTCCCTTTGGGGAACTGTATGAAGTGGTGGAAGGATTTATGGCCGTGATTAACGCTCATTCCGTGACCGTAACCATCTTTGAACCAGCCATTAGGGCGGTTAGTCCTATGGCGGGAGGGTTTTACGGGCTCCCACAAGCTATACAAGGAGGGGGGGGGCCACCCACACCCACGGACGCAAATATCCCACTGGATGTCAACCCAGAATTTAGAGCCGGAGCTCCGACTCCACTTGCCGGGACTGTCTGGAGCGGGGTTCGAAACCCTACCCTGATCTGGCCCAGCGGCGGGGATCCTACCGCTATGACAAACGCCCAATCCGATTAGCTACGTGAAATGGCAGCATAGGGCTCCAGTCACGGGGAGGGAAAAGGCGCAGGAAACGTATGGGTGTCACCTTTTGTGCGGAGTGGGCCTTTTGCGTAGCAGTAAGCATCCCCTCCGCTGGGCCAGAAGGAGTAGGGTTTTGAACCCCACTCCAGACAGTCCCGGCAAGTGGAGTCGGAGCTCCAACTTTATATTCTGGGTGGACATCCAGCGGGATACTTGCGTCTGTGGGTGTTGGTGGCCCCCCCCCTCAGATGGGTTGTGGGAGCCCGTAAAACCCTCCCGCCATAGGACTAACCACCCTAATGGCTGGTTCAAAGATGGTTACGGTCACGGAATGAGCGTTAATCACGGCCATAAATCCTTCCACCACTTCATACAGTTCCCCAAAGGGAACAGTGTGAGGATACGTGCGATGATGACCTCTTGCGCAATGCACCTCCTTGGACCCTCAGTCGCAGATGCGAGGGGGCAAGTCGTGCAAGTGTTAAATTTTTTATTTTATTGACATGTAAAATGTTGGCCCAATAATTCCCTTCCAAATGCGCTAGTACGGTCGGGGTACTTACGCATCTGGCCGGATGAAATGCCAGTTTTCAGCATGCACAGTGCATGTGGGGAAAACCGGCATTTCCTGTCCTCTGAACGAAGGGGTTCAGAGGCAGAACGCGTGCGACTGCACAGGCAGCGCGTGCGCAGTATAATTCGCCGCTTTCATTAATGCTTTCAGTGAGGTCCAGTCATTACAACTTACACATGAAAAAAGCATGGGTACAGTTGCTACAGAGGCTGCGGAGGAAGATATTTCTTATCGTGGAGCTTCTGAAAGTATGTAAGTCTGTATATATTCCTTTGCATGTTATGTATATATTCCTTTACTTATGTGTATGAATGTATTATTTAATTATGACTTTCAGAGAAAGTAACTTATTGGAAAATCATAATTAAAAACATACATTCATAGTAAAGGAATATAAAACATACATACATATACGTAAAGGAATATATGTGGACATACATACATAACTCATTCTCACATTCCATTCACACAGCCACAATTGCTCCTTCTACCTACCGTTCTGAAAACCCTTTTTAAAAAAAAAAAAAATTTTAACTTTAAAACTTACTTAAAATTTCTTAAAATAACTTCCCTCCCTTTCCCAAACAAAAATATTGCACTTCAAAAGCTCCACGATAAAATATATCTTCCTCCGCAGCCAATGAACCACTTTACACTTGCTTTTTTTCAGTGTAACTTCTAAGGACTTAACCTCACTGAATCCATCATTGAAATCCACAAAGTTCACTGCGCAAGCGCTGCCTGTGCAGTCGCACGCGCTCGAGGTCTGGAAATGCCGGCGTTCCCCGCATGCGCTGTTCATGCTGAACGCCGGCATTTCCAACGGCCAGAAGCGTGAGTAAGCCGACCGTACTCACGCTTCTGGCCTGGAATTTCTGGCCCAACAAGTCCAACCTGGACCGCAACCTCCTGTTATAAAACATCATGGCAGGACTTTGGTTAGTCACTGCATGAGCGGCGTTTCGATACGCCATTAGGAAATTGTCCACCTTGTGCTGTAGCGGAATCTGGTCATTGTTCATGGCCTTTATTGCCTTTTTGAATGTTTGGACAAATCTCTCGGCCAACCCGTTTGTCGCCGGGTGATATGGGGCAGGGGTATAATGTTTCACCCCATTCTTCTTTAAGAATTTTTGGAATTCTTCCGACACGAACTGTGGTCCGTTGTCCGAACAGATCTGTTCTGGCAATCCGTTCCTTGCGAATATTGTTCTTAACACCGCAATTGTCTTTTCTGAAGTAGTGGTATTCATCTTGATCACTTCTGGCCATTTGGAATGTGCGTCCACCGCAATTAGGAACATGGAGTCCATGAATGGACCAGCAAAGTCAATATGTACGCGTTGCCATGGGGCTGAAGGCCATTCCCATGGGTGTAGCGGTGCGATCGGAGGTGCATTTTGCACTTTTTGGCACCCAGCGCAGCTTTTCGTCAACTCCTCTATCTGTTGGTCAATACCCGGCCACCATACATAAGCCCTAGCAAGACTTTTCATCTTAACTCCCCCCAGATGACCTTCATGCAGTTCTTTTAGAACTCTTTCCCTTAACTTGGGAGGAATAATCACTCTTGTCCCGTACATCAAAGTACCATGGCAGACGGACAGCTGGTCTCGCCTTGCCGAGAATGCCGGTAACAGAGGATCACCACGTGTTGGCCATCCTTTCACTGTCACCTCGTAGACTCTGGACAGTGTCGGGTCATTCCTGGTTTCTCTTTCAATACTTGCATTGGTGACTGGTAAACACTCGATGATGGTCGAATGAAATAACTCAACAGGGTCAACTTTCGTCGTTTCTTCTTCTTCAGGTAGTGGCAGGCACGACAGCCCATCAGCATTGCCATGCTGCTTCGTACCTTTGAATTCTATTTGGTATTGATGTGCCCCTAGGAAAAGGGACCATCTCTGGAGACGCTGTGCTGTCATCACTGAAACACCCTTCTTAGGGTTAAAAATGGATACCAACGGCTGATGGTCTGTCAGAAGTGTGAATTTTTGGCCCTGCAGGTAATGATTAAACTTCTTCACTCCCCATACAAGGCTGAGAGCCTCCCTATCGATCTGCGCATAGTTGCGCTCAGCGGAGGTCAATGATCTGGATGCAAACGCGACTGGCCTTTCCGTGCCATTTGGCAACTTGTGTGAGACTACTGCCCCAATACCATATGGAGAAGCATCACAAGCCAACCGAATAGGCAGTGTCGGGTTGAAGTGAGCCAACACTTCCTCTGAGGTGATCAATTCTTTGCTTTTGCGAAATGCCTTCTTACAGTTTTCGCTCCATTCCCATGGTACCCCCTTCTGTAAAAGAGCATTTAGCGGGTGCAGTACCGTGGATAGATTTGGTAGAAATTTATGGTAATAGTTAATCAATCCTAGAAACGACCTCAACTGAGAGACATTATCCGGAGCGGGAGCCTTTACAACTGCCGCTATCTTGTCAGGAGACTTATGAAGCCCCTCCCGGTCAATGACATGACCACAGTACGAGATCCGCTTCTGGAAGAACTCACATTTCTGCCGATTAACTCTAAGTCCACACTCTTTCAGTCTGTTGAGCACCAGTTCCAAGTTTGCGAGGTGTTCTTCATCACCATCACCTGTAATCAGAATATCGTCCAGGTAACATTGTGTGCCTGGAATTCCCTGTAATACCTGCTCCATGGCCCTCTGCCAAATTGCTGGAGCCGATGCCACTCCAAAAACCAGTCTATTGTACCGGTACAAACCTCGATGCGTGTTGATCGTGAGGTATTGGCGTGACTCTTCTTCAACCTCCATCTGCAAGTACGCCTGCGCCAGGTCTATCTTGGTGAAGTGTTTCCCGCCAGACAACGAAGCAAAAATATCCTCAATCCGCGGAAGCGGATACTGCACCGTGTGAAGCACCGGATTAACGGTGATTTTGAAATCTCCACAGATGCGAACCTTCCCTGGTTCTCCTGGCTTGTTGCTCGAAGGACGTGTCATAACGGGAACAATGGGCGTAGCCCACTCACTCCAATCTACCTTAGACAGTACACCTGAACGTTCTAGTGCTTCCAGTTCCGCTTCTACAGTAGGTCGTATTGCATAGGGTACCAGTCTGGCTTTAAAAATTTTTTGTTGTGCATGTTCATCAATCTTGATGTTTGCCGTAATTCCTCTCAGTGTTCCCAGTCCCTGCTGGGACACCTCTTTAGCATCATCCAATATTCTGGACAATCGTTTAGGTTTGACATCTGTTTCCCCGGAATCTACCGTTAGTGCCGTCAAGGAGTGCCAGCCCATATTCATTTTCCTAATCCACTCCCGTCCCAGTAGTGGTGGACCTCCTTCAGGTAGCACATATAAGTCCATTACTTGGCTTTCTTCGCCTTTGTGGACCACTTTTACCTCTATCTTTCCGACGGTGTACACTCTTTGCCCCGTGTATGTTTTCAATATAATCTCCGTATCCCGTAGGGGAATATGTTGGAATAACCTTTTGTAATCTTTCTTATTCATGACCGTCAATGCCGATCCAGTGTCCAATTCCATCTTTACTTGGACTCCTGCTATCTGAAGGGTGACCAAAATTGTCTGGAGATCTGCATCCTTACCAACGTTGTGTACTCTTAAGCTACCCAGCTCATTACTGCTAGCGTCTGAATCTGACTTCTGTTCGGTCGAACTGTTCTTTGTCACCTTGTGTACCTTTATGTATTTTCCTTGCGGTGACTTTTTGTTGCTGGTCTTCTTTCCTGACCGGCATACTTTAGCTATGTGGCCAAGCCTGCCACACGTTCTGCATTCTTGGTTTTTAAACCAACACTGGTTCTGATCGTGCGTTGTCTTTCCGCAACGATAACATTTTACAGTACTCAAACCCAATTTATTTGTACTGAGTTCCGGTGACCGTAGCTGCATTACTGCCGTGCCTCTCGCTGCGGCTTCGTGTGCTGCTGCCATAGTGACCACTTTCTCAAGCGTCAGCTCATTCTCCTCGAGCAATCGCTTTTGTGTATCTTCTTTTAATAAACCACACACAAATTTATCTCGTAGCGCCTCTGTCAATCTCGTTCCGAATTGACAGTACTTTGCTAGCTTACGCAATTCCATTAAATATTCAGCATTGCTTTCATCCTTCAGCTGCCTTCTGCTGTAAAATTTAAATCGTTCAGCTAGCATCAGCGGCGTGGGGTTTAGGTGATTTTTCAGGACAGTAACAATCTCCTCGAACGTCTTATCCGCCGGTTCATCTGGTGATAAAAGGTGTTTCAATTGCCCGTATGTCTTCGCACCCATTAAGTTTAATAATGTTAGTGCTTTCTCTGCATCTGGGATTTTATTTGCTTTACAATAATTTTGCATGCGTTCTACATACATAGCCCAATCTTCGATGTCGCTATCAAAGGTATTAATGTTCCCATGTTTAGGCATCATTGCAATTTAATTTATTTTTATTTTTATCCAAGATGGCGGCTTCCGCGCTCTTGTCTTCGTCCTCCGCCTACAAAATGGCGGTTTTCCCACGCTTGGCGGTCTTCACCCTTCCCCCGACGCTGTCTCTGCTTCACCGCGGCTCTCGCGCCTTCAGTTGCCCCCAGACGCTGCACCTTTTTAGCCCGAATGCGGCCCGGCCCTTATCACCAGCCGCGATCGATGTCCCCGCGCTGCGCCTTTCGGCCCGAATGCGGCCCGGCCCTTATCTCTGGTCGTGATCGATCTCACCGCCCTTATTCCTCCGTCTTCCCTCCCCGTCTGTACAGCCAACGCGGCCGATTTTCTGGTCGCGTCGCTGCCCGGCTTACCCACTACCGAGGTAGAAAGAAGATAGCTGACAGCCGCTGATGGAGGCTTCGAGTTCAGGATGTCTTCTGCACTCTGGTTTCTCGATGTCTGCCGCGCGACGTGTCTTCCAGCAGGGTGATGAGGGTGGAAGCCTCTCTTCGACGTCCGTTCTGTGGACGAAGCCGCCGTGGATATAACTGCCGCAGGGTAAGAATCTGACTCGTCGCCACTGTAAAGTCTGTGTGTTCTAGTTGTAATTAATAACACACAGACTACAAGATTAAAGTTCAACAGGTCTTTACTGGTTGGAGGTCAGGACTATATGAAATACAATCTTACTACACAGTGCTTATATACCGGTGGTCACCACCGGTACTACGTATACAGCAGCCAGAGAAAGTAGTACATCTCTTAAGGTGGAACAGGTTACATACGCCACAATGATCACTCCCTTTTCTTCCATCTCCTTTAGCTCTCTTTCAAGCTTTGTCTTCAGCTCGATGGGTACTTTTCGTGGAGCATGGATAACGGGCTTTACCTCTGGATCGATGGTGATGTGGTATTGGAAATCTCCGAAACATCCCACTGTATCATCGAAACATTCCGGATACATGTCTATCAAGTCTTTTTTACTCTTGATTTGTGGGCGGTTCTCCAGTGGGGTGTTGCTGTCTATCTTCAGTGGCGTTTCCGTCAGCTCGTGATGCACTGAGATCAATCTCAACTTCTCGCAGCTGTTTAATCCCAGGATCGCTGGCCCCTCAGTGTCGGTGACATAGAACATGCAGTTGATGTTCTTTCCTTTATGTGTCCCTTTTATAAAGGTTATTCCGAGTTGTTTAATCTCACTCCCCCCGTATGCTGTCAGCGTGACATTACTTGCCTTTAAACAACCATTTTTCGGGTAGCCATCTTCTCTCAGGTTTTCGGGAAAGATCTGCTGGTACAGTCTCAATGGGAGAATGTTGCTCTGAGCCCCTGTGTCCAGCTTCAACTTTAAGTTGATGGTTGTGGGCCGACCTTTGACCTTTTTTTTGATTTGGATGATGGTGTGCAATTCTCTCCTCGGAGTATTTTCCGCTCTGGACATCTCGTGAAGCTGTATCTTTATGGTTTTGATGTTTAGTGCATTGTCGTGATCATCATCATCATCCTGCTCACCCATGGCATGGATATTGTGTTTCTTTCTCTGGTTCTGCTGTCCGCCTTTGTTTTTGATGTATGTTCCTTCTTTCTTCGTTCTACACCTCTTTTCCCAGTGGTTTAGTTTGCCACATACATTGCAGCTTGTTCCATATGCTGGACATTTCCTCTTGTCTGTGTAATCGTGCGGTCTTCCACAAAGGGTGGCACGGTGGCATAGTGGTTAGCACTGTTGCCTCACAGCGCCAGGGACCCGGGTTTGAATCCGGCCTCGGGTGACTGTCTGTGTGGAGTTTGCACATTCTCCCCGTGTTTGCGTGGGTTTCCTCCGGGTGCTCCGGTTTCCTCCCACAGTCCAAAGATGTGCGGGTTAGGTTGATTGGCTATGATAAATTGCCCCTTAGTGTTAGGGGGATTAAATACGTGGGGTTACGGGGATCGGGTGGGATATGTGTTGGTGTAGGCTCGATGGGCCGAAATGGCCTCTATCTGCACTGTGGGGTTTCTGTGATTCTGTGATTCTGTGAATTTCTGCACATGTTTCCCCTGTTGTCATGTGCATGTCTTTGTGTGTGGTACTTTTCTCTCACTGCATCCACTCCGTTGTCCGTCTCAGGAGCCGTCCGCATGTCAGCCGTTTGAGAAATCAGCGTTTTCATTTGCTGCTTCATGGCTTCATGAGCTCTCGCAGTATCTACAGCCTCTGTTATTCCGAGCTTTTCTTTTCCTATCAGGGCTTTTTACCCGTGTATACATAAATATACACACATATAATATACATATAATCTTTTCTTAGATTTAATGGTCACGGTTGTCCCTCTGCTTATGGCAAGCTGTAACATAGTTTGCCGCTAAAGTTACACATTTTCTCTGTTCCCCTGATAGATATGGGAGTTTTTGGTGGTTGTTACATTGTTACATAGTTCCAATTAACGATGTGATACTATAAAAATGTAACAATGTAACAACCACCAAAAACTCCCATACCTATTGGGGGAACAGAGAAAATGCGTAACGTTAGCGGCAAACTATGTTACAGCTTGCCATAAGCAGAGGGACAACCAGTGACCATTAAATCTAAGAAAAGATTATATGTATATTATATGTGTGTATATTTATGTATACATGGGTATATTTGTCTATACACTGTATGTCTAGATCTGCGTTTACGTGTTCAATCATACATGCTTTTCTGTGCTTTGGCAACATAAGATGTATCTTGTCATCATGCTAATAAAGCAATTTGAATTGAACTGAATTGAGAGAGAGACAGACAGAGAGAGAGAGAGAGACAGAGAGAGAGACAGAGAGCGAGAGAGCCAGAGAGAGAGAGACAGAGAGAGAGACAGAGAGCGAGAGAGCCAGAGAGAGAGAGACAGAGAGAGAGACAGAGAGCGAGAGAGAGAGAGACAGAGAGAGAGACAGAGAGCGAGAGAGCCAGAGAGAGAGACAGAGACAGAGAGAGAGAGAGATTGTCAAAATTGGAGACAAACGCACCGATTTCTTCACCCAGAGAAGAGGCGTCCGGCAGGGCTGCAATTTGAGCCCGACCCTGTTCAACATATACATAAATGAATTAGCAGACATGCTGGAGCAAAGCGAGTCACCAGGTCTCCGTCTCCTGGATGGAGAAGTGAAATCCCTGTTCTATGCGGACGACCTGGTTCTGCTGTCTCCCACAGAACAGGGATTACAGCAACAACTAGACCTACTCGACAAATACTGCCAAAATTGGGCTCTAACAGTAAATCTAAAGAAAACCAACATCATGATTTTTCAAAAAAGGCCCAGATGTCAGGAAAACAAATACCAGTTTACCCTCAGTGATATCACTATAGGACACACTATGAGCTACACCTACCTTGGTCTAACTATTACAGCATCAGGGAGCTTCAGCATAGCAGTGAATGCACTAAAAGAAAAAGCCCGAAGAGCCCTATATGCAATAAAAAGAAAATTCTACAACATCCAAATCCCAATCAAAATCTGGCTCAAAATATTTGACAGCATAATCCTGCCCATTGCACTGTACGGTAGTGAAGTATGGGGCCCGCTAAATCACCAAAGCTACACTAAATGGGAAAAACATACAATAGAAGCCCTACATGCAGAATTCTGCCGAAGCATCCTTCGCACCCAAAGAAAAACGCCAACAAATGCATGCAGAGCCGAACTAGGCAGATACCCACTGATAATAAACATCCAAAAACGAGCACTAAACTTCCTAAATCACCTCAAATCTAGCTCCCCAGACACCCTTCATTTCAAAGCCTTTCAGACCCAAGAGCTAAACCCAGAAAAGAGTCCCCTGAGTCAGCTGCTACGGAAACTAAGTACTCAGCCGGACCCTGACCAGCCCCAGACCAACACAGCCGTCCAAACACCAATCCGAGTGAACCAAATCATTAAAAAATGCAAAGAAACCTACCTGGAACATTGGAACAAAATAACCGAAAGCCAAAGCAGATTAGAATGTTACCGGGCCCTAAAAAGAGAATATAAACTGGCAGACTACCTCACGACCATCAGAGACACAAAACAGAGACAGACCCTCACCAGGTACAGACTAAGCGACCACCAACTGGAAATTGAAAAAGGCAGATACAAGAAATCCTGGCAGCCTAGAGAGAATAGAATATGCGATCAATGTCTGGCTGGCGAGGTTGAAACAGAAATGCATTTCCTCCTAAAATGCGAAAAATTCAACACATCAAGAAACATATTATTCAACAAGCTAAGCCAAACAACCCCAGATTTCAAGGAATTGGATGATCTGTCAAAATTGAGATTAGTCCTAGGAGAAGGAGACAGACCATACCTTGGGGCCAAATATGTAACAACATGTCACAACCTGAGGACTGTTTAAAATTAAGACTGTTTAAAATTAATATTGAACGTACCAAATGAAGTACAAAGACTGTTTAAAATTAATATTGTTTAAAAGTAATATTGTATGTACCCAATAAATGTCAAATCGATTGACACCTACAGAATGTTGGAAAACTGTACCTTTTTGCTATGTAAGCTTTGGCAATATGGTTCTCTGTAAACTTTCATGCCAATAAAGCATTTTAATTGGAATTGGAATTGGAGAGACAGACAGAGAGACAGAGAGAGAGAGAGAGAGAGACAGACAGAGAGAGAGAGAGACAGACAGAGACAGAGAGAGAGAGAGAGAGACAGAGAGCGAGAGAGCCAGAGAGAGAGAGACAGAGAGAGAGACAGAGAGCGAGAGAGCCAGAGAGAGACAGAGAGAGAGAGAGAGAGAGAGAGACAGAGAGAGAGAGAGAGAGAGACAGAGAGAGAGACAGAGAGCGAGAGAGACAGAGAGAGAGAGACAGAGAGCAAGAGAGACAGAGAGAGACAGAGAGAGAGACAGACAGAGAGAGAGAGAGACAGACAGAGACAGAGAGAGAGAGAGAGAGAGAGAGACAGAGAGAGAGAGAGAGCGAGAGAGTGACAGAGAGAGACAGAGATGAGGAGACAGGGAGAGTGAGTGCACCAGTGGTGAGCAGAGAGAGTTGCAGCTTCCCACCTTATTAGGACATTTGAAAAACAACACAGCAGCTCGGCCGGAGGGTGAATAGATGTCACCGAGCCCGCTCTCGGGAGAGTGCTTGAGGTCAGCACACATACCACAAGAGATTTGCTGAGGGGATTGAGCTACTGATCTGTGGGCTGACAGGGCCCCAACTCCCCCTCCCTCACCCTCACCCTCCCTCCCTCCCACTCCCTCCCCTCCCTCCCAACTCCCCCTCCCTCACCCTCACCCTCCCTCCCTCCCTCCCTCCCACTCCCTCCCCTCCCTCCCAACTCCCCCTCCCTCACCCTCACCCTCCCTCCCTCCCTCCCTCCCACTCCCTCCCCTCCCTCCAAACTCCCCCTCCCTCACCTCACTCCCCTCCCTCCCCTCCCTCCCCCTCCCTCCCTCCCTCTCTCCCACTCCCTCCCTCCCTCCCAACTCACCCTCCCTCCCTCCCTCCCAACTCACCCTCCCTTCCCCTCAAACTCACTCTCCCCCCCTCCCACACCCTCCCACTCACCCTCCCTCCGCCTCCCCCTCCGCCTCCCTCCCCCTCCCTCCCTCTCACCCTCCCAACTCACCCTCCCTTCCCCTCAAACTCACTCTCCCTCCCCCTCCCCCTCCCTCTCCCACCCTCACCCTCCCTTCCCCTCATCCTTCCCCTCCCCCCCTCCCACACCCTCCCCCTCTCCCTCCCTCACCCGAGAACTCAGTCGCCAATGGAAAGATAGAAAGACAGACTCGCATCTCTCCAGCCCCTTTCACCACCTCAAGACGTCCCAAAGTGCCTCACAGCCAATGAAGGACTGTTTTCGAAGTGTGCTCACTGTTGTAATGTGGGAAACGTGGCAGCCAATTTGCGCACAGCAAGCTCCCACAATCAGCAATGTGATAATGACCCAGATCATCTGTTTTAGTGATGTTGGTTGAGGGATAAATATTGGCCCCAGGACACCGGGGAGAACTCCCCCTGCTCTTCTTCCAATAGTGGCTGTGGGATCTTTTACATCCACCTGAGAGGGTAGACGGGGCCTCGGTTTAACGTCTCATCTGAAAACTGGAACCCCCGACAGTGCGGCGCTCCCTCAGTACTGCCCCTCCGACAGTGCAGCGCTCCCTCAGTACTGCCCCTCCGACAGTGCGGCGCTCCCTCAGCACTACCCCTCCGACAGTGCGCCGCTCCCTTAACACTGCCCCTCCGACAGTGCGGCGCTCACTCAGTGCTGCCCCTCCAACAGTGCAGCACTCCCTCAGTACTGCCACTCCAACAGTGCGGTACTCCCTCAGTACAGCCCCTCTGACAGTGTGGCACTGCCTCAGTACTGCCCCTCCGACAGTGCGGCACTCTATCAGTACTGCCTCTCCGACAGTGCAGCGCTCCCTCAGTACTGCCCCTCAGACAGTGCGGCGCTCCCTCAGTACTGCCCTCCGACAGTGCGGCGCTCCCTCAGTACTGCCCCTCCGACAGTGCGGCGCTCCCTCAGCACTGCCACTCCGACATTGCGGCGCTCCCTCAGTACTGCCCATCCGACAATGTGGCGCTCACTCAGTACTGCCCCTCTGACAGCGCGGCGCTCCTTCAGTACTGCCACTCCGACAGTGCGGCGCTCCCTCAGTACTGCCACTCCGACATTGCGGCGCTCCCTCAGTACTGCCCATCCGACAATGTGGCGCTCACTCAGTACTGCCCATCCGACAGTGCAGCGCTCCCTCAGTACTGCCCCTCTGACAGTGCGGCGCTCCTTCAGTACTGCCCCTCCGACAGTGCGGCGCACCCTCAGTACTGCCCCTCCGACAGTGCGGCGCTGCCTCAGTACTGCCCCTCTGACAGTGCGGCACTCCTTCAGTACTGCCCCTCTGACAGTGTGGCACTGCCTCAGTACTGCCCCTCCGACAGTGCGGCACTCAATCAGTACTGCCTCTCCGACAGTGTGGCACTCCCTCAGTACTGCCCCTCCGACAGTGCGGAGCTCCCTCAGTACTGCCCCTCCGACAGTGCGGTTCTCCATCAGTACTGCCCCTCCGACAGTGTGGCACTCCCTCAGTACTGCCCCTCCAACAGTGCGGCACCCCCTCAGCACTGCCCCTCCGACAGTGCGGCGCTCCCTCAGTACTGCCCCTCCGACACTGCGGCGCTCCCTCAGTACCGCCCCTCCGACAGTGCCGTGCTCCCTCAGTACTGCCCCTCCGACAGTGCGGCACTCCCTCAGTACTGCCCCTCCGACAGTGCATCGCTCCCTCAGTACTGCCCCTCCGACAGTGCGGTGCTCCCTCAGTACTGCCCATCCGACAGTGCAGCGCTCCCTCAGTACTGCCCCTCCGACAGTGCAGCGCTCCCTCCGTACTGCCCCTTTGACAGTGCAGCGCTCCCTCAGTACTGCCCCTCCGACAGTGCGGCGCTCCCTCAGTACTGCCCCTCCGACAGTGCGGTGCTCCCTCAGTACTTCCCCTCCGAAAGTGCGGCGCTCCCTCAGTACTGCCCCTCCGACAGTGCGGTGCTCCCTCAGTACTGCCCCTCCGACAGTGCAGCGCTCCCTCAGTACTGCCCCTCCGACAGTGCGGTGCTCCTTCAGTACTGCCCCTCCGACAGTGCGGTGCTCCCTCAGTACCACCCCTCCGACAGTGCGACGCTCCCTCAGTGCTGCCCCTCCGACAGTGCTGCACGCCCTCAGTACTGCCCCTCCGACAGTGCAGCACTCCCTCGGTACTGCTCCTTCAACAGTGTGGCGCTCCCTCAGTACTGCCCCTCCCACAGTGCGGCGCTCCCTCAGTACTGCCCCTCCGACAGTGCAGCGCTCCCTCAGTACTGCTCCTCCGACAGTGCGGCGCTCCGTCATACCGCCCCTCCGACAGTGCGGCGCTCCCTCAGTACCGCCCCTCCGACAGTGCGGCGCTCCCTCAGTACTGCCCCACCGACAGTGCGGTACTCCCTCAGTACTGGCTCTCCGACAGTGCGGCGCTCCCTCAGTACTGCCCCTCCGACAGTGCGGTGCTCCCTCAGTACTGCCCCTCCGACAGTGCGGCGCTCCCTCAGTACCGCCCCTCCGACAGTGCGGCTCTCCCTCAGTACTGCCCCTCCGACAGTGCGGCGCACCCTCAGTACCGCCCCTCCGACAGTGCGGCACTCCCTCAGTACTGGCTCTCCGACAGTGCGGTGCTCCTTCAGTACAGCCCCTCCGACAGTGCAGCACTCCCTCAGTACCACCCCTCCGACAGTGCGGCGCTCCCTCAGTACTGCCCCTCCGACAGTGCTGCACGACCTCAGTACTGCCCCTCCGACAGTGCAGCACTCCCTCAGTACTGCTCCTTCAACAGGGTGGCGCTCCCTCAGTACTGCCCCTCCCACAGTGCGGCGCTCCTTCAGTACTGCCCCTCCGACAGTGCAGCGCTCCCTCAGTACTGCCCCTCCAACAGTGCGGTGCTCCCTTAGTACTGCCCCTCCGACAGTGCGGTGCTCCCTCAGCACTGCCCCTCCGACAGTGCGGCGCTTCCGCAGCACTGCCCCTCCGACAGTGCGCCGCTCCCTTAATACTGCCCCTCCGACAGTGCGGCGCTCACTCAGTGCTGCCCCTCCAACAGTGCAGCACTCCCTCAGTACAGCCCCTCTGACAGTGTGGCACTGCCTCAGTACTGCACCTCCGACAGTGCGGCACTCTATCAGTACTGCCTCTCCGACAGTGCAGCGCTCCCTCAGTACTGCCCCTCAGACAGTGCGGCACTCACTCAGCACTGCCCCGCCGACAGTGCGGCACTCCCTCAGTACTGCCCCTCCGACAGTGCGGCGCTCCCTCAGTACTGACAGTCCGACATTGCGGCGCTCCCTCAGTACTGCCCATCCGACAATGTGGCGCTCACTCAGTACTGCCCCTCTGACAATGCGGCGCTCCTTCAGTACTGCCCCTCCGACAGTGCGGCGCTCCCTCAGTACTGCCCCTCCGACAGTGCGGCGCTGCCTCAGTACTGCCCCTCCGACAGTGCGGTGCTCCCTCAGTACTGCCCCTCCGACAGTGCGGCACTCCTTCAGTACTGCCCCTCTGACAGTGTGGCACTGCCTCAGTACTGCCCCTCTGACAGTGCGGCACTTTATCAGTACTGCCTCTCCGACAGTGCGGCGCTCCCTCAGTACTGCTCCTTCGACAGTGCGGCGCTCCCTCAGTACTGCCCCTCCGACAGTGCGGCACTCCTTCAGTACTGCCCCTCCGACAGTGTGGCGCTCCCTCAGTACTGCCCCTCCAACAGTGCGGCACCCCCTCAGTACTGCCCCTCCGACAGTGCGGCTCTCCCTCAGTACTGCCCCTCCGACAGTGCGGTGCTCCCTCAGTACTGCCCCTCCGACAGTGCAGCGCTCCCTCAGTACTGCCTCTCCGACAGTGCAGCGCTCCCTCAGTACTGCCTCTCCGACAGTGCGGCTCTCCCTCAGTACTGGCCCTCCAACAGTGCGGTGCTCCCTTAGTACGGCCCCTCCGACAGTGCGGCGCTCCCTCAGCACTGCCCTCCGACAGTGCGGCGCTCCCTTAATACTGCCCCTCCGACAGTGCGGCGCTCACTCAGTGCTGCCCCTCCAACAGTGCGGCACTCCCTCAGTACTGCCCCTCCGACAGTGCGGCGCTCCCTCAGTACTGCCACTCCGACAGTGCGGCGCTCCCTCAGTACTGCCCCTCCGACAGTGCGGCACTCCCTCAGTACTGACCCTCCGACAGTGCGGCGCTCCCTCAGTACTGCCCCTCCGACAGTGCGGCGCTCCCTCAGCACTGCCCCTCCGACAGTGCGGCACTCCCTCAGTACTGCCCCTCCGACAGTGCGGCACTCCCTCAGTACTGCCCCTCCGACAGTGCGGTGCTCCCTCAGTACTCCCCCTCCGACAGTGCGGCGCTCCCTCAGCACTGCCCCTCCGACAGTGCGGCGCTCCCTCAGTACTCCCCCTCCGACAGTGCGGCGCTCCCTCAGCACTGCCCCTCCGACAGTGCGGCTCTCCCTCAGTACTGCCCCTCCGACAGTGCGGCGCTCCCTCAGTACTGACCCTCAGACAGTGCAGCACTCCCTCAGTACTGCCCCTCCGACAGTGCGGCGCTCCCTCAGTACTGGCCCTCTGACAGTGCGGCGCTCCCTCAGTACTGCCCCTCCGACAGTGCGGTGCTCCCTCAGTACTGCCCCTCCGACAGTGCGGCGCTCCCTCAGCACTGCCCCTCCGACAGTTCGGCACTCTCTCAGCACTGCCCCTCCGACAGTGCGGCGCTCCCTCAGTACTGCCCCGCTGACAGTGCGGCGCTCCCTCAGCACTGCCCCTCCGACAGTTCGGCACTCCCTCAGCACTGCCCCTCCGACAGTGCGGCACTCCCTTAATACTGCCCCTCCGACAGTGCGGCGCTCCCTCCGTACTGCCCCTCCGACAGTGCGGCGCTCCCTCCGTACTGCCACTCCGACAGTGCGGCACTCCCTCAATACCGCCCTTCCGACAGTGCAGTGCTCACTCAGTGCTGCCTCTCCAACAGTGCAGCACTCCCTCAGTACTGCCCCTCCAACAGTGCGGTGCTCCCTCATTACAGCCCCTCTGACAGTGTGGCACTGCCTCAGTACTGCCACTCCGACAGTGCGGCACTCTATCAGTACTGCCTCCCCGACAGGGCGGCGCTCCCTCTGTACTGCTCCTTCGACAGTGCGGCGCTCCCTCAGTACTGCCCCTCCCACAGTGCGGCGCTCCTTCAGTACTTCCCCTCAGACAGTGCGGCGCTCCCTCAGTACTGCCACTGCGACAGTGCGGCGCTCCCTCAGTACTGCCCCTCCGACAGTGCGGCGCTCACTCAGTGCTGCCCCTCCAACAGTGCGGCGCTCCCTCAGTCCTGCCCCTCCGACAGTGCGGCACTCCCTCAGTACTGCCCCTCCGACAGTGCGGCGCTCCCTCAGTACTGCCCCTCCGACAGTTCGGCGCTCCCTCAGCACTGCCCCTCCGACAGTGCGGCACTCCCTCAGTACTCCCCCTCCGACAGTGCGGCGCTCCCTCAGCACTGCCCCTCCGACAGTGCGGCTCTCCCTCAGTACTGCCCCTCCGACAGTGCGGCGCTCCCTCAGTACTGACCCTCAGACAGTGCAGCACTCCCTCAGTACTGCCCCTCCGACAGTGCGGCGCTCCCTCAGTACTGGCCCTCTGACAGTGCGGCGCTCCCTCAGTACTGCCCCTCCGACAGTGCGGTGCTCCCTCAGTACTGCCCCTCCGACAGTGCGGCGCTCCCTCAGCACTGCCCCTCCGACAGTTCGGCACTCTCTCAGCACTGCCCCTCCGACAGTGCGGCGCTCCCTCAGTACTGCCCCGCTGACAGTGCGGCGCTCCCTCAGCACTGCCCCTCCGACAGTTCGGCACTCCCTCAGCACTGCCCCTCCGACAGTGCGGCACTCCCTTAATACTGCCCCTCCGACAGTGCGGCGCTCCCTCCGTACTGCCCCTCCGACAGTGCGGCGCTCCCTCCGTACTGCCACTCCGACAGTGCGGCACTCCCTCAATACCGCCCTTCCGACAGTGCAGTGCTCACTCAGTGCTGCCTCTCCAACAGTGCAGCACTCCCTCAGTACTGCCCCTCCAACAGTGCGGTGCTCCCTCATTACAGCCCCTCTGACAGTGTGGCACTGCCTCAGTACTGCCACTCCGACAGTGCGGCACTCTATCAGTACTGCCTCCCCGACAGGGCGGCGCTCCCTCTGTACTGCTCCTTCGACAGTGCGGCGCTCCCTCAGTACTGCCCCTCCCACAGTGCGGCGCTCCTTCAGTACTTCCCCTCAGACAGTGCGGCGCTCCCTCAGTACTGCCACTGCGACAGTGCGGCGCTCCCTCAGTACTGCCCCTCCGACAGTGCGGCGCTCACTCAGTGCTGCCCCTCCAACAGTGCGGCGCTCCCTCAGTCCTGCCCCTCCGACAGTGCGGCACTCCCTCAGTACTGCCCCTCCGACAGTGCGGCGCTCCCTCAGTACTGCCCCTCCGACAGTTCGGCGCTCCCTCAGCACTGCCCCTCCGACAGTGCGGCACTCCCTCAGTACTGCCCCTCCGACAGTGCGGCGCTCCCTCAGTACTGCCCCTCCGACAGTGCGGCGCTCCCTCAGCACTGCCCCTCCGACAGTGCGGCACTCCCTCAGTACTGCCCCTCCGACAGTGCGGCACTCCCTCAGTACTGCCCCTCCGACAGTTCGGCACTCCCTCAGCACTGCCCCGCCGACAGTACGGCACTCCCTCAGTACTGCCCCGCTGACAGTACGGCACTCCCTCAGTACTGCCCCGCTGACAGTGCGATGCTCCCTCAGTACTGCCCCTCCGACAGTGCGGCGCTGACTCAGTACTGCCCCTCCGACAGTGCGGTGCTCCCTCAGTTCTGCCCCTCTGACAGTGCGGCGCTCCCTCAGTACTGCCCCTCCGACAGTGCGGCGCTCCCTCAGTACTGCCTCTCTGACAGTGCGGCGCCCCCTCAGTACTGCCCCTCCGACAGTGCGGCGCTCCCTCAGTACTGCCCCTCCGACAGTGCGGCGCTCCCTCAGTACTGCCCCACCGACAGTGCGGCGCTCCCTCAGTACTGCCCCTCCGACAGTGCGGCGCTCCCTCAGTACTGCCCCTCCGACAGTGCGGCGCTCCCTCAGTACTGCCCCTCCGACAGTGCGGCGCTGACTCAGTACTGCCCCTCCGACAGTGCGGCGCTGACTCAGTACTGCCCCTCCGACAGTGCGGCGCTCCCTCAGTACTGCCCCTCCGACAGTGCGGCGCTCCCTCAGTACTGCCCCTCCGACAGTGCGGCGCTGACTCAGTGCTGGCGCTGGGAGAGTGGTCCTTGATTTTGTGGACACGCTGGCCTAGAAATTCAGTTGCTTGCGCCACCAGTTTGCGCCCAAAGAGCCCACTCAGAGGCTTTAGCGCCACTGGCTACAACCACCGCGATATTTAGCGGGGCGCTAATTGCGGTGTTAGCCTGTAGCGCTGCGCCGCCACCGATGACGTCATCGGTGTGCGCAGCGCCCCGCTACCGCCCCGAGCGCCATATTAGTTCGCGGCCGCCTCTTCCGCGCCGGCCGCAAACAGCGACCGGTACACAGGGGCCTACCTGTGCCGATAGTGGGGCGAGTTAAGGTGGAGGTGCGGCCGGCCGCTTTTTCGGCAGCCGCCTGACCGCACCTCCGTCCCCGGCCTCCTACACCCCCCCCCCGCGGCATTGCCGGGTGTTTCCCGAGAGCCCGGCACTTCTCCTTGGTGCCGGGCTCATTTGCCGGCACTCGCGAGCGGGGATCGCGCTGTTGCAGGCACCTCCCCCTTAACAGCCCAAGCGGGGCGCGGGAAGCCTCGTTTAGCGGCCCGCTTCCATTTGGGGCGCTGAAACTGAATATCCTGATGGCGCAAGTGGCTCCGCGCGCAGCGGTAATTCCAGCGCCCAGGCGACCTTGGCGCCCCAAACTGAATTTTTAGCCCACTGTGTACAGACAGTCCAAGAGAGATAATGACTGCGTTTGCTAGAACACACACTGTGGTTAGACGGGATCTGAGGGTCATTGGTCGGCTCAGTGAGTGGGGCAAAATCGAATGGAGCAGGTGCAGCAAGGCAGATGTAGGACGCCTGATCCTTGCTTACAAAGAGTTCGGTCGACATCTCTCCCTCAACTTGCTGCCTCCACCTCCTCACCAGTGAACTTTAGACCTTTTCAGAGGTTGAACAACTTCCATTCAGACAGCGCCGTTAACGGTTATCAGAGACAAATCTGACAGCGAGCCACATGAGGAGGTATTCGGACAGGCGATCAAGGACTTGGTCAAAGCGGTCGGTAACTGGACCCATCAAGAAAGGGTCTTAGTTCCCAACGATTAATGAGAAATGCTGAGACAATCAGGATGGAGGAAGTGGGTGACACCATTCACCAGTTAGAAGCCTGATTTTAAAATTCTCATCCTTGTGTTCAAATCCCACCTCGCTCCCCTCCCTAACTGTGTAACCTCCTCCAGCCCCCTACAACCCTCCCTAACTCTGTAACCTCCTCCAGCCCCTACACCCCTCCCTATCTCTGTAACCTCCTCCAGCCCCTACACCCCTCCCTATCTCTGTAACCTCCTCCAGCCCTACAACCCTCCCTATCTCTGTAACCTCCTCCAGCCCCTACACCCCTCCCTATCTCTGTAACCTCTTCCAGCCCCAACCCTCCCTAACTCTGTAACCTCCTCCAGCCCCTACAACCCTCCCTATCTCTGTAACCTCCTCCAGCCCCCTACAACCCTCCCTATCTCAGTAAACTCCTCCAGCCCCTACAACCCTCCCTATCTCTGTAACCTCCTCCAGCCCCTACAACCCTCCCAATCTCTGTAACCTCCTCCAGCCCCTACAACCCTCCCTATCTCTGTAACCTCCTCCAGCCCCTACAACCCTCCCTATCTCTGTAACCTCCTCCAGCCCCTACAACCCTCCCTATCTCTGTAACCTCCTCCAGCCACTACAACCCTCCCCATCTCTGTAACCTCCTCCAGCCCCTACACCCCTCCCTATCTCTGTAACCTCCTCCAGCCCCTACAGCCCCCCCTATCTCTGCAAACTCCTCCAGCCCCTACAACCCTCCCTATCTCTGTAACCTCCTCCAGCCCCTACACCCCTCCCTATCTCTGTAACCTCCTCCAGCCCCTACACCCCTCCCTATCTCTGTAACCTCCTCCAGCCCCTACAACCCTCCCTAACTCTGTAACCTCCTCCAGCCCCTACACCCCTCCCTATCTCTGTAACCTCCTCCAGCCCCCTACAACCCTCCCTATCTCAGTAAACTCCTCCAGCCCCTACAACCCTCCCTATCTCTGTAACCTCCTCCAGCCGCTACAACCCTCCCTATCTCTGTAACCTCCTCCAGCCCCTACAACCCTCCCTATCTCTGTAACCTCCTCCAGCCCCTACAACCCTCCCTATCTCTGTAACCTCCTCCAGCCCCTACAACCCTCCCTATCTCTGTAACCTCCTCCAGCCACTACAACCCTCCCTATCTCTGTAACCTCCTCCAGCCCCTACACCCCTCCCTATTTCTGTAACCTCCTCCAGCCCCTACAAACCTCCCTATCTCTGTAACCTCCTCCAGCCCCTACAACCCCCCCTATCTCTGTAACCTCCTCCAGCCCCTACAACCCTCCCTATCTCTGTAACCTCCTCCAGCCCCTACAACCCTCCCTACCTCTGTAACCTCCTCCAGCCCCCTACAACCCTCCCTATCTCTGTAACCTCCTCCAGCCCCTACAACCCTCCCTATCTCTGTAACCTCCTCCAGCCCCTACAACCCTCCCTATCTCTGTAACCTACTCCAGCCCCCTACAACCCTCCCTATCTCTGTAACCTCCTCCAGCCCCCTACAACCCTCCCTATCTCTGTAACCTCCTCCAGCCCTACAACCCTCCCTATCTCTGTAACCTCCTCCAGCCCCCTACACCCCTCCCTATCTCTGTAACCTCCTCCAGCCCCTACAACCCTCCCTATCTCTGTAACCTCCTCCAGCCCTACAACCCTCCCTATCTCTGTAACCTCCTCCAGCCCCTACAACCCTCCTAGATCTCTGCGTTCCTCCAATTCTGGCCTCTTGCGCATCCCCCGGTTTCCATCGCTCCACCATTGGCGGCCGTGCCTTCAGCTGCCTGGGCCCCGAGCTCTGGAATTCCCTCCCTAAACCTCTCCGCCTCTCTCTCTCCTCCTTTAAGACTCTCCTTAAAACTGACCTCATTTGAGCAAGAAAACAGACAATCTGGTGATTATCACATTGCTGTTTGTGGGAGCTTGCTGTGCGCAAATTGGCTGCCGCGTTTCCTACATTACAACAGTGACCACACTTCAAAAAAGTACTTCATTGGCTGTGAAGCGCTTTGGGATGTCCTGAGGTGGGGAAAAACGACGGAGAAATGGGAGATCTTGTACAATGGCTGGAGCAATGTGTTAGCGAAAGAAATGTTGTTACTGAGCCCCGATGTTCCTGAAAGCAACACGCTACACCCATTCCAGGAAAGGCTGCCTGCTTTTAGCTGATAAAGGACTGGGGAGCGAAACTGTGCTCACTGGGCGGACAACTGACTTGACGGCTCCAACACAGCAGATAACACCTCACCCGAGACAGGGCAGTGTGATCGTGGATCAGGATCGGCGGGACTTCACAACCGGAGGCAATGGCACCATCCAGGAGATTGATCCTAGCCCTCATCATGATCTGTGTGCTGCTAGAAGCAGGCGGTAAGAATGTCACCTTGACCAGCACCGGGCATCTCACAGTGCCAGAGCTCATGGCTCTCGATTCTCAGCTTCCTCATTTACTCTGTATCTATCCCCGTGCTGTACCTGCCCTGGGAGTGTTTGCTGGGACAGTGTAGAAGGAGCTTTACTCTGTATCTAACCCATGCTGTACCTGCCTTGGGAGTATTTGATGGGACAGTGTAGAGGGAGCTTTACTCTGTATCTAACCCGTGCTGTACCTGCCCTGGGAGTGTTTGATGGGACAGTGTAGAGGGAGCTTTACTCTGTATCTAACCCGTGCTGTACCTGCCCTGGGAGTGTTGGATGGGACAGTGTAGAGGGAGCTTTACTCTGTATCTAACCCCGTGCTGTACCTGCCCTGGGAGTGTTGGATGGGACAGTGTAGAGGGAGCTTGACTCTGTATCTAACCCGTGCTGTACCTGCCCTGGGAGTGTTTGATGGGACAGTGTAGCGGGAGCTTTACTCTGTATCTCACAAGCTGTGTCTGACGTGGGAGTGTTTTATGATGATACAGTGTATCAGGAATATTAATGTGTCCCACTCCCCGGGAATACCTGGGACCCCATGATACCAAAACCCAATGAATTTCCAAAGTCAATGCTGCAATCACGGGGAGTTGATTGAAGTGCCTGCAGAATGAGAACTGAGTTCACCAGATACACCAGTTAAACTAGTTCCCAATTAATGATACAACTTTGACAAAAGCTTTCACCAAATAAATACATTGAAGCACAGGACAGAATCCAACAGTTTTTTAAAAGAGCTTTGCCCCATCCCCCCCACCCAGACTCCAGTTCATGAAGGGTCACAGACCTGAAACGTTATCGCTGTTTCTCTCTCCACGGATGCTGCCTGACCAGCTGAGTTTTTGCAGCTTTTTCCCTGTTGTTATTCCAGTTCATGGGTTGGTCAATCCTAAACCCACCTGTGTGAGCCCAGCCACTTCTCAACCCTTGTCCCACAGTGACACCAATGAGGAGCCACATAAGGAGATATTATTTATTAATTTTTTTTTAATTGTTTCCTGGTACGTGGGCGTTGCTGGCAAGGCCGGCATTTATTGCCCATCCCTAACTGCCCTTGAGAAGGTGGTGGTGAGCCGCCTTCTTGAACCGCTGCAGTCCGTGTGGTGAAGGTGCTCCCACAGCGCTGTTAGGGAGGGAGTTCCAGGATTTTGACCCAGCAACGATGAAGGAACGGCCGATATATTTCCAAGTCAGGATGGTGTGTGTGACTTGGAGGGGAACTTGGAGGTGGTGGTGTTCCCATGCGCCTGCTGCCCTTGTCCTTCTAGGTGGAAGAGGTCGCAGGTTTGGGAGGTGCTGCCGAAGAAGCCTTGGCGAGTTGCTGCAGTGCATCTTGTAGATGGTCCACACTGCAGCCACGGTGCGCCGGTGGTGGAGGGAGTGAATGTTTAAGGTGGTGGATGGGGTGCCGATCAAGCGGGGCTGCTTTGTCCTGGATGATGTCGAGCTTCTTGAGTGTTGTTGGAGCTGCACTCATCCAGGCAAGTGGAGAGTATTCCATCACACTCCTGACTCGTGCCTTGTAGATGGTGGAAAGGTGACCAAAAACTTGGTCAAAGAGGTCGGTTTTAAGGAGCGTCTTAAAGGCGGAGAGAGAGGCGGAGAGGTTTAGGGAGGGAATGCCAGAGCTTGGGGCCTCGGCGATGTTGGATAAACCGTTAATTAACCTCCTTCTTCCACTGGTTCACAACGACACGCTCCGTGTGAGCATGAGATCATTCCTGGTGGAGTTGTACGGAACATCAATAGCTACAAGGACAGGTTGGAGAAGCTGGATTTGTTTTCATTAGAGCAAAGGAGGTTGCGGGGTGATTTGATCGAGGTGTACAAGATTATGACGGGTTTGGATAGGCTAGACGGGGAAAGGCTGTTCCCACTAGTTGATGGTAGAAGGACTAGGGGACACAGATTTAAGGTTTTGGGCAAGAGATACAGGGGGAGATGTGAGGAAAAACTTTTTTAAACAGCGAGTGGTGAGGACCTGGAACTCGCTGCCGACGGAAGTGGTGGAAGCGGAGACACTCGATGTTTTCAAGGGGAGACTGGATAGGCACTTGAGGGAAATAAACTTGCAGGGCAACGGGGATAGAGCGGGGGAATGGGACTGACTGGATTGCTCTACAGAGAGCCGGCACGGACTCGATGGGCCGAATGGCCTCCTGCTCTGCCGTTATGACGCTATGATATCCTCAGCCCTCTGGGGCAGAGAATTCCAAAGATTCACCGCCCTCTGAGTGAAGAAATTCCTCCTCATCTCAGTCCTCAATGGCCGAGCCCTTATCCTGAGACTGTGACCCCCGGTTCTAGACTCCCCAGCCAGGGGGAAACAACCTCTCAGCATCGACCCTGTCAATCCCCCTCAGAATCTTACATGTTTCAATGAGATCACCTCTCATTCTTCTAAACTCCAGAGAGTATCGGCCCATTCTACACAATCCCAGAAAACCATTCTCTTTCACACATCCCAATTCACCTAACTCAGAGAGAAGACCTCACGAACCCGTTGAAAACCAGTTTATTGACAACCTATTTATTGGAAAAACAGAAAAACCGGTCATTTATCACATTGCAGTCTGTGGGAGCTTGCTGTGCGCAAATTGTGTGCTGCGTTCCCTGATGCGCCATCAATTACTCAAAAGACTGAGGTTAAACGAGTAACAACCAGGCTTTTATTAACTAAAGAATGAAGGTCTAGTCTCGAGTGGTCGACCCGTCCAGAATACTAAGGGACTGGGAGGTAGTCACTTATATACCTGGAATAGTGGGAGGAGTCAGCCGAGGCATGTCCAGACCTGTACCTAGTGGAATACACATACACATACAGACAGGTATAACAGTGGTTTACCACATTCACCCCTTGTTTAAAAATGAGTCCGGCGGGGTGAAGTGTATTTAAAAGTTCGTGTATTGGAGTCTCTCCGGAGGTCTTGTCTGCCGCTGTGATCGACGTGGCGACGGCAGGGGTGGTGGAGCTTCCGGCGTCACGTCCCGTGTAGGCTGGGGCACTGGAGTGTAGTCCTCGTGGGTGACGGTCCAAGGCGAGCCGGCTGCTGGGGTTGGATATCGGGTCGTGGGGGGGGGGGTGGTAATGGGTAGTGGGTTACAGCGGTCCCCGAGGGTGTCGTGGGGGGGGTGGTAATGGGTAGTGGGTTACAGCGGTCCCCGAGGGTGCGAGGTCTCGTATGGAGACTGTGTCCTCCCGCCCGTCCGGGTATGCAATGTAAGCGTACTGGGGGTTGGCGTGGAGGAGGTCAACCCTCTCGACCAGGGGGTCCGTTTTATTGGTCCACACGTGTCTTCTCAGTAGTACCGGCCCTGGGGACGTCAGCCATGGCGGTAACGCTGTCCCCGATGTGGACTTCCTTGGGAAGACAAACATTTTCTCGTGAGGGGTGGCATTGGTGGCAGTGCAGAGCAGTGACCGAATCGAGTGGAGCGCATCGGGGAGCACCTCCTGCCAGCGGGAGGTCGGAAGGCCCCTAGACTTTAAGGCTAGTAGGGCGGCCTTCCAAACTGTTGCATTCTCTCTTTCCACCTGTCCGTTCCCCCGGGGGTTGTAACTGGTGGTCATGCTTGTGGCTATACCCCTAGCGAGCAGGTACTGGCGGAGTTCGTCGCTCATAAACAATGAGCCCCGGTCGCTATGGATATAGCTGGGGAAACCGAACAGGGTGAAGAGGCTGTTCAGACATTTAATGACCGTGGCATTGGTCATGTCCGGGCAGGGGATAGCGAACGGGAAACGGGAGTACTCGTCAATGATGTTGAGGAAGTACACATTGCGGTCGGAGGAGGGGAGAGGCCCTTTAAAATCAACGCTCAGGCGCTCGAAGGGGCGAGTGGCTTTTATCAGGTGGGCTCTGTCTGGTCTATAAAAGTGCGGTTTGCACTCAGCGCAGACTTGGCAGTTCTTGGTCATGGTCCTGACCTCCTCAATGGAGTAAGGCAGGTTGCGGGCCTTGATGAAGTGGAAGAACCTGGTGACCCCCGGGTGGCAGAGGTCATTGTGGAGGGCCCTCAGCCTATCGATCTGCGCGCTGGCGCAGGTGCCACGCGATAGGGCATCTGGGGGTTCATTGAGCTTCCCAGGCCGGTACAAGATCTCGTAATTGTAGGTGGAAAGTTCGATTCTCCACCTCAAGATCTTGTCATTTTTGATTTTGCCCCTCTGCTTGTTGTTGAACATAAAAGCAACTGAACGCTGGTCAGTGAGCAGGGTAAATCGTTTTCCGGCCAGGTAGTGCCTCCAATGACGCACAGCCTCCACAATAGCCTGGGCCTCCTTCTCGACCGCGGAGTGTCTGGTCTCCAGGCCCTGGAGGGTTCGTGAGAAGAATGCCACAGGTCTCCCCGCCTGATTAAGGGTGGCGGCCAGAGCGAAGTCGGACGCATCGCTTTCCACCTGGAAGGGGATGGATTCGTCCACTGCGTGCATGGTGGCTTTGGCAATGTCCTCCTTGATACGGTGGAAGGCCGAGCGGGCCTCTGCCATCAGGGGAAAAGAGGTGGATTTGATCAGCGGACGGGCTTTGTCTGCATAGTAGGGGACCCACTGGGCGTAGTAGGAAAAAAACCCTAGGCACCTCTTCAAAGCTTTTAGGCAGTGGGGCAGTGGGAGTTCCATAAGGGGACGCATCCGGTCCAGGTCGGGACCGATGACCCCGTGTTCCACAACACAGCCAAGGATGGCGAGGCGGTCTGTGCGGAATATGCACTTCTCCTTGTTATATGTCAGGTTCAGGAGTTGGGCGGTGCGGAGGAATTTCTCGAGGTTTGCGTCATGGTCCTGCAAGTCATGGCCGCAGATGGTCACATTGTCTAGGTAAGGGAAAGTGGCCTGCAGCGCGTTTTGATCGACCATCCGGTCCATCTCCCTTTGGAAGATGGAGACCCCGTTGGTAACGCCAAAGGGAACCCTAAGGAAGTGATAGAGGCGGCCGTTTGCCTCAAAAGCAGTATACTGGCGGTCTTCGGGGCGGATGGGGAGCTGGTGGTACGCTGATTTCAGGTCAATGGTCGAAAAGACGTGGTACTGCGCGATCTGGTTGACCATGTCAGCTATGCGGGGGAGTGGGTAGGCGTCCAGCAGGGTGTAGCGGTTTATTGTTTGGCTGTAGTCGATGACCAGGCGTTGTTTCTCGCTGGTCTTAACGACCACAACCTGGGCTCGCCAGGGGCTGGAGCTGCCCTCAATAATCCCCTCCTTCAGGAGCCGCTCCACTTCGGTTTTGATGAAAACCCTGTCCCCGGCACTGTATCGCCTGCTCTTTGTGGCGATGGGCTTACAGTCGGGGGTGAGGTTAGCAAACAGTGGGTGGGACTCTGAGTGTGGAGAGGTTGCATCTGGTGCGCGGCGGGCAATTTGGAGGCTGCTGGCTGCGGACTGTGAGTGGGGGGAGGGGGCCACCGTACGCCATTGTAACGCTTTTGAGGTGGCACTGGAAATCCAACCCCAGTAGAACGGCAGCGCAAAGTTGGGGCAGGACCAGGAGTTTAAAATTATTGAACACAGTCCCGTCTACTACTAGTGTCACCACGCAGTAGCCGCCAATGTCCGCTGACTGGGACTCGGCGGCCATAGAAATCCGCTGGTGCGCAGGCAGGACTGGGAGAGAGCAACGCCGCACCGTGTCGGGGTGGATGAAGCTCTCTGTGCTCCCGGAGTCAAAAAGGCAGTTTATTGCATGGCCGTTTACCTTAACGTCCATTTTGGACCGAGCTAGTTGGTGCGGTCTCGTTTGGTCCAGCGTAACAGAGGCCAGCGTAGGAGTCGGTGTGTCGCTGCGGGTATCAGATGGGGGGGGGTTGGCGGTCTGCTGCGTCCCGGCTGGTGTCCAAGATGGCGGCGTCCATGATTCCCATGTGGCTGGAGTCGTCCAAGATGGCTGCTGCTGCGGTGGTTCGCACATGGCTGGGGAGGCCCAAGATGGCGGCCCGCACGGCCCACACGCGGCGCTGTTGGGGGCCCAAGATGGCGGCTCGCACGGCCCACACGCGGCGCTGCTGGCGTTCGGGGTGGCTTTGGCCTTGCAGACGCTAGCGTAGTGTCCCTTTTTCCCGCAGCCCGAGCAGGTCGCATTCTTCGCCGGGCAGCGCGCTCTGGGGTGTTTGGCCTGGCCACAGAAGTAGCATTTCTGGCCTTGGGATGCTGCTGTCTGGCTTTGGGACACTGCTGCGGTGGTTGGGCCGTTGTTGGGCTGTGGCTGGGGTGGCACGGTGCTATGGGGCTGTCCTACCGTGTCCCAGGTTGTCGTTCCCCGCGGCAACCACGGTGCAGTGGAGTAGGCATCCATGCCCCGGTAGGCTGCGTCCAGCGTTAGTGCGATTTCGGAGGCTTTGTCGAGGGTGAGGTCACTCTGCTCCAGCAGTCGCTGTCGGGTGTAGTTGGACCTGTGGCCCGCTACGAAGGCATCCCGGATCAGTTCCTCCGTGTACTTAGTGGACGTTACCGCCTTACACCCACAGGCCCGGCCAAGCACGGACAGTGCTTGGAGGTATTCCTCAGTCGATTCCCCAGGTTGTTGCTTGCGACTCCCCAGGAGGTGCCTGGCGTAAACTTCGTTCACAGGGCGCGTGTACTGGGTCTTGAGGAGCTGGAGGGCGGCTGTGTACGAGGTCGCGTCCCGGATGACTGAGTACACTCGGTGGTTCACCTTGGAGATCAGGACAGACAGTTTGTTCGCATCCGTTACGACCGCAGTGGAGGCAGTCAGGAATGCCTCGAAGCACATGAGCCAGTGAGCAAACTTGGTGGAAGCGTCCGCTTCCCGACTGTCCAGGTCCAGGCATGCTGGTGTGAGGATCTTCTCCATTGTAAAAAATTTAGTTAATAAAATTGATGCGCCATCAATTACTCAAAAGACTGAGGTTAAGCGAGTAACAACCAAGCTTTTATTAACTAAAGAATGAAGGTCTAGTCTCGAGTGGTCGACCCGTCCAGAATACTAAGGGACTGGGAAGTAGTCACTTATATACCTGGAATAGTGGGAGGAGTCAGCCGAGGCATGTCCAGACCTGTACCTAGTGGAATACACATACACATACAGACAGGTTTACCACATTCCCTACATTACAACAGAGACCACACTTCAAAAAAAGTCCTTCATTGGCTGTGAGGTGCTTTGGGACGTCCTGAGGTTGGGGAAAGATGCTGGAGAAATGCCAGTCTTCTTTTCTCTTCCTTCTGTTGGTGATATCTAATGACACCCTCTGCAAATTCTCAGTCAGTCCATAACCCTCTGTGCCTGTCTGCTGTGATGTATTGCTCCACCCAGTAAAAGGTTAAGAAAGCAGCCTGCATTGTGTGATAAGGGTGTGCTTTCTGCCATCGACCGGTTATCTTACATTACGTCGAGTCCACAGCACAGGAACAGGCCATTCGGCCCCACTGCTCCGTGCCGGTGTTTATGCTCCACACCAGCCTCCTCCCACCCCTCTTCATCTCACCCCATCAACACCAGCCTCCTCCCACCCCTCTTCATCTCACCCCCATCAACACCAGCCTCCTCCCACCCCTCTTCATCTCACCCCATCAACACCAGCTTCCTCCCACCCCTCTTCACCTTACCCCATCAACACCAGCCTCCTCCCACCCCCCTCCATCTCACCCCATCCACACCAGCCTCCTCCCACCCCTCTTCATCTCACCCCATCAACACCAGCCTCCTCCCACCCCTCTTCATCTCACCCCATCAACACCAGCCTCCTCCCACTCCTCTTCATCTCACCCCATCAACACCAGCCTCCTCCCACCCCTCTTCATCTCACCCCATCAACACCAGCCTCCTCCCACCCCTCTTCATCTCACCCCATCAACACCAGCCTCCTCCCACTCCTCTTCATCTCACCCCATCAACACCAGCCTCCTCCCACCCCTCTTCATCTCACCCCATCAACACCAGCCTCCTCCCACCCCTCTTCATCTCACCCCATCAACACCAGCCTCCTCCCACCCCTCTTCATCTCACCCCATCAACACCAGCCTCCTCCCACCCCTCTTCATCTCACCCCATCACCATATCCTTCTATTCCTTTCTCCCTCGTGTGTTTATCCAGCTTCCCCTTAAATGTATCTCTGCTCTTCACCTCGACCACTCCCTGTGGTAGCGAGTTCCCCATTCTCCCCACTCTCTGGGGAAAGAAGTTTCTCCTGAATTCCCTATTGGATTTATCAGTGACTCTCTTATATTGATGGCCCCTAGTTCTGGTCTCCCCCACAAGTGGAAACATCTTCTCTACGTCTACCCTATCGAACCCCTTCATAATCTTAAAGCCCTCTATCAGGTCACCCCTCAGCCTTCTCTTTGCTAGAGACAGGAGCCCCAGCCTGTTCAGTCTTTCCTGATCGGTATAAACCTCTCAGTTATGGGAATCATTCTTGTAAATCTCATGCCAGGTATAATTGCAGATCAGGAAGATTAAATATTCCACACCCAACTGCTTCTTTCTAGTTTCAGGATCACCAAATGTAACAGCGATAGTGTCGGAGACCGAGAGTGTTGCACAGACTGTTCCCAGTGCTTCTAATCTCCTGGGCACTCCTCGTGCTGACAACACAACCCCATGGGGTGAGTAACACCTCCTTGATCCTCACTTGATTCACGATTGCAGGGTCGGAGGGATGTGGGTGTCGCGAAGAACATGGATGTGGGGCGAGAACCCAACATAGGCTGGAGTCTCAGGGGAGCGAGGGCCTTGCAGGTCCCATCACCTGTCATCCCACGTTCCCCTATCACTTTATTGAACTGTCCTTCAACCTCCGGGCGATCCCACAAATGGTGTCCGCTGTGGTTCAGTGAGTCGCACTCTCGCCTCTCAGTCAGAAGGTTGTGGGTTCGAGCCCCCACTCCAGAGACTTGAGTACAAAATCCAGGCCGACACTCCCAGGGCAGCAGTGAGGGAGCGCCGCACTGACAGAGGGTCAGTACTGAGGGAGCGCCGCACTGTCGGAGGGGCAGTACTGAGGGAGCGCCGCACTGTCGGAGGGGCAGTAATGAGGGAGCGCCGCACTGTAGGAGAGGCAGTACTGGGGGAGCGCCGCACTGTCGGAGGGGCAGTACTGAGGGAGCGCCGCACTGTCGGAGGGGCAGTACTGAGGGAGCGCCGCTCTGTCGGTGGGGCGGTACTGAGGGAGCACCGCAATGTTGGAGGGGCAGTACTGACGGAGGGCCGCACTGTCGGAGGGGCAGTACTGAGGGAGCGCCGCATTTTCGGAGGGGCAGTACTGAGGAAGCGCTGCACTATCGGAGGGGCAGTACTGAGGGAGTGCTGCACTATCGGAGGGGCAGTACTGAGGGAGCACCGCATTGTCGGAGGGGCAGTGCTGAGGGAGCGCTGCACTATCGGAGGGGCAGTACTGAGGGAGTGCTGCACTATCGGAGGGTCATTACTGAGGGAGCGCCGCACTGTTTCTGCCCAATCCTATTATTATTTTCTAAGTGCCCTGTTACCAAGTCCTTAATAATAGATTCTGGCATTTTCCTTACTACTGATGTGAGGCTAACTGGCCTGTAGTTCCCCGTTTTCCCTCTCCCTCCTTTCTTAAATAGTGGGGTTACATTTGCCACCTTCCAATCCATGGGTACGGTTCTAGAATCCAGATCCTAGGAAGATTAAATATTCTTCACCTAACTTCTCTCTACTTTCAGGGTCAACGGACGTAACAACGATAAGGGCAGAGACCGAGAGTGTTGCACAGACTGTTCCCAGTGCTTCTAATCTCCCGGGCACTGCTGGTGATGGCAACACAACCCTGTGGGGTGAGTAACACCTCCTTCATCCTCACTTCATTCACTATCGCAGGGTCAGAGGGATGCGGGTGTCGCAATGAACATGGATGTGGGGCGAGAACCCAACATAGGCTGGAGTCTCAGGAGAGCGAGGGCCTTGCAGGTCCCATCACCTGTCATCCCACGTTCCCCTATCACTTTATTGAACGGGCATTCAACCCCCGGGCGAACCCAAAAATGGTGTCCGCTGTGGTTCAGTGAGTCGCACTCTCGCCTCTGCACTGTCGGAGGGGCAGCACTGAGGGAGCGCTGCACTGTCGGAGGAGCAGCACTGAGGGAGTGCTGCACTGTCGGAGGGGCAGCACTGAGGGAGCTCTGCACTGTCGGAGGGGCAGCACTGAGGGAGCGCTGCACTGTCGGAGGGGCAGCACTGAGGGAGCGCTGCACTGTCGGAGGGGCAGCACTGAGGGAGCTCTGCACTGTCAGAGGGGCAGTACTGAGGGAGTGCCGCACTTTCAGAGGGGCAGTACTGAGGGTGCGCCGCGCTGTCGGTGGGGCAGTACTGAGGGAGCGCCACACTGTCGGAGGGGCAGTACCGAGGGAGTGCCGCAGTGTCGGAGAGGCAGTACTGAGCGAGTGCCGCATTGTCGGAGGGTCAGTACAGAGGGAGCGCCGCACTGTCGGAGGGACAGTTCTGAGGGAGCGCCGCACTGTCGGAGGGGCAGTACTGAGGGAGTGCCGCCCTGTCGGAGGGGCAGTACTGAGGTAGCACCGCACTGTCGGAGGGGCAGTACTGAGGGAACGCTGCACTGTCGGAGGAGCAGTACTGAGGGAGCGCTGCACTGTCGGAGGGTCATTACTGAGGGAGCGCCGCACTGTTTCTGCCCAATCCTATTATTATTTTCTAAGTGCCCTGTTACCAAGTCCTTAATAATAGATTCTGGCATTTTCCTTACTACTGATGTGAGGCTAACTGGCCTGTAGTTCCCCGTTTTCTCTCTCCCTCCTTTCTTAAATAGTGGGTTTACATTTGCCACCTTCCAATCCATGGGAACGGTTCTAGAATCCAGATCCTAGGAAGATTAAATATTCTTCACCTAACTTCTCTCTACTTTCAGGGTCAACGGACGTAACAACGATAAGGGCAGAGACCGAGAGTGTTGCACAGACTGTTCCCAGTGCTTCTAATCTCCCGGGCACTGCTGGTGCTGGCAACACAACCCTGTGGGGTGAGTAACACCTCCTTCATCCTCACTTCATTCACTATCGCAGGGTCAGAGGGATGTGGGTGTCGCGAAGAACATGGATGTGGGGCGAGAACCCAACATAGGCTGGAGTCTCAGGGGAGCGAGGGCCTTGCAGGTCCCATCACCTGTCATCCCACGTTCCCCTATCACTTTATTGAACGGGCATTCAACCCCCGGGCGAACCCAAAAATGGTGTCCGCTGTGGTTCAGTGAGTCGCACTCTCGCCTCTCAGTCAGAAGGTTGTGTGTTCGAGCCCCCACTCCAGAGACTTGAGTACAAAATCCAGGCCGACACTCCCAGTGCAGCAGTGAGGGAGCGCCGCACTTTCGGAGGGGCAGTACTGAGGGAGCGCCGCACTGTCGGAGGGACAACACTGAGGGAGCGCCGTACTGTCGGAGGGGCAGCACTGAGGAAGCACTGCACTGTCGGAGGGGCAGCACTGAGGGAGCGCCGCACTGTCGGAGGGGCAGCACTGAGGGAGCGCTGCACTGTCGGAGGGGCAGCACTGAGGCAGCGCCGCACTGTCGGAGGGACAGCACTGAGGAAGCTCTGCACTGTCAGAGGGGGCAGTACTGAGGGAGCGCTGCACTGTCGGAGGGGCAGCACTGAGGGAGCTCTGCACTGTCGGAGGGGCAGCACTGAGGGAGCGCTGCACTGTCGGAGGGGCAGCACTGAGGGAGCGCTGCACTGTCGGAGGAGCAGCACTGAGGGAGTGCTGCACTGTCGGAGGGGCAGCACTGAGGGAGCTCTGCACTGTCGGAGGGGCAGCACTGAGGGAGCGCTGTACTGTCGGAGGGGCAGCACTGAGGGAGCGCTGCACTGTCGGAGGAGCAGCACTGAGGGAGTGCTGCACTGTCGGAGGGGCAGCACTGAGGGAGCTCTGCACTGTCGGAGGGGCAGCACTGAGGGAGCGCTGCGCTGTCGGAGGGGCAGCACTGAGGGA
The DNA here is from genome assembly GCF_052327205.1 of Somniosus microcephalus. Lineage (NCBI taxonomy): Eukaryota > Metazoa > Chordata > Chondrichthyes > Squaliformes > Somniosidae > Somniosus > Somniosus microcephalus. The sequence continues at coordinate 221,975,136 of NC_140998.1, read as the reverse complement.
GCGCTGCACTGTCGGAGGGGCAGCACTGAGGGAGCTCTGCACTGTCAGAGGGGCAGTACTGAGGGAGTGCCGCACTTTCAGAGGGGCAGTACTGAGGGTGCGCCGCGCTGTCGGTGGGGCAGTACTGAGGGAGCGCCACACTGTCGGAGGGGCAGTACCGAGGGAGTGCCGCAGTGTCGGAGAGGCAGTACTGAGCGAGTGCCGCATTGTCGGAGGGTCAGTACAGAGGGAGCGCCGCACTGTCGGAGGGACAGTTCTGAGGGAGCGCCGCACTGTCGGAGGGGCAGTACTGAGGGAGTGCCGCACTGTCGGAGGGGCAGTACTGAGGTAGCACCGCACTGTCGGAGGGGCAGTACTGAGGGAACGCTGCACTGTCGGAGGAGCAGTACTGAGGGAGCATTGCACTGTCGGAGGGGCAGTACTGAGGGAACGCTGCACTGTCGGAGGAGCAGTACTGAGGGAGCATTGCACTGTCGGAGGGTCATTACTGAGGGAGTGCTGCACTGTTTCTACCCAATGCTGTTATTATTTTCTAAGTGCCCTGTTACCATGTCCTTAATAATAGATTCTGGCATTTTCCTTACTACTGATGTGAGGCTAACTGGCCTGCAGTTCCCCTTTTTCTCTCTCCCTCCTTTCTTAAATAGTGGGTTGACATTTGCCACCTTCCAATCCATGGGAACTGTTCTAGAATCCAGATCCTAGGAAGATTAAATATTCTTCACCTAACTTCTCTCTACTTTCAGGGTCAACGGACGTAACAACGATAAGGGCAGAGACCGAGAGTGTTGCACAGACTGTTCCCAGTGCTTCTAATCTCCCGGGCACTGCTGGTGCTGGCAACACAACCCTGTGGGGTGAGTAACACCTCCTTCATCCTCACTTCATTCACTATCGCAGGGTCAGAGGGATGTGGGTGTCGCGAAGAACATGGATGTGGGGCGAGAACCCAACATAGGCTGGAGTCTCAGGGGAGCGAGGGCCTTGCAGGTCCCATCACCTGTCATCCCACGTTCCCCTATCACTTTATTGAACGGGCATTCAACCCCCGGGCGAACCCAAAAATGGTGTCCGCTGTGGTTCAGTGAGTCGCACTCTCGCCTCTCAGTCAGAAGGTTGTGTGTTCGAGCCCCCACTCCAGAGACTTGAGTACAAAATCCAGGCCGACACTCCCAGGGCAGCAGTGAGGGAGCGCCGCACTTTCGGAGGGGCAGTACTGAGGGAGCGCCGCGCTATTGGAGGGGCAGTACTGAGGGAGTGCTGCACTGTCGGAGGGGCGGTACTGAGGGAGCGTCGCACTGTCGGAGGGACATTACTGAGGGAGCGCTGCACTGTCGGAGGGCCGGTACTGAGGGAGCACCGCACTGTCGGAAGGGCGGTACTGAGGGAGCGCCGCACTGTCGGAGTGGCAGTACTGAGGGAGCGCCGCACTGTCGGAGGGGCAGTACTGAGGGAGCGCCGCAGTGTCGGAGGGGCAGTACTGAGGGTGCGCCGCACTCTAGGAGGGGCAGTTCTGAGGGAGCGCCGCACTGTCAGAGGGGCAGTACTGAGGGAGCGCCGCAGTGTCGGAGGTGCAGCACTGAGGGAGCGCCACACTGTCGGAGGGGCAGTACTGAGGGAGCGCCGCACTGTGGGAGGGGCAGCACTGAGGGGGCGCCGCGCTGTCGGAGGAGCAGCACTGAGGGAGTGCTGCACTGTCGGAGGGGCAGCACTGAGGGAGCTCTGCACTGTCGGAGGGGCAGCACTGAGGGAGCGCTGTACTGTCGGAGGGGCAGCACTGAGGGAGCGCTGCACTGTCGGAGGAGCAGCACTGAGGGAGTGCTGCACTGTCGGAGGGGCAGCACTGAGGGAGCTCTGCACTGTCGGAGGGGCAGCACTGAGGGAGCGCTGCGCTGTCGGAGGGGCAGCACTGAGGGAGCGCTGCACTGTCGGAGGGGCAGCACTGAGGGAGCTCTGCACTGTCAGAGGGGCAGTACTGAGGGAGTGCCGCACTTTCAGAGGGGCAGTACTGAGGGTGCGCCGCGCTGTCGGTGGGGCAGTACTGAGGGAGCGCCACACTGTCGGAGGGGCAGTACCGAGGGAGTGCCGCAGTGTCGGAGAGGCAGTACTGAGCGAGTGCCGCATTGTCGGAGGGTCAGTACAGAGGGAGCGCCGCACTGTCGGAGGGACAGTTCTGAGGGAGCGCCGCACTGTCGGAGGGGCAGTACTGAGGGAGTGCCGCACTGTCGGAGGGGCAGTACTGAGGTAGCACCGCACTGTCGGAGGGGCAGTACTGAGGGAACGCTGCACTGTCGGAGGAGCAGTACTGAGGGAGCGCCGCACTGTCGGAGGGGCAGTACTGAGGGAGCATTGCACAGTCGGAGGAGCAGTACTGAGGGAGCATTGCACTGTCGGAGGGGCAGTACTGAGGGAACGCTGCACTGTCGGAGGAGCAGTACTGAGGGAGCATTGCACTGTCGGAGGGTCATTACTGAGGGAGTGCTGCACTGTTTCTACCCAATGCTGTTATTATTTTCTAAGTGCCCTGTTACCATGTCCTTAATAATAGATTCTGGCATTTTCCTTACTACTGATGTGAGGCTAACTGGCCTGCAGTTCCCCTTTTTCTCTCTCCCTCCTTTCTTAAATAGTGGGTTGACATTTGCCACCTTCCAATCCATGGGAACTGTTCTAGAATCCAGATCCTAGGAAGATTAAATATTCTTCACCTAACTTCTCTCTACTTTCAGGGTCAACGGACGTAACAACGATAAGGGCAGAGACCGAGAGTGTTGCACAGACTGTTCCCAGTGCTTCTAATCTCCCGGGCACTGCTGGTGCTGGCAACACAACCCTGTGGGGTGAGTAACACCTCCTTCATCCTCACTTCATTCACTATCGCAGGGTCAGAGGGATGTGGGTGTCGCGAAGAACATGGATGTGGGGCGAGAACCCAACATAGGCTGGAGTCTCAGGGGAGCGAGGGCCTTGCAGGTCCCATCACCTGTCATCCCACGTTCCCCTATCACTTTATTGAACGGGCATTCAACCCCCGGGCGAACCCAAAAATGGTGTCCGCTGTGGTTCAGTGAGTCGCACTCTCGCCTCTCAGTCAGAAGGTTGTGTGTTCGAGCCCCCACTCCAGAGACTTGAGTACAAAATCCAGGCCGACACTCCCAGGGCAGCAGTGAGGGAGCGCCGCACTTTCGGAGGGGCAGTACTGAGGGAGCGCCGCGCTATTGGAGGGGCAGTACTGAGGGAGTGCTGCACTGTCGGAGGGGCGGTACTGAGGGAGCGTCGCACTGTCGGAGGGACATTACTGAGGGAGCGCTGCACTGTCGGAGGGGCAGCACTGAGGGAGTGCTGCACTGTCGGAGGGGCAGCACTGAGGGAGCTCTGCACTGTCGGAGGGGCAGCACTGAGGGAGCGCTGCACTGTCGGAGGGGCAGCACTGAGGGAGCGCTGCACTGTCGGAGGGGCAGCACTGAGGGAGCTCTGCACTGTCAGAGGGGCAGTACTGAGGGAGTGCCGCACTTTCAGAGGGGCAGTACTGAGGGTGCGCCGCGCTGTCGGTGGGGCAGTACTGAGGGAGCGCCACACTTTCGGAGGGGCAGTACCGAGGGAGTGCCGCAGTGTCGGAGAGGCAGTACTGAGCGAGTGCCGCACCGTCGGAGAGGCAGTACTGAGGGAGCGCCGCACTGTCGGAGGGGCAGTACTGAGGGTGCTCCGCACTGTCGGAGGGGCAGTATTGAGGGAGCGCCGCAGTGTCGGAGGGGCAGTACTGAGGGTGCGCCGCACTGTAGGAGGGGCAGTTCTGAGGGAGCGCCGCACTGTCAGAGGGGCAGTACTGAGGGAGCGCCGCAGTGTCGGAGGGGCAGTACTGAGGGAGCGCCACACTGTCGGAGGGGCAGTAACGAGGGAGTGCCGCAGTGTCGGAGAGGCAGTACTGAGCGAGTGCCGCATTGTCGGAGGGTCAGTACAGAGGGAGCGCCGCACTGTCGGAGGGACAGTTCTGAGGGAGCGCCGCACTGTCGGAGGGGCAGTACTGAGGGAGTGCCGCACTGTCGGAGGGGCAGTACTGAGGTAGCACCGCACTGTCGGAGGGGCAGTACTGAGGGAACGCTGCACTGTCGGAGGAGCAGTACTGAGGGAGCATTGCACTGTCGGAGGGGCAGTACTGAGGGAACGCTGCACTGTCGGAGGAGCAGTACTGAGGGAGCATTGCACTGTCGGAGGGTCATTACTGAGGGAGTGCTGCACTGTTTCTACCCAATGCTGTTATTATTTTCTAAGTGCCCTGTTACCAAGTCCTCAACAATAGATTCTGGCATTTTCCTTACTACTGATGTGAGGCTAACTGGCCTGTAGTTCCCCTTTTTCTCTCTCCCTCCTTTCTTAAATAGTGGGTTTACATTTGCCACCTTCCAATCCATGGGAACTGTTCTAGAATCCAGATCCTAGGAAGATTAAATATTCTTCACCTAACTTCTCTCTACTTTCAGGGTCAACGGACGTAACAACGATAAGGGCAGAGACCGAGAGTGTTGCACAGACTGTTCCCAGTGCTTCTAATCTCCCGGGCACTGCTGGTGCTGGCAACACAACCCTGTGGGGTGAGTAACACCTCCTTCATCCTCATTTCATTCACTATCGCAGGGTCAGAGGGATGTGGGTGTCGCGAAGAACATGGATGTGGGGCGAGAACCCAACATAGGCTGGAGTCTCAGGGGAGCGAGGGCCTTGCAGGTCCCATCACCTGTCATCCCACGTTCCCCTATCACTTTATTGAACGGGCATTCAACCCCCGGGCGAACCCAAAAATGGTGTCCGCTGTGGTTCAGTGAGTCGCACTCTCGCCTCTCAGTCAGAAGGTTGTGTGTTCGAGCCCCCACTCCAGAGACTTGAGTACAAAATCCAGGCCGACACTCCCAGGGCAGCAGTGAGGGAGCGCCGCACTTTCGGAGGGGCAGTACTGAGGGAGCGCCGCGCTATTGGAGGGGCAGTACTGAGGGAGTGCTGCACTGTCGGAGGGGCGGTACTGAGGGAGCGTCGCACTGTCGGAGGGACATTACTGAGGGAGCGCTGCACTGTCGGAGGGCCGGTACTGAGGGAGCACCGCACTGTCGGAAGGGCGGTACTGAGGGAGCGCCGCACTGTCGGAGTGGCAGTACTGAGGGAGCGCCGCACTGTCGGAGGGGCAGTACTGAGGGAGCGCCGCAGTGTCGGAGGGGCAGTACTGAGGGTGCGCCGCACTGTAGGAGGGGCAGTTCTGAGGGAGCGCCGCACTGTCAGAGGGGCAGTACTGAGGGAGCGCCGCAGTGTCGGAGGGGCAGCACTGAGGGAGCGCCACACTGTCGGAGGGGCAGTACTGAGGGAGCGCCGCACTGTGGGAGGGGCAGTACTGAGGGGGCGCCGCGCTGTCGGAGGGGCAGTACTGAGGGGGTGCTGCACTGTCGGAGGGGCGGTACTAAGGGAGTGCCACACTGTCGGAGGCATTACTGAGGGAGCGTCGCACTGTCGGAGGGGCAGTACTGAGGGAGCGCCGCACTGTCGGAGTGGCAGTACTGAGGGAGCGCCGCACCGTCGGAGAGGCAGTACCGAGGGAGCGCCGCACTGTCGGAGGGGCAGTACTGAGGGTGCTCCGCACTGTCGGAGGGGCAGTATTGAGGGAGCGCATCTCTGTCGGAGGGGCAGTACTGAGGGAGCGCCGCACTGTCAAAGGGGCAGTACTGAGGGAGTGCCGCACTGTCGGAGGGGCAGTACTGGGGGAGCGCTGCACTGTCGGAGGGGCAGTACTGAGGATGCGCCGCACTGTCGGAGGGGCAGTGCTGAGGGTGCGCCGCGCTGTCGGTGGGGCAGTACTGAGGGAGCGCCACACTTTCGGAGGGGCAGTACCGAGGGAGTGCCGCAGTGTCGGAGAGGCAGTACTGAGCGAGTGCCGCACCGTCGGAGAGGCAGTACTGAGGGAGCGCCGCACTGTCGGAGGGGCAGTACTGAGGGTGCTCCGCACTGTCGGAGGGGCAGTATTGAGGGAGCGCCGCAGTGTCGGAGGGGCAGTACTGAGGGTGCGCCGCACTGTAGGAGGGGCAGTTCTGAGGGAGCGCCGCACTGTCAGAGGGGCAGTACTGAGGGAGCGCCGCAGTGTCGGAGGGGCAGTACTGAGGGAGCGCCACACTGTCGGAGGGGCAGTACCGAGGGAGTGCCGCAGTGTCGGAGAGGCAGTACTGAGCGAGTGCCGCATTGTCGGAGGGGCAGTACTGAGGGTGCACCGCACTGTCGGAGGGGCAGTATTGAGGGAGCGCATCTCTGTCGGAGGGGCAGTACTGAGGGAGCGCCGCACTGTCAAAGGGGCAGTACTGAGGGAGTGCCGCACTGTCGGAGGGGCAGTACTGGGGGAGCGCTGCACTGTCGGAGGGGCAGTACTGAGGATGCGCCGCACTGTCGGAGGGGCAGTGCTGAGGGAGCGCCGCACTGTCGGAGGGGCATTACTGAGGGAGCCCCGCACTGTCGGAGGGGCAGTACTGAGGGAGCGCCGCACTGTCGGAGGGGCGGTACTGAGGGAGCACCGCAATGTTGGAGGGGCAGTACTGACGGAGGGCCGCACTGTCGGAGGGGCAGTACTGAGGGAGCGCCGCATTTTCGGAGGGGCAGTACTGAGGGAGCGCTGCACTATCGGAGGGGCAGTACTGAGGGAGTGCTGCACTATCGGAGGGGCAGTACTGAGGGAGCACCGCATTGTCGGAGGGGCAGTGCTGAGGGAGCGCTGCACTATCGGAGGGGCAGTACTGAGGGAGTGCTGCACTATCGGAGGGTCATTACTGAGGGAGCGCCGCACTGTTTCTGCCCAATCCTATTATTATTTTCTAAGTGCCCTGTTACCAAGTCCTTAATAATAGATTCTGGCATTTTCCTTACTACTGATGTGAGGCTAACTGGCCTGTAGTTCCCCGTTTTCCCTCTCCCTCCTTTCTTAAATAGTGGGGTTACATTTGCCACCTTCCAATCCATGGGAACGGTTCTAGAATCCAGATCCTAGGAAGATTAAATATTCTTCACCTAACTTCTCTCTACTTTCAGGGTCAACGGACGTAACAACGATAAGGGCAGAGACCGAGAGTGTTGCACAGATTGTTCCCAGTGCTTCTAATCTCCCGGGCACTGCTGGTGCTGGCAACACAACCCCGTGGGGTGAGTAACACCTCCTTCATCCTCACTTCATTCACTATCGCAGGGTCAGAGGGATGTGGGTGTCGCGATGAACATGGATGTGGGGCGAGAACCCAACATAGGCTGGAGTCTCAGGGGAGCGAGGGCCTTGCAGGTCCCATCACCTGTCATCCCACGTTCCCCTATCACTTTATTGAACGGGCATTCAACCCCCGGGCGAACCCAAAAATGGTGTCCGCTGTGGTTCAGTGAGTCGCACTCTCGCCTCTCAGTCAGAAGGTTGTGTGTTCGAGCCCCCACTCCAGAGACTTGAGTACAAAATCCAGGCCGACACTCCCAGTGCAGCAGTGAGGGAGCGCCGCACTTTCGGAGGGGCAGTACTGAGGGAGCGCCACACTGTCGCAGGGACAACACTGAGGGAGCGCCGTACTGTCGGAGGGGCAGCACTGAGGAAGCACTGCACTGTCAGAGGGGCAGCACTGAGGGAGCGCCGCATTGTTGGAGGGGCAGCACTGAGGGAGCGCTGCACTGTCGGAGGGGCAGCACTGAGGGAGCGCCGCACTGTCGGAGGCGCAGCACTGAGGGAGCGCCGCACTGTCGGAGGGGCAGCACTGAGGGAGCGCTGCACTGTCGGAGGGGCAGCACTGAGGGAGCGCCGCACTGTCGGAGGGGCAGCACTGAGGGAGCTCTGCACTGTCAGAGGGGGCAGTACTGAGGGAGCGCTGCACTGTCGGAGGGGCAGCACTGAGGGAGCTCTGCACTGTTGGAGGGGCAGCACTGAGGGAGCGCTACACTGTCGGAGGTGCAGCACTGAGGGAGCGCTGCACTGTCGGAGGAGCAGCACTGAGGGAGTGCTGCACTGTCGGAGGGGCAGCACTGAGGGAGCGCTGCACTGTCGGAGGAGCAGCACTGAGGGAGTGCTGCACTGTCGGAGGGGCAGCACTGAGGGAGCTCTGCACTGTCGGAGGGGCAGCACTGAGGGAGCGCTGCACTGTCGGAGGGGCAGCACTGAGGGAGCGCTGCACTGTCGGAGGGGCAGCACTGAGGGAGCTCTGCACTGTCAGAGGGGCAGTACTGAGTGTGCGCCGCGCTGTCGGTGGGGCAGTACTGAGGGAGCGCCACACTGTCGGAGGGGCAGTACCGAGGGAGTGCCGCAGTGTCGGAGAGGCAGTACTGAGCGAGTGCCGCATTGTCGGAGGGTCAGTACAGAGGGAGCGCCGCACTGTCGGAGGGACAGTTCTGAGGGAGCGCCGCACTGTTGGAGGGGCAGTACTGAGGGAGTGCCGCACTGTCGGAGGGGCAGTACTGAGGTAGCACCGCACTGTCGCAGGGGCAGTACTGAGGGAACGCTGCACTGTCGGAGGAGCAGTACTGAGGGAGCATTGCACTGTCGGAGGGTCATTACTGAGGGAGTGCTGCACTGTTTCTACCCAATGCTGTTATTATTTTCTAAGTGCCCTGTTACCAAGTCCTTAATAATAGATTCTGGCATTTTCCTTACTGCTGATGTGAGGCTAACTGGCCTGTAGTTCCCCATTTTCCCTCTCCCTCCTTTCTTAAATAGTGGGTTTACATTTGCCACCTTCCAATCCATGGGAACTGTTCTAGAATCCAGATCCTAGGAAGATTAAATATTCTTCACCTAACTTCTCTCTACTTTCAGGGTCAACGGACGTAACAACGATAAGGGCAGAGACCGAGAGTGTTGCACAGACTGTTCCCAGTGCTTCTAATCTCCCGGGCACTGCTGGTGCTGGCAACACAACCCTGTGGGGTGAGTAACACCTCCTTCATCCTCACTTCATTCACTATCGCAGGGTCGGAGGGATGTGGGTGTCGCGAAGAACATGGATGTGGGGCGAGAACCCAACATAGGCTGGAGTCTCAGGGGAGCGAGGGCCTTGCAGGTCCCATCACCTGTCATCCCACGTTCCCCTATCACTTTATTGAACGGGCATTCAACCCCCGGGCGAACCCAAAAATGGTGTCCGCTGTGGTTCAGTGAGTCGCACTCTCGCCTCTCAGTCAGAAGGTTGTGTGTTCGAGCCCCCACTCCAGAGACTTGAGTACAAAATCCAGGCCGACACTCCCAGGGCAGCAGTGAGGGAGCACCGCACTTTCGGAGGGGCAGTACTGAGGGAGCGCCGCGCTATTGGAGGGGCAGTACTGAGGGAGTGCTGCACTGTCGGAGGGGCGGTACTGAGGGAGCGTCGCACTGTCGGAGGGACATTACTGAGGGAGCGCTGCACTGTCGGAGTGGCAGTACTGAGGGAGCACCGCACTGTCGGAAGGGCGGTACTGAGGGAGCGCCGCACTGTCGAAGTGGCAGTACTGAGGGAGCGCCGCACTGTCGGAGGGGCAGTACTGAGGGAGCGCCGCAGTGTCGGAGGGGCAGTACTGAGGGTGCGCCGCACTGTAGGAGGGGCAGTTCTGAGGGAGCGCCGCACTGCCAGAGGGGCAGTACTGAGGGAGCGCAGCAGTGTCGGAGGGGCAGCACTGAGGGAGCGCCACACTGTCGGAGGGGCAGTACTGAGGGAGCGCCGCACTGTGGGAGGGGCAGTACTGAGGGGGCGTCGCGCTGTCGGAGGGGCAGTACTGAGGGGGTGCTGCACTGTCGGAGGGGCGGTACTAAGGGAGTGCCACACTGTCGGAGGCATTACTGAGGGAGCGTCGCACTGTCGGAGGGGCAGTACTGAGGGAGCGCCGCACTGTCGGAGGGGCAGTACTGAGGGAGCGCCGCACTGTCAAAGGGGCAGTACTGAGGGAGTGCCGCACTGTCGGAGGGGCAGTACTGGGGGAGCGCTGCACTGTCGGAGGGGCAGTACTGAGGATGCGCCGCACTGTCGGAGGGGCAGTGCTGAGGGAGCGCCGCACTGTCGGAGGGGCATTACTGAGGGAGCCCCGCACTGTCGGAGGGGCAGTACTGAGGGAGCGCCGCACTGTCGGAGGGGCGGTACTGAGGGAGCACCGCAATGTTGGAGGGGCAGTACTGACGGAGGGCCGCACTGTCGGAGGGGCAGTACTGAGGGAGCACCGCATTTTCGGAGGGGCAGTACTGAGGGAGCGCTGCACTATCGGAGGGGCAGCACTGAGGGAGCGCTGCACTGTCGGAGGGGCAGCACTGAGGGAGCGCTGCACTGTCGGAGGAGCAGCACTGAGGGAGTGCTGCACTGTCGGAGGGGCAGCACTGAGGGAGCTCTGCACTGTCGGAGGGGCAGCACTGAGGGAGCGCTGCACTGTCGGAGGGGCAGCACTGAGGGAGCGCTGCACTGTCGGAGGGGTAGCACTGAGGGAGCTCTGCACTGTCAGAGGGGCAGTACTGAGGGAGTGCCGCACTTTCAGAGGGGCAGTACTGAGGGTGCGCCGCGCTGTCGGTGGGGCAGTACTGAGGGAGCGCCACACTTTCGGAGGGGCAGTACCGAGGGAGTGCCGCAGTGTCGGAGAGGCAGTACTGAGCGAGTGCCGCACCGTCGGAGAGGCAGTACTGAGGGAGCGCCGCACTGTCGGAGGGGCAGTACTGAGGGTGCTCCGCACTGTCGGAGGGGCAGTATTGAGGGAGCGCCGCAGTGTCGGAGGGGCAGTACTGAGGGAGCGCCACACTGTCGGAGGGGCAGTACCGAGGGAGTGCCGCAGTGTCGGAGAGGCAGTACTGAGCGAGTGCCGCATTGTCGGAGGGTCAGTACAGAGGGAGCGCCGCACTGTAGGAGGGGCAGTTCTGAGGGAGCGCCGCACTGTCAGAGGGGCAGTACGGAGGGAGCGCAGCAGTGTCGGAGGGGCAGCACTGAGGGAGCGCCACACTGTCGGAGGGGCAGTACCGAGGGAGCGCCGCACTGTGGGAGGGGCAGTACTGAGGGGGCGCCGCGCTGTCGGAGGGGCAGTACTGAGGGGGTGCTGCACTGTCGGAGGGGCGGTACTAAGGGAGTGCCACACTGTCGGAGGCATTACTGAGGGAGCGTCGCACTGTCGGAGGGGCAGTACTGAGGGAGCGCCGCACTGTCGGAGTGGCAGTACTGAGGGAGCGCCGCACCGTCGTAGAGGCAGTACTGAGGGAGCGCCGCACTGTCGGAGGGGCAGTACTGAGGGTGCTCCGCACTGTCGGAGGGGCAGTATTGAGGGAGCGCATCTCTGTCGGAAGGGCAGTACTGAGGGAGCGCCGCACTGTCAAAGGGGCAGTACTGAGGGAGTGCCGCACTGTCGGAGGGGCAGTACTGGGGGAGCGCTGCACTGTCGGAGGGGCAGTACTGAGGATGCGCCGCACTGTCGGAGGGGCAGTGCTGAGGGAGCGCCGCACTGTCGGAGGGGCATTACTGAGGGAGCCCCGCACTGTCGGAGGGGCAGTACAGAGGGAGCGCCGCACTGTCGGAGGGGCGGGACTGAGGGAGCACCGCAATGTTGGAGGGGCAGTACTGACGGAGGGCCGCACTGTCGGAGGGGCAGTACTGAGGGAGCGCCGCATTTTCGGAGGGGCAGTACTGAGGGAGCGCTGCACTATCGGAGGGGCAGTACTGAGGGAGTGCTGCACTATCGGAGGGGCAGCACTGAGGGAGCGCTGCACTGTCGGAGGAGCAGCACTGAGGGAGTGCTGCACTGTCGGAGGGGCAGCACTGAGGGAGCTCTGCACTATCAGAGGGGCAGCACTGAGGGAGCGCTGCACTGTCGGAGGGGCAGCACTGAGGGAGCGCTGCACTGTCGGAGGGGCAGCACTGAGGGAGCTCTGCACTGTCAGAGGGGCAGTACTGAGGGAGTGCCGCACTTTCAGAGGGGCAGTACTGAGGGTGCGCCGCGCTGTCGGTGGGGCAGTACTGAGGGAGCGCCACACTGTCGGAGGGGCAGTACCGAGGGAGTGCCGCAGTGTCGCAGAGGCAGTACTGAGCGAGTGCCGCATTGTCGGAGGGTCAGTACAGAGGGAGCGCCGCACTGTCGGAGGGACAGTTCTGAGGGAGCGCCGCACTGTCGGAGGGGCAGTACTGAGGGAGTGCCGCACTGTCGGAGGGGCAGTACTGAGGTAGCACCGCACTGTCGGAGGGGCAGTACTGAGGGAACGCTGCACTGTCGGAGGAGCAGTACTGAGGGAGCATTGCACTGTCGGAGGGTCATTACTGAGGGAGTGCTGCACTGTTTCTACCCAATGCTGTTATTATTTTCTAAGTGCCCTGTTACCAAGTCCTTAATAATAGATTCTGGCATTTTCCTTACTACTGATGTGAGGCTAACTGGCCTGTAGTTCCCCTTTTTCTCTCTCCCTCCTTTCTTAAATAGTGGGTTTACATTTGCCACCTTCCAATCCATGGGAACTGTTCTAGAATCCAGATCCTAGGAAGATTAAATATTCTTCATCTAACTTCTCTCTACTTTCAGGGTCAACGGACGTAACAACGATAAGGGCAGAGACCGAGAGTGTTGCACAGACTGTTCCCAGTGCTTCTAATCTCCCGGGCACTGCTGGTGCTGGCAACACAACCCTGTGGGGTGAGTAACACCTCCTTCATCCTCATTTCATTCACTATTGCAGGGTCGGAGGGATGTGGGTGTCGCGATGAACATGGATGTGGGGCGAGAACCCAACATAGGCTGGAGTCTCAGGGGAGCGAGGGCCTTGCAGGTCCCATCACCTGTCATCCCACGTTCCCCTATCACTTTATTGAACGGTCATTCAACCCCCGGGCGAACCCAAAAATGGTGTCCGCTGTGGTTCAGTGAGTCGCACTCTCGCCTCTCAGTCAGAAGGTTGTGTGTTCGAGCCCCCACTCCAGAGACTTGAGTACAAAATCCAGGCCGACACTCCCAGGGCAGCAGTGAGGGAGCGCCGCACTTTCGGAAGGGCAGTACTGAGGGAGCGCCGCGCTATTGGAGGGGCAGTACTGAGGGAGTGCTGCACTGTCGGAGGGGCGGTACTGAGGGAGCGTCGCACTGTCGGAGGGACATTACTGAGGGAGCGCTGCACTGTCGGAGGGCCGGTACTGAGGGAGCACCGCACTGTCGGAAGGGCGGTACTGAGGGAGCGCCGCACTGTCGGAGTGGCGGTACTGAGGGAGCGCCGCACTGTCGGAGGGGCAGTACTGAGGGAGCGCCGCAGTGTCGGAGGGGCAGTACTGAGGGTGCGCCGCACTGTAGGAGGGGCAGTTCTGAGGGAGCGCCGCACTGTGGGAGGGGCAGCACTGAGGGGGCGCCGCGCTGTCGGAGGGGCAGTACTGAGGGGGTGCTGCACTGTCGGAGGGGCGGTACTAAGGGAGTGCCACACTGTCGGAGGCATTACTGAGGGAGCGTCGCACTGTCGGAGGGGCAGTACTGAGGGAGCGCCGCACTGTCGGAGTGGCAGTACTGAGGGAGCGCCGCACCGTCGGAGAGGCAGTACTGAGGGAGCGCCGCACTGTCGGAGGGGCAGTACTGAGGGTGCTCCGCACTGTCGGAGGGGCAGTATTGAGGGAGCGCCGCACTGTCGGAGGGGCAGTACTGAGGGAGCGCCGCACTGTCAAAGGGGCAGTACTGAGGGAGTGCCGCACTGTCGGAGGGGCAGTACTGGGGGAGCGCTGCACTGTCGGAGGGGCAGTACTGAGGATGCGCCGCACTGTCGGAGGGGCAGTGCTGAGGGAGCGCCGCACTGTCGGAGGGGCATTACTGAGGGAGCCCCGCACTGTCGGAGGGGCAGTACTGAGGGAGCGCCGCACTGTCGGAGGGGCGGTACTGAGGGAGCACCGCAATGTCGGAGGGGCAGTACTGACGGAGGGCCGCACTGTCGGAGGGGCAGTACTGAGGGAGCACCGCATTTTCGGAGGGGCAGTACTGAGGGAGCGCTGCACTATCGGAGGGGCAGCACTGAGGGAGTGCCGCACTGTCGGAGGGGCAGTACTGAGGTAGCACCGCACTGTCGGAGGGGCAGTACTGAGGGAACGCTGCACTGTCGGAGGAGCAGTACTGAGGGAGCATTGCACTGTCGGAGGGGCAGTACTGAGGGAACGCTGCACTGTCGGAGGAGCAGTACTGAGGGAGCATTGCACTGTCGGAGGGGCAGTACTGAGGGAACGCTGCACTGTCGGAGGAGCAGTACTGAGGGAGCATTGCACTGTCGGAGGGTCATTACTGAGGGAGTGCTGCACTGTTTCTACCCAATGCTGTTATTATTTTCTAAGTGCCCTGTTACCAAGTCCTGAACAATAGATTCTGGCATTTTCCTTACTACTGATGTGAGGCTAACTGGCCTGTAGTTCCCCATTTTCTCTCTCCCTCCTTTCTTAAATAGTGGGTTTACATTTGCCACCTTCCAATCCATGGGAACGGTTCTAGAATCCAGATCCTAGGAAGATTAAATATTCTTCACCTAACTTCTCTCTACTTTCAGGGTCAACGGGCGTAACAACGATAAGGGCAGAGACCGAGAGTGTTGCACAGACTGTTCCCAGTGCTTCTAATCTCCCGGGCACTGCTGGTGCTGGCAACACAACCCTGTGGGGTGAGTAACACCTCCTTCATCCTCATTTCATTCACTATCGCAGGGTCAGAGGGATGTGGGTGTCGCGAAGAACATGGATGTGGGGCGAGAACCCAACATAGGCTGGAGTCTCAGGGGAGCGAGGGCCTTGCAGGTCCCATCACCTGTCATCCCACGTTCCCCTATCACTTTATTGAACGGGCATTCAACCCCCGGGCGAACCCAAAAATGGTGTCCGCTGTGGTTCAGTGAGTCGCACTCTCACCTCTCAGTCAGAAGGTTGTGTGTTCGAGCCCCCACTCCAGAGACTTGAGTACAAAATCCAGGCCGACACTCCCAGGGCAGCAGTGAGGGAGCGCCGCACTTTCGGAGGGGCAGTACTGAGGGAGCGCCGCGCTATTGGAGGGGCAGTACTGAGGGAGTGCTGCACTGTCGGAGGGGCGGTACTAAGGGAGCGTCGCACTGTCGGAGGGACATTACTGAGGGAGCGCTGCACTGTCGGAGGGCCGGTACTGAGGGAGCACCGCACTGTCGGAGGGGCGGTACTGAGGGAGCGCCGCACTGTCGGAGTGGCAGTACTGAGGGAGCGCCGCACTGTCGGAGGGGCAGTACTGAGGGAGCGCCGCAGTGTTGGAGGGGCAGTACTGAGGGTGCGCCGCACTGTAGGAGGGGCAGTTCTGAGGGAGCGCCGCACTGTCAGAGGGGCAGTACTGAGGGAGCGCCGCAGTGTCGGAGGGGCAGCACTGAGGGAGCGCCACACTGTCGGAGGGGCAGTACTGAGGGAGCGCCGCACTGTGGGAGGGGCAGTACTGAGGGGGCGCCGCGCTGTCGGAGGGGCAGTACTGAGGGGGTGCTGCACTGTCGGAGGGGCGGTACTAAGGGAGTGCCACACTGTCGGAGGCATTACTGAGGGAGCGTCGCACTGTCGGAGGGGCAGTACTGAGGGAGCGCCGCACTGTCGGAGTGGCAGTACTGAGGGAGCGCCGCACCGTCGGAGAGGCAGTACTGAGGGAGCGCCGCACTGTCGGAGGGGCAGTACTGAGGGTGCTCCGCACTGTCGGAGGGGCAGTATTGAGGGAGCGAATCTCTGTCGGAGGGGCAGTACTGAGGGAGCGCCGCACTGTCAAAGGGGCAGTACTGAGGGAGTGCCGCACTGTCGGAGGGGCAGTACTGGGGGAGCGCTGCACTGTCGGAGGGGCAGTACTGAGGATGCGCCGCACTGTCGGAGGGGCAGTGCTGAGGGTGCGCCGCGCTGTCGGTGGGGCAGTACTGAGGGAGCGCCACACTTTCGGAGGGGCAGTACCGAGGGAGTGCCGCACTGTCGGAGAGGCAGTACTGAGCGAGTGCCGCACCGTCGGAGAGGCAGTACTGAGGGAGCGCCGCACTGTCGGAGGGGCAGTACTGAGGGTGCTCCGCACTGTCGGAGGGGCAGTATTGAGGGAGCGCCGCAGTGTCGGAGGGGCAGTACTGAGGGTGCGCCGCACTGTAGGAGGGGCAGTTCTGAGGGAGCGCCGCACTGTCAGAGGGGCAGTACTGAGGGAGCGCCGCAGTGTCGGAGGGGCAGTCCTGAGGGAGCGCCACACTGTCGGAGGGGCAGTACCGAGGGAGTGCCGCAGTGTCGGAGAGGCAGTACTGAGCGAGTGCCGCATTGTCGGAGGGGCAGTACTGAGGGTGCTCCGCACTGTCGGAGGGGCAGTATTGAGGGAGCGCATCTCTGTCGGAGGGGCAGTACTGAGGGAGCGCCGCACTGTCAAAGGGGCAGTACTGAGGGAGTGCCGCACTGTCGGAGGGGCAGTACTGGGGGAGCGCTGCACTGTCGGAGGGGCAGTACTGAGGATGCGCCACACTGTCGGAAGGGCAGTGCTGAGGGAGCGCCGCACTGTCGGAGGGGCATTACTGAGGGAGCCCCGCACTGTCGGAGGGGCAGTACTGAGGGAGCGCCGCACTGTCGGAGGGGCGGTACTGAGGGAGCACCGCAATGTTGGAGGGGCAGTACTGACGGAGGGCCGCACTGTCGGAGGGGCAGTACTGAGGGAGCGCCGCATTTTCGGAGGGGCAGTACTGAGGGAGCGCTGCACTATCGGAGGGGCAGTACTGAGGGAGTGCTGCACTATCGGAGGGGCAGTACTGAGGGAGCACCGCATTGTCGGAGGGGCAGTGCTGAGGGAGCGCTGCACTATCGGAGGGGCAGTACTGAGGGAGTGCTGCACTATCGGAGGGTCATTACTGAGGGAGCGCCGCACTGTTTCTGCCCAATCCTATTATTATTTTCTAAGTGCCCTGTTACCAAGTCCTTAATAATAGATTCTGGCATTTTCCTTACTACTGATGTGAGGCTAACTGGCCTGTAGTTCCCCGTTTTCCCTCTCCCTCCTTTCTTAAATAGTGGGGTTACATTTGCCACCTTCCAATCCATGGGAACGGTTCTAGAATCCAGATCCTAGGAAGATTAAATATTCTTCACCTAACTTCTCTCTACTTTCAGGGTCAACGGACGTAACAACGATAAGGGCAGAGACCGAGAGTGTTGCACAGATTGTTCCCAGTGCTTCTAATCTCCCGGGCACTGCTGGTGCTGGCAACACAACCCCGTGGGGTGAGTAACACCTCCTTCATCCTCACTTCATTCACTATCGCAGGGTCAGAGGGATGTGGGTGTCGCGATGAACATGGATGTGGGGCGAGAACCCAACATAGGCTGGAGTCTCAGGGGAGCGAGGGCCTTGCAGGTCCCATCACCTGTCATCCCACGTTCCCCTATCACTTTATTGAACGGGCATTCAACCCCCGGGCGAACCCAAAAATGGTGTCCGCTGTGGTTCAGTGAGTCGCACTCTCGCCTCTCAGTCAGAAGGTTGTGTGTTCGAGCCCCCACTCCAGAGACTTGAGTACAAAATCCAGGCCGACACTCCCAGTGCAGCAGTGAGGGAGCGCCGCACTTTCGGAGGGGCAGTACTGAGGGAGCGCCACACTGTCGGAGGGGCAGCACTGAGGAAGCACTGCACTGTCAGAGGGGCAGCACTGAGGGAGCGCCGCATTGTTGGAGGGGCAGCACTGAGGGAGCGCTGCACTGTCGGAGGGGCAGCACTGAGGGAGCGCCGCACTGTCGGAGGCGCAGCACTGAGGGAGCGCCGCACTGTCGGAGGGGCAGCACTGAGGGAGCGCTGCACTGTCGGAGGGGCAGCACTGAGGGAGCGCCGCACTGTCGGAGGGGCAGCACTGAGGGAGCTCTGCACTGTCAGAGGGGGCAGTACTGAGGGAGCGCTGCACTGTCGGAGGGGCAACACTGAGGGAGCTCTGCACTGTTGGAGGGGCAGCACTGAGGGAGCGCTACACTGTCGGAGGTGCAGCACTGAGGGAGCGCTGCACTGTCGGAGGAGCAGCACTGAGGGAGTGCTGCACTGTCGGAGGGGCAGCACTGAGGGAGCGCTGCACTGTCGGAGGAGCAGCACTGAGGGAGTGCTGCACTGTCGGAGGGGCAGCACTGAGGGAGCTCTGCACTGTCGGAGGGGCAGCACTGAGGGAGCGCTGCACTGTCGGAGGGGCAGCACTGAGGGAGCGCTGCACTGTCGGAGGGGCAGCACTGAGGGAGCTCTGCACTGTCAGAGGGGCAGTACTGAGTGTGCGCCGCGCTGTCGGTGGGGCAGTACTGAGGGAGCGCCACACTGTCGGAGGGGCAGTACCGAGGGAGTGCCGCAGTGTCGGAGAGGCAGTACTGAGCGAGTGCCGCATTGTCGGAGGGTCAGTACAGAGGGAGCGCCGCACTGTCGGAGGGACAGTTCTGAGGGAGCGCCGCACTGTTGGAGGGGCAGTACTGAGGGAGTGCCGCACTGTCGGAGGGGCAGTACTGAGGTAGCACCGCACTGTCGCAGGGGCAGTACTGAGGGAACGCTGCACTGTCGGAGGAGCAGTACTGAGGGAGCATTGCACTGTCGGAGGGTCATTACTGAGGGAGTGCTGCACTGTTTCTACCCAATGCTGTTATTATTTTCTAAGTGCCCTGTTACCAAGTCCTTAATAATAGATTCTGGCATTTTCCTTACTGCTGATGTGAGGCTAACTGGCCTGTAGTTCCCCATTTTCCCTCTCCCTCCTTTCTTAAATAGTGGGTTTACATTTGCCACCTTCCAATCCATGGGAACTGTTCTAGAATCCAGATCCTAGGAAGATTAAATATTCTTCACCTAACTTCTCTCTACTTTCAGGGTCAACGGACGTAACAACGATAAGGGCAGAGACCGAGAGTATTGCACAGGCTGTTCCCAGTGCTTCTAATCTCCCGGGCACTGCTGGTGCTGGCAACACAACCCTGTGGGGTGAGTAACACCTCCTTCATCCTCACTTCATTCACTATCGCAGAGTCAGAGGGATGTGGGTGTCGCGAGGAACATGGATGTGGGGCGAGAACCCAACATAGGCTGGAGTCTCAGGGGAGCGAGGGCCTTGCAGGTCCCATCACCTGTCATCCCACGTTCCACTATCACTTTATTGAACGGGCATTCAACCCCCGGGCGAACCCAAAAATGGTGTCCGCTGTGGTTCAGTGAGTCGCACTCTCGCCTCTCAGTCAGAAGGTTGTGTGTTCGAGCCCCCACTCCAGAGACTTGAGTACAAAATCCAGGCCGACACTCCCAGGGCAGCAGTGAGGGAGCACCGCACTTTCGGAGGGGCAGTACTGAGGGAGCGCCGCGCTATTGGAGGGGCAGTACTGAGGGAGTGCTGCACTGTCGGAGGGGCGGTACTGAGGGAGCGTCGCACTGTCGGAGGGACATTACTGAGGGAGCGCTGCACTGTCGGAGGGCCGGTACTGAGGGAGCGCCGCACTGTCGGAGGGGCAGTACTGAGGGAGCGCCGCACTGTCGGAGTGGCAGTACTGAGGGAGCGCCGCACTGTCGGAGGGGCAGTACTGAGGGAGCGCCGCAGTGTCGGAGGGGCAGTACTGAGGGTGCGCCGCACTGTAGGAGGGGCAGTTCTGAGGGAGCGCCGCACTGTCAGAGGGGCAGTACTGAGGGAGCGCCGCAGTGTCGGAGGGGCAGCACTGAGGGAGCGCCACACTGTCGGAGGGGCAGTACTGAGGGAGCGCCGCACTGTGGGAGGGGCAGTACTGAGGGGGCGCCGCGCTGTCGGAGGGGCAGTACTGAGGGGGTGCTGCACTGTCGGAGGGGCGGTACTAAGGGAGTGCCACACTGTCGGAGGCATTACTGAGGGAGCGTCGCACTGTCGGAGGGGCAGTACTGAGGGAGCGCCGCACTGTCGGAGTGGCAGTACTGAGGGAGCGCCGCACCGTCGTAGAGGCAGTACTGAGGGAGCGCCGCACTGTCGGAGGGGCAGTACTGAGGGTGCTCCGCACTGTCGGAGGGGCAGTATTGAGGGAGCGCATCTCTGTCGGAAGGGCAGTACTGAGGGAGCGCCGCACTGTCAAAGGGGCAGTACTGAGGGAGTGCCGCACTGTCGGAGGGGCAGTACTGGGGGAGCGCTGCACTGTCGGAGGGGCAGTACTGAGGATGCGCCGCACTGTCGGAGGGGCAGTGCTGAGGGAGCGCCGCACTGTCGGAGGGGCATTACTGAGGGAGCCCCGCACTGTCGGAGGGGCAGTACTGAGGGAGCGCCGCACTGTCGGAGGGGCGGTACTGAGGGAGCACCGCAATGTTGGAGGGGCAGTACTGACGGAGGGCCGCACTGTCGGAGGGGCAGTACTGAGGGAGCGCCGCATTTTCGGAGGGGCAGTACTGAGGGAGCGCTGCACTATCGGAGGGGCAGTACTGAGGGAGTGCTGCACTATCGGAGGGGCAGCACTGAGGGAGCGCTGCACTGTCGGAGGAGCAGCACTGAGGGAGTGCTGCACTGTCGGAGGGGCAGCACTGAGGGAGCTCTGCACTATCAGAGGGGCAGCACTGAGGGAGTGCCGCACTTTCAGAGGGGCAGTACTGAGGGTGCGCCGCGCTGTCGGTGGGGCAGTACTGAGGGAGCGCCACACTGTCGGAGGGGCAGTACCGAGGGAGTGCCGCAGTGTCGGAGAGGCAGTACTGAGCGAGTGCCGCATTGTCGGAGGGTCAGTACAGAGGGAGCGCCGCACTGTCGGAGGGACAGTTCTGAGGGAGCGCCGCACTGTCGGAGGGGCAGTACTGAGGGAGTGCCGCACTGTCGGAGGGGCAGTACTGAGGTAGCACCTCACTGTCGGAGGGGCAGTACTGAGGGAACGCTGCACTGTCGGAGGAGCAGTACTGAGGGAGCATTGCACTGTCGGAGGGGCAGTACTGAGGGAACGCTGCACTGTCGGAGGGTCATTACTGAGGGAGTGCTGCACTGTTTCTACCCAATGCTGTTATTATTTTCTAAGTGCCCTGTTACCAAGTCCTTAATAATAGATTCTGGCATTTTCCTTACTACTGATGTGAGGCTAACTGGCCTGTAGTTCCCCTTTTTCTCTCTCCCTCCTTTCTTAAATAGTGGGTTTACATTTGCCACCTTCCAATCCATGGGAACTGTTCTAGAATCCAGATCCTAGGAAGATTAAATATTCTTCATCTAACTTCTCTCTACTTTCAGGGTCAACGGACGTAACAACGATAAGGGCAGAGACCGAGAGTGTTGCACAGACTGTTCCCAGTGCTTCTAATCTCCCGGGCACTGCTGGTGCTGGCAACACAACCCTGTGGGGTGAGTAACACCTCCTTCATCCTCATTTCATTCACTATCGCAGGGTCGGAGGGATGTGGGTGTCGCGATGAACATGGATGTGGGGCGAGAACCCAACATAGGCTGGAGTCTCAGGGGAGCGAGGGCCTTGCAGGTCCCATCACCTGTCATCCCACGTTCCCCTATCACTTTATTGAACGGTCATTCAACCCCGGGCGAACCCAAAAATGGTGTCCGCTGTGGTTCAGTGAGTCGCACTCTCGCCTCTCAGTCAGAAGGTTGTGTGTTCGAGCCCCCACTCCAGAGATTTGAGTACAAAATCCAGGCCGACACTTCCAGGGCAGCAGTGAGGGAGCGCCGCACTTTCGGAGGGGCAGTACTGAGGGAGCGCCGCGCTATTGGAGGGGCAGTACTGAGGGAGTGCTGCACTGTCGGAGGGGCGGGTACTGAGGGAGCGTCGCACTGTCGGAGGGACATTACTGAGGGAGCGCTGCACTGTCGGAGGGCCGGTACTGAGGGAGCACCGCACTGTCGGAAGGGCGGTACTGAGGGAGCGCCGCACTGTCGGAGTGGCAGTACTGAGGGAGCGCCGCACTGTCGGAGGGGCAGTACTGAGGGAGCGCCGCAGTGTCGGAGGGGCAGTACTGAGGGTGCGCCGCACTGTAGGAGGGGCAGTTCTGAGGGAGCGCCGCACTGTCAGAGGGGCAGTACTGAGGGAGCGCCGCAGTGTCGGAGGGGCAGCACTGAGGGAGCGCCACACTGTCGGAGGGGCAGTACTGAGGGAGCGCCGCACTGTGGGAGGGGCAGTACTGAGGGGGCGCCGCGCTGTTGGAGGGGCAGTACTGAGGGGGTGCTGCACTGTCGGAGGGGCGGTACTAAGGGAGTGCCACACTGTCGGTGGCATTACTGAGGGAGCGTCGCACTGTCGGAGGGGCAGGACTGCGGGAGCGCCGCACTGTCGGAGTGGCAGTACTGAGGGAGCGCCGCACCGTCGGAGAGGCAGTACTGAGGGAGCGCCGCACTGTCGGAGGGGCAGTACTGAGGGTGCTCCGCACTGTCGGAGGGGCAGTATTGAGGGAGCGCATCTCTGTCGGAGGGGCAGTACTGAGGGAGCGCCGCACTGTCAAAGGGGCAGTACTGAGGGAGTGCCGCACTGTCGGAGGGGCAGTACTGGGGGAGCGCTGCACTGTCGGAGGGGCAGTACTGAGGATGCGCCGCACTGTCGGAGGGGCAGTGCTGAGGGTGCGCCGCGCTGTCGGTGGGGCAGTACTGAGGGAGCGCCACACTTTCGGAGGGGCAGTACCGAGGGAGTGCCGCAGTGTCGGAGAGGCAGTACTGAGCGAGTGCCGCACCGTCGGAGAGGCAGTACTGAGGGAGCGCCGCACTGTCGGAGGGGCAGTACTGAGGGTGCTCCGCACTGTCGGAGGGGCAGTATTGAGGGAGCGCCGCAGTGTCGGAGGGGCAGTACTGAGGGTGCGCCGCACTGTAGGAGGGGCAGTTCTGAGGGAGCGCCGCACTGTCAGAGGGGCAGTACTGAGGGAGCGCCGCAGTGTCGGAGGGGCAGTACTGAGGGAGCGCCACACTGTCGGAGGGGCAGTACCGAGGGAGTGCCGCAGTGTCGGAGAGGCAGTACTGAGCGAGTGCCGCATTGTCGGAGGGGCAGTACTGAGGGTGCTCCGCACTGTCGGAGGGGCAGTATTGAGGGAGCGCATCTCTGTCGGAGGGGCAGTACTGAGGGAGCGCCGCACTGTCAAAGGGGCAGTACTGAGGGAGTGCCGCACTGTCGGAGGGGCAGTACTGGGGGAGCGCTGCACTGTCGGAGGGGCAGTACTGAGGATGCGCCGCACTGTCGGAGGGGCAGTGCTGAGGGAGCGCCGCACTGTCGGAGGGGCATTACTGAGGGAGCCCCGCACTGTCGGAGGGGCAGTACTGAGGGAGCGCCGCACTGTCGGAGGGGCGGTACTGAGGGAGCACCGCAATGTTGGAGGGGCAGTACTGACGGAGGGCCGCACTGTCGGAGGGGCAGTACTGAGGGAGCGCCGCATTTTCGGAGGGGCAGTACTGAGGGAGCGCTGCACTATCGGAGGGGCAGTACTGAGGGAGTGCTGCACTATCGGAGGGGCAGTACTGAGGGAGCACCGCATTGTCGGAGGGGCAGTACTGAGGGAGTGCTGCACTATCGGAGGGTCATTACTGAGGGAGCGCCGCACTGTTTCTGCCCAATCCTATTATTATTTTCTAAGTGCCCTGTTACCAAGTCCTTAATAATAGATTCTGGCATTTTCCTTACTACTGATGTGAGGCTAACTGGCCTGTAGTTCCCCGTTTTCCCTCTCCCTCCTTTCTTAAATAGTGGGGTTACATTTGCCACCTTCCAATCCATGGGAACGGTTCTAGAATCCAGATCCTAGGAAGATTAAATATTCTTCACCTAACTTCTCTCTACTTTCAGGGTCAACGGACGTAACAACGATAAGGGCAGAGACCGAGAGTGTTGCACAGATTGTTCCCAGTGCTTCTAATCTCCCGGGCACTGCTGGTGCTGGCAACACAACCCCGTGGGGTGAGTAACACCTCCTTCATCCTCACTTCATTCACTATCGCAGGGTCAGAGGGATGTGGGTGTCGCGATGAACATGGATGTGGGGCGAGAACCCAACATAGGCTGGAGTCTCAGGGGAGCGAGGGCCTTGCAGGTCCCATCACCTGTCATCCCACGTTCCCCTATCACTTTATTGAACGGGCATTCAACCCCCGGGCGAACCCAAAAATGGTGTCCGCTGTGGTTCAGTGAGTCGCACTCTCGCCTCTCAGTCAGAAGGTTGTGTGTTCGAGCCCCCACTCCAGAGACTTGAGTACAAAATCCAGGCCGACACTCCCAGTGTAGCAGTGAGGGAGCGCCGCACTTTCGGAGGGGCAGTACTGAGGGAGCGCCACACTGTCGCAGGGACAACACTGAGGGAGCGCCGTACTGTCGGAGGGGCAGCACTGAGGAAGCACTGCACTGTCAGAGGGGCAGCACTGAGGGAGCGCCGCATTGTTGGAGGGGCAGCACTGAGGGAGCGCTGCACTGTCGGAGGGGCAGCACTGAGGGAGCGCCGCACTGTCGGAGGCGCAGCACTGAGGGAGCGCCGCACTGTCGGAGGGGCAGCACTGAGGGAGCGCTGCACTGTCGGAGGGGCAGCACTGAGGGAGCGCCGCACTGTCGGAGGGGCAGCACTGAGGGAGCTCTGCACTGTCAGAGGGGGCAGTACTGAGGGAGCGCTGCACTGTCGGAGGGGCAGCACTGAGGGAGCTCTGCACTGTTGGAGGGGCAGCACTGAGGGAGCGCTGCACTGTCGGAGGGGCAGCACTGAGGGAGCGCTGCACTGTCGGAGGAGCAGCACTGAGGGAGTGCTGCACTGTCGGAGGGGCAGCACTAAGGGAGCGCTGCACTGTCGGAGGAGCAGCACTGAGGGAGTGCTGCACTGTCGGAGGGGCAGCACTGAGGGAGCTCTGCACTGTCGGAGGGGCAGCACTGAGGGAGCGCTGCACTGTCGGAGGGGCAGCACTGAGGGAGCTCTGCACTGTCAGAGGGGCAGTACTGAGTGTGCGCCGTGCTGTCGGTGGGGCAGTACTGAGGGAGCGCCACACTGTCGGAGGGGCAGTACCGAGGGAGTGCCGCAGTGTCGGAGAGGCAGTACTGAGCGAGTGCCGCATTGTCGGAGGGTCAGTACAGAGGGAGCGCCGCACTGTCGGAGGGACAGTTCTGAGGGAGCGCCGCACTGTTGGAGGGGCAGTACTGAGGGAGTGCCGCACTGTCGGAGGGGCAGTACTGAGGTAGCACCGCACTGTCGCAGGGGCAGTACTGAGGGAGCATTGCACTGTCGGAGGGGCAGTACTGAGGGAGCATTGCACTGTCGCAGGGGCAGTACTGAGGGAACGCTGCACTGTCGGAGGAGCAGTACTGAGGGAGCATTGCACTGTCGGAGGGTCATTACTGAGGGAGTGCTGCACTGTTTCTACCCAATGCTGTTATTATTTTCTAAGTGCCCTGTTACCAAGTCCTTAATAATAGATTCTGGCATTTTCCTTACTGCTGATGTGAGGCTAACTGGCCTGTAGTTCCCCATTTTCCCTCTCCCTCCTTTCTTAAATAGTGGGTTTACATTTGCCACCTTCCAATCCATGGGAACTGTTCTAGAATCCAGATCCTAGGAAGATTAAATATTCTTCACCTAACTTCTCTCTACTTTCAGGGTCAACGGACGTAACAACGATAAGGGCAGAGACCGAGAGTGTTGCACAGACTGTTCCCAGTGCTTCTAATCTCCCGGGCACTGCTGGTGCTGGCAACACAACCCTGTGGGGTGAGTAACACCTCCTTCATCCTCACTTCATTCACTATCGCAGGGTCGGAGGGATGTGGGTGTCGCGAAGAACATGGATGTGGGGCGAGAACCCAACATAGGCTGGAGTCTCAGGGGAGCGAGGGCCTTGCAGGTCCCATCACCTGTCATCCCACGTTCCCCTATCACTTTATTGAACGGGCATTCAACCCCCGGGCGAACCCAAAAATGGTGTCCGCTGTGGTTCAGTGAGTCGCACTCTCGCCTCTCAGTCAGAAGGTTGTGTGTTCGAGCCCCCACTCCAGAGACTTGAGTACAAAATCCAGGCCGACACTCCCAGGGCAGCAGTGAGGGAGCACCGCACTTTCGGAGGGGCAGTACTGAGGGAGCGCCGCGCTATTGGAGGGGCAGTACTGAGGGAGTGCTGCACTGTCGGAGGGGCGGTACTGAGGGAGCGTCGCACTGTCGGAGGGACATTACTGAGGGAGCGCTGCTCTGTCGGAGTGGCAGTACTGAGGGAGCACCGCACTGTCGGAAGGGCGGTACTGAGGGAGCGCCGCACTGTCGGAGTGGCAGTACTGAGGGAGCGCCGCACTGTCGGAGGGGCAGTACTGAGGGAGCGCCGCAGTGTCGGAGGGGCAGTACTGAGGGTGCGCCGCACTGTAGGAGGGGCAGTTCTGAGGGAGCGCCGCACTGTCAGAGGGGCAGTACTGAGGGAGCGCCGCAGTGTCGGAGGGGCAGCACTGAGGGAGCGCCACACTGTCGGAGGGGCAGTACTGAGGGAGCGCCGCACTGTGGGAGGGGCAGTACTGAGGGGGCGCCGCGCTGTCGGAGGGGCAGTACTGAGGGGGTGCTGCACTGTCGGAGGGGCGGTACTAAGGGAGTGCCACACTGTCGGAGGCATTACTGAGGGAGCGTCGCACTGTCGGAGTGGCAGTACTGAGGGAGCGCCGCACTGTCGGAGTGGCAGTACTGAGGGAGCGCCGCACCGTCGTAGAGGCAGTACTGAGGGAGCGCCGCACTGTCGGAGGGGCAGTACTGAGGGTGCTCCGCACTGTCGGAGGGGCAGTATTGAGGGAGCGCATCTCTGTCGGAAGGGCAGTACTGAGGGAGCGCCGCACTGTCAAAGGGGCAGTACTGAGGGAGTGCCGCACTGTCGGAGGGGCAGTACTGGGGGAGCGCTGCACTGTCGGAGGGGCAGTACTGAGGATGCGCCGCACTGTCGGAGGGGCAGTGCTGAGGGAGCGCCGCACTGTCGGAGGGGCATTACTGAGGGAGCCCCGCACTGTCGGAGGGGCAGTACTGAGGGAGCGCCGCACTGTCGGAGGGGCGGTACTGAGGGAGCACCGCAATGTTGGAGGGGCAGTACTGACGGAGGGCCGCACTGTCGGAGGGGCAGTACTGAGGGAGCGCCGCATTTTCGGAGGGGCAGTACTGAGGGAGCGCTGCACTATCGGAGGGGCAGTACTGAGGGAGTGCTGCACTATCGGAGGGGCAGCACTGAGGGAGCGCTGCACTGTCGGAGGAGCAGCACTGAGGGAGTGCTGCACTGTCGGAGGGGCAGCACTGAGGGAGCTCTGCACTATCAGAGGGGCAGCACTGAGGGAGCGCTGCACTGTCGGAGGGGCAGCACTGAGGGAGCGCTGCACTGTCGGAGGGGCAGCACTGAGGGAGCTCTGCACTGTCAGAGGGGCAGTACTGAGGGAGTGCCGCACTTTCAGAGGGGCAGTACTGAGGGTGCGCCGCGCTGTCGGTGGGGCAGTACTGAGGGAGCGCCACACTGTCGGAGGGGCAGTACCGAGGGAGTGCCGCAGTGTCGGAGAGGCAGTACTGAGCGAGTGCCGCATTGTCGGAGGGTCAGTACAGAGGGAGCGACGCACTGTCGGAGGGACAGTTCTGAGGGAGCGCCGCACTGTCGGAGGGGCAGTACTGAGGGAGTGCCGCACTGTCGGAGGGGCAGTACTGAGGTAGCACCGCACTGTCGGAGGGGCAGTACTGAGGGAACGCTGCACTGTCGGAGGAGCAGTACTGAGGGAGCATTGCACTGTCGGAGGGGCAGTACTGAGGGAACGCTGCAGTGTCGGAGGAGCAGTACTGAGGGAGCATTGCACTGTCGGAGGGTCATTACTGAGGGAGTGCTGCACTGTTTCTACCCAATGCTGTTATTATTTTCTAAGTGCCCTGTTACCAAGTCCTTAATAATAGATTCTGGCATTTTCCTTACTACTGATGTGAGGCTAACTGGCCTGTAGTTCCCCTTTTTCTCTCTCCCTCCTTTCTTAAATAGTGGGTTTACATTTGCCACCTTCCAATCCATGGGAACTGTTCTAGAATCCAGATCCTAGGAAGATTAAATATTCTTCACCTAACTTCTCTCTACTTTCAGGGTCAACGGACGTAACAACGATAAGGGCAGAGACCGAGAGTGTTGCACAGACTGTTCCCAGTGCTTCTAATCTCCCGGGCACTGCTGGTGCTGGCAACACAACCCTGTGGGGTGAGTAACACCTCCTTCATCCTCATTTCATTCACTATTGCAGGGTCGGAGGGATGTGGGTGTCGCGATGAACATGGATGTGGGGCGAGAACCCAACATAGGCTGGAGTCTCAGGGGAGCGAGGGCCTTGCAGGTCCCATCACCTGTCATCCCACGTTCCCCTATCACTTTATTGAACGGTCATTCAACCCCCGGGCGAACCCAAAAATGGTGTCCGCTGTGGTTCAGTGAGTCGCACTCTCGCCTCTCAGTCAGAAGGTTGTGTGTTCGAGCCCCCACTCCAGAGACTTGAGTACAAAATCCAGGCCGACACTCCCAGGGCAGCAGTGAGGGAGCGCCGCACTTTCGGAGGGGCAGTACTGAGGGAGCGCCGCGCTATTGGAGGGGCAGTACTGAGGGAGTGCTGCACTGTCGGAGGGGCGGTACTGAGGGAGCGTCGCACTGTCGGAGGGACATTACTGAGGGAGCGCTGCACTGTCGGAGGGCCGGTACTGAGGGAGCACCGCACTGTCGGAAGGGCGGTACTGAGGGAGCGCCGCACTGTCGGAGTGGCGGTACTGAGGGAGCGCCGCACTGTCGGAGGGGCAGTACTGAGGGAGCGCCGCAGTGTCGGAGGGGCAGTACTGAGGGTGCGCCGCACTGTAGGAGGGGCAGTTCTGAGGGAGCGCCGCACTGTCAGAGGGGCAGTACTGAGGGAGCGCCGCAGTGTCGGAGGGGCAGCACTGAGGGAGCGCCACACTGTCGGAGGGGCAGTACTGAGGGAGCGCCGCACTGTGGGAGGGGCAGTACTGAGGGGGCGCCGCGCTGTCGGAGGGGCAGTACTGAGGGGGTGCTGCACTGTCGGAGGGGCGGTACTAAGGGAGTGCCACACTGTCGGAGGCATTACTGAGGGAGCGTCGCACTGTCGGAGGGGCAGTACTGAGGGAGCGCCGCACTGTCGGAGTGGCAGTACTGAGGGAGCGCCGCACCGTCGGAGAGGCAGTACTGAGGGAGCGCCGCACAGTCGGAGGGGCAGTACTGAGGGTGCTCCGCACTGTCGGAGGGGCAGTATTGAGGGAGCGCATCTCTGTCGGAGGGGCAGTACTGAGGGAGCGCCGCACTGTCAAAGGGGCAGTACTGAGGGAGTGCCGCACTGTCGGAGGGGCAGTACTGGGGGAGCGCTGCACTGTTGGAGGGGCAGTACTGAGGATGCGCCGCACTGTCGGAGGGGCAGTGCTGAGGGTGCGCCGCGCTGTCGGTGGGGCAGTACTGAGGGAGCGCCACACTTTCGGAGGGGCAGTACCGAGGGAGTGCCGCAGTGTCGGAGAGGCAGTACTGAGCGAGTGCCGCACCGTCGGAGAGGCAGTACTGAGGGAGCGCCGCACTGTCGGAGGGGCAGTACTGAGGGTGCTCCGCACTGTCGGAGGGGCAGTATTGAGGGAGCGCCGCAGTGTCGGAGGGGCAGTACTGAGTGTGCGCCGCACTGTAGGAGGGGCAGTTCTGAGGGAGCGCCGCACTGTCAGAGGGGCAGTACTGAGGGAGCGCCGCAGTGTCGGAGGGGCAGTACTGAGGGAGCGCCACACTGTCGGAGGGGCAGTACCGAGGGAGTGCCGCAGTGTCGGAGAGGCAGTACTGAGCGAGTGCCGCATTGTCGGAGGGGCAGTACTGAGGGTGCTCCGCACTGTCGGAGGGGCAGTATTGAGGGAGCGCATCTCTGTCGGAGGGGCAGTACTGAGAGAGCGCCGCACTGTCAAAGGGGCAGTACTGAGGGAGTGCCGCACTGTCGGAGGGGCAGTACTGGGGGAGCGCTGCACTGTCGGAGGGGCAGTACTGAGGATGCGCCGCACTGTCGGAGGGGCAGTGCTGAGGGAGCGCCGCACTGTCGGAGGGGCATTACTGAGGGAGCCCCGCACTGTCGGAGGGGCAGTACTGAGGGAGCGCCGCACTGTCGGAGGGGCGGTACTGAGGGAGCACCGCAATGTTGGAGGGGCAGTACTGACGGAGGGCCGCACTGTCGGAGGGGCAGTACTGAGGGAGCGCCGCATTTTCGGAGGGGCAGTACTGAGGGAGCGCTGCACTATCGGAGGGGCAGTACTGAGGGAGTGCTGCACTATCGGAGGGGCAGTACTGAGGGAGCGCTGCACTATCGGAGGGGCAGTACTGAGGGAGTGCTGCACTATCGGAGGGTCATTACTGAGGGAGCGCCGCACTGTTTCTGCCCAATCCTATTATTATTTTCTAAGTGCCCTGTTACCAAGTCCTTAATAATAGATTCTGGCATTTTCCTTACTACTGATGTGAGGCTAACTGGCCTGTAGTTCCCCGTTTTCCCTCTCCCTCCTTTCTTAAATAGTGGGGTTACATTTGCCACCTTCCAATCCATGGGAACGGTTCTAGAATCCAGATCCTAGGAAGATTAAATATTCTTCACCTAACTTCTCTCTACTTTCAGGGTCAACGGACGTAACAACGATAAGGGCAGAGACCGAGAGTGTTGCACAGACTGTTCCCAGTGCTTCTAATCTCCCGGGCACTGCTGGTGCTGGCAACACAACCCTGTGGGGTGAGTAACACCTCCTTCATCCTCACTTCATTCACTATCGCAGGGTCGGAGGGATGTGGGTGTCGCGATGAACATGGATGTGGGGCGAGAACCCAACATAGGCTGGAGTCTCAGGGGAGCGAGGGCCTTGCAGGTCCCATCACCTGTCATCCCACGTTCCCCTATCACTTTATTGAACGGGCATTCAACCCCCGGGCGAACCCAAAAATGGTGTCCGCTGTGGTTCAGTGAGTCGCACTCTCGCCTCTCAGTCAGAAGGTTGTGTGTTCGAGCCCCCACTCCAGAGACTTGAGTACAAAATCCAGGCCGACACTCCCAGGGCAGCAGTGAGGGCGCGCCGCACTTTCGGAGGGGCAGTACTGAGGGAGCGCCGCGCTATTGGAGGGGCAGTACTGAGGGAGTGCTGCACTGTCGGAGGGGCGGTACTGAGGGAGCGTCGCACTGTCGGAGGGACATTACTGAGGGAGCGCTGCACTGTCGGAGGGCCGGTACTGAGGGAGCACCGCACTGTCGGAAGGGCGGTACTGAGGGAGCGCCGCATTGTCGGAGTGGCAGTACTGAGGGAGCGCCGCACTGTCGGAGGGGCAGTACTGAGGGAGCGCCGCAGTGTCGGAGGGGCAGTACTGAGGGTGCGCCGCACTGTAGGAGGGGCAGTTCTGAGGGAGCGCCGCACTGTCAGAGGGGCAGTACTGAGGGAGCGCCGCAGTGTTGCTGGGGCTGCACTGAGGGAGCGCCACACTGTCGGAGGGGCAGTACTGAGGGAGCGCCGCACTTTGGGAGGGGCAGTACTGAGGGGGCGCCGCGCTGTCGGAGGGGCAGTACTGAGGGGGTGCTGCACTGTCAGAGGGGCGGTACTAAGGGAGCGCCGCACTGTCGGAGGCATTACTGAGGGAGCGCCGCACTGTCGGAGTGGCAGTACTGAGGGAGCGCCGCACCGTCGGAGAGGCAGTACTGAGGGAGCGCCGCACTGTCGGAGGGGCAGTACTGAGGGTGCTCCGCACTGTCGGAGGGGCAGTATTGAGGGAGCGCATCTCTGTCGGAGGGGCAGTACTGAGGGAGCGCCGCACTGTCAAAGGGGCAGTACTGAGGGAGTGCCGCACTGTCGGAGGGGCAGTACTGGGGGAGCGCTGCACTGTCGGAGGGGCAGTACTGAGGACGCGCCGCACTGTCGGAGGGGCAGTGCTGAGGGGGCGCCGCACTGTCGGAGGGGCATTACTGAGGGAGCCCCGCACTGTCGGAGGGGCAGTACTGAGGGAGCGCCGCACTGTCGGAGGGGCGGTACTGAGGGAGCACCGCAATGTTGGAGGGGCAGTACTGACGGAGGGCCGCACTGTCGGAGGGGCAGTACTGAGGGAGCGCCGCATTTTCGGAGGGGCAGTACTGAGGGAGCGCTGCACTATCGGAGGGGCAGCACTGAGGGAGTGCTGCACTATCGGAGGGGCAGTACTGAGGGAGCACCGCATTGTCGGAGGGGCAGTGCTGAGGGAGCGCTGCACTATCGGAGGGGCAGTACTGAGGGAGTGCTGCACTTTCAGAGGGGCAGTACTGAGGGTGCGCCGCGCTGTCGGTGGGGCAGTACTGAGGGAGCGCCACACTTTCGGAGGGGCAGTACCGAGGGAGTGCCGCAGTGTCGGAGAGGCAGTACTGACCGAATGCCGCACCGTCGGAGAGGCAGTACTGAGGGAGCGCCGCACTGTCGGAGGGGCAGTACTGAGGGTGCTCCGCACTGTCGGAGGGGCAGTACTGAGGGTGCGCCGCACTGTAGGAGGGGCAGTTCTGAGGGAGCGCCGCACTGTCAGAGGGGCAGTACTGAGGGAGCGCCGCAGTGTCGGAGGGGCAGTACTGAGGGAGCGCCACACTGTCGGAGGGGCAGTACCGAGGGAGTGCCGCAGTGTTGGAGGGGCAGTACTGAGCGAGTGCCGCATTGTCGGAGGGTCAGTACAGAGGGAGGGCCGCACTGTCGGAGGGACAGTTCTGAGGGAGCGCCGCACTGTCGGAGGGGCAGTACTGAGGGAACGCTGCACTGTCGGAGGAGCAGTACTGAGGGAGCATTGCACTGTCGGAGGGGCAGTACTGAGGGAACGCTGCACTGTCGGAGGAGCAGTACTGAGGGAGCATTGCACTGTCGGAGGGTCATTACTGAGGGAGTGCTGCACTGTTTCTACCCAATGCTGTTATTATTTTCTAAGTGCCCTGTTACCAAGTCCTTAATAATAGATTCTGGCATTTTCCTTACTACTGATGTGAGGCTAACTGGCCTGTAGTTCCCCTTTTTCTCTCTCCCTCCTTGCTTAAATCGTGGGTTTACATTTGCCACCTTCCAATCCATGGGAACTGTTCTAGAATCCAGATCCTAGGAAGATTAAATATTCTTCACCTAACTTCTCTCTACTTTCAGGGTCAACGGACGTAACAACGATAAGGGCAGAGACCGAGAGTGTTGCACAGACTGTTCCCAGTGCTTCTAATCTCCCGGGCACTGCTGGTGCTGGCAACACAACCCTGTGGGGTGAGTAACACCTCCTTCATCCTCACTTCATTCACTATCGCAGGGTCGGAGGGATGTGGGTGTCGCGAAGAACATGGATGTGGGGCGAGAACCCAACATAGGCTGGAGTCTCAGGGGAGCGAGGGCCTTGCAGGTCCCATCACCTGTCATCCCACGTTCCCCTATCACTTTATTGAACGGGTATTCAACCCCCGGGCGAACCCAAAAATGGTGTCCGCTGTGGTTCAGTGAGTCGCACTCTCGCCTCTCAGTCAGAAGGTTGTGTGTTCGAGCCCCCACTCCAGAGACCTGAGTACAAAATCCAGGCCGACACTCCCAGGGCAGCAGTGAGGGAGCGCCGCACTTTCGGAGGGGCAGTACTGAGGGAGCGCCGCGCTATTGGAGGGGCAGTACTGAGGGAGTGCTGCACTGTCGGAGGGGCGGTACTGAGGGAGCGTCGCACTGTCGGAGGGACATTACTGAGGGAGCGCTGCACTGTCGGAGGGCCGGTACTGAGGGAGCACCGCACTGTCGGAAGGGCGGTACTGAGGGAGCGCCGCACTGTCGGAGTGGCAGTACTGAGGGAGCGCCGCACTGTCGGAGGGGCAGTACTGAGGGAGCGCCGCAGTGTCGGAGGGGCAGTACTGAGGGTGCGCCGCACTGTAGGAGGGGCAGTTCTGAGGGAGCGCCGCACTGTCAGAGGGGCAGTACTGAGGGAGCGCCGCAGTGTCGGAGGGGCAGCACTGAGGGAGCGCCACACTGTCGGAGGGGCAGTACTGAGGGAGCGCCGCACTGTGGGAGGGGCAGTACTGAGGGGGCGCCGCGCTGTCGGAGGGGCAGTACTGAGGGGGTGCTGCACTGTCGGAGGGGCGGTACTAAGGGAGTGCCACACTGTCGGAGGCATTACTGAGGGAGCGTCGCACTGTCGGAGGGGCAGTACTGAGGGAGCGCCGCACTGTCGGAGTGGCAGTACTGAGGGAGCGCCGCACCGTCGGAGAGGCAGTACTGAGGGAGCGCCGCACTGTCGGAGGGGCAGTACTGAGGGTGCTCCGCACTGTCGGAGGGGCAGTATTGAGGGAGCGCATCTCTGTCGGAGGGGCAGTACTGAGGGAGCGCCGCACTGTCAAAGGGGCAGTACTGAGGGAGTGCCGCACTGCCGGAGGGGCAGTACTGGGGGATCGCTGCACTGTCGGAGGGGCAGTACTGAGGATGCGCCGCGCTGTCGGAGGGGCAGTGCTGAGGGAGCGCCGCACTGTCGGAGGGGCATTACTGAGGGAGCCCCGCACTGTCGGAGGGGCAGTACTGAGGGAGCGCCGCACTGTCGGAGGGGCGGTACTGAGGGAGCACCGCAATGTTGGAGGGGCAGTACTGACGGAGGGCCGCACTGTCGGAGGGGCAGTACTGAGGGAGCGCCGCATTTTCGGAGGGGCAGTACTGAGGGAGCGCTGCACTATCGGAGGGGCAGTACTGAGGGAGTGCTGCACTATCGGAGGGGCAGCACTGAGGGAGCGCTGCACTGTCGGAGGGGCAGTACTGAGGGAGCACCGCATTGTCGGAGGGGCAGTGCTGAGGGAGCGCTGCACTATCGGAGGGGCAGTACTGAGGGAGTGCTGCACTATCGGAGGGTCATTACTGAGGGAGCGCCGCACTGTTTCTGCCCAACCCTATTATTATTTTCTAAGTGCCCTGTTACCAAGTCCTTAATAATAGATTCTGGCATTTTCCTTACTACTGATGTGAGGCTAACTGGCCTGTAGTTCCCCTTTTTCTCTCTCCCTCCTTTCTTAAATAGTGGGGTTACATTTGCCACCTTCCAATCCATGGGAACGGTTCTAGAATCCAGATCCTAGGAAGATTAAATATTCTTCACCTAACTTCTCTCTACTTTCAGGGTCAACGGACGTAACAACGATAAGGGCAGAGACCGAGAGTGTTGCACAGACTGTTCCCAGTGCTTCTAATCTCCCGGGCACTGCTGGTGCTGGCAACACAACCCTGTGGGGTGAGTAACACCTCCTTCATCCTCACTTCATTCACTATCGCAGGGTCAGAGGGATGTGGGTGTCGCGATGAACATGGAGGTGGGGCGAGAACCCAACATAGGCTGGAGTCTCAGGGGAGCGAGGGCCTTGCAGGTCCCATCACCTGTCATCCCACGTTCCCCTATCACTTTATTGAACGGGCATTCAACCCCCGGGCGAACCCAAAAATGGTGTCCGCTGTGGTTCAGTGAGTCGCACTCTCGCCTCTCAGTCAGAAGGTTGTGTGTTCGAGCCCCCACTCCAGAGACTTGAGTACAAAATCCAGGCCGACACTCCCAGGGCAGCAGTGAGGGAGCGCCGCACTTTCGGAGGGGCAGTACTGAGGAAGCACTGCACTGTCGGAGGGGCAGCACTGAGGGAGCGCCGTACTGTCGGAGGGGCAGCACTGAGGAAGCACTGCACTGTCGGAGGGGCAGCACTGAGGGAGCGCCGCACTGTCGGAGGGGCAGCACTGAGGGAGCGCTGCACTGTCGGAGTGGCAGTACTGAGGGAGCGCCGCACCGTCGGAGAGGCAGTACTGAGGGAGCGCCGCACTGTCGGAGGGGCAGTACTGAGGGTGCTCCGCACTGTTGGAGGGGCAGTATTGAGGGAGCGCATCTCTGTCGGACGGGCAGTACTGAGGGAGCGCCGCACTGTCAAAGGGGCAGTACTGAGGGAGTGCCGCACTGTCGGAGGGGCAGTACTGGGGGAGCGCATCTCTGTCGGACGGGCAGTACTGAGGGAGCGCCGCACTGTCAAAGGGGCAGTACTGGGGGAGCGCTGCACTGTCGGAGGGGCAGTACTGAGGATGCGCCGCACTGTCGGAGGGGCAGTGCTGAGGGAGCGCCGCACTGTCGGAGGGGCATTACTGAGGGAGCGCCGCACTGTCGGAGGGGCAGTACTGAGGGAGTGCCGCACTGTCGGAGGGGCAGTGCTGAGGGAGCACCGCACTGTCGGAGGGGCATTACTGAGGGCGCGCTGCACTATCGGAGGGGCAGTACTGAGGGAGTGCTGCACTATCGGAGGGGCAGTACTGAGGGAGCACCGCATTGTCGGAGGGGCAGTGCTGAGGGAGCGCTGCACTGTCGGAGGGGCAGCACTGAGGGAGTGCCGCACTTTCAGAGGGGCAGTACTGAGGGTGCGCCGCGCTGTCGGTGGGGCAGTACCGAGGGAGTGCCGCAGTGTCGGAGAGGCAGTACTGAGCGAGTGCCGCATTGTCGGAGGGTCAGTACAGAGGGAGCGACGCACTGTCGGAGGGACAGTTCTGAGGGAGCGCCGCACTGTCGGAGGGGCAGTACTGAGGGAGTGCCGCACTGTCGGAGGGGCAGTACTGAGGTAGCACCGCACTGTCGGAGGGGCAGTACTGAGGGAACGCTGCACTGTCGGAGGAGCAGTACTGAGGGAGCATTGCACTGTCGGAGGGGCAGTACTGAGGGAACGCTGCACTGTCGGAGGAGCAGTACTGAGGGAGCATTGCACTGTCGGAGGGTCATTACTGAGGGAGTGCTGCACTGTTTCTACCCAATGCTGTTATTATTTTCTAAGTGCCCTGTTACCAAGTCCTTAATAATAGATTCTGGCATTTTCCTTACTACTGATGTGAGGCTAACTGGCCTGTAGTTCCCCTTTTTCTCTCTCCCTCCTTTCTTAAATAGTGGGTTTACATTTGCCACCTTCCAATCCATGGGAACTGTTCTAGAATCCAGATCCTAGGAAGATTAAATATTCTTCATCTAACTTCTCTCTACTTTCAGGGTCAACGGACGTAACAACGATAAGGGCAGAGACCGAGAGTGTTGCACAGACTGTTCCCAGTGCTTCTAATCTCCCGGGCACTGCTGGTGCTGGCAACACAACCCTGTGGGGTGAGTAACACCTCCTTCATCCTCATTTCATTCACTATTGCAGGGTCGGAGGGATGTGGGTGTCGCGATGAACATGGATGTGGGGCGAGAACCCAACATAGGCTGGAGTCTCAGGGGAGCGAGGGCCTTGCAGGTCCCATCACCTGTCATCCCACGTTCCCCTATCACTTTATTGAACGGTCATTCAACCCCCGGGCGAACCCAAAAATGGTGTCCGCTGTGGTTCAGTGAGTCGCACTCTCGCCTCTCAGTCAGAAGGTTGTGTGTTCGAGCCCCCACTCCAGAGACTTGAGTACAAAATCCAGGCCGACACTCCCAGGGCAGCAGTGAGGGAGCGCCGCACTTTCGGAGGGGCAGTACTGAGGGAGCGCCGCGCTATTGGAGGGGCAGTACTGAGGGAGTGCTGCACTGTCGGAGGGGCGGTACTGAGGGAGCGTCGCACTGTCGGAGGGACATTACTGAGGGAGCGCTGCACTGTCGGAGGGCCGGTACTGAGGGAGCACCGCACTGTCGGAAGGGCGGTACTGAGGGAGCGCCGCACTGTCGGAGTGGCGGTACTGAGGGAGCGCCGCACTGTCGGAGGGGCAGTACTGAGGGAGCGCCGCAGTGTCGGAGGGGCAGTACTGAGGGTGCGCCGCACTGTAGGAGGGGCAGTTCTGAGGGAGCGCCGCACTGTCAGAGGGGCAGTACTGAGGGAGCGCCGCAGTGTCGGAGGGGCAGCACTGAGGGAGCGCCACACTGTCGGAGGGGCAGTACTGAGGGAGCGCCGCACTGTGGGAGGGGCAGTACTGAGGGGGCGCCGCGCTGTCGGAGGGGCAGTACTGAGGGGGTGCTGCACTGTCGGAGGGGCGGTACTAAGGGAGTGCCACACTGTCGGAGGCATTACTGAGGGAGCGTCGCACTGTCGGAGGGGCAGTACTGAGGGAGCGCCGCACTGTCGGAGTGGCAGTACTGAGGGAGCGCCGCACCGTCGGAGAGGCAGTACTGAGGGAGCGCCGCACAGTCGGAGGGGCAGTACTGAGGGTGCTCCGCACTGTCGGAGGGGCAGTATTGAGGGAGCGCATCTCTGTCGGAGGGGCAGTACTGAGGGAGCGCCGCACTGTCAAAGGGGCAGTACTGAGGGAGTGCCGCACTGTCGGAGGGGCAGTACTGGGGGAGCGCTGCACTGTTGGAGGGGCAGTACTGAGGATGCGCCGCACTGTCGGAGGGGCAGTGCTGAGGGTGCGCCGCGCTGTCGGTGGGGCAGTACTGAGGGAGCGCCACACTTTCGGAGGGGCAGTACCGAGGGAGTGCCGCAGTGTCGGAGAGGCAGTACTGAGCGAGTGCCGCACCGTCGGAGAGGCAGTACTGAGGGAGCGCCGCACTGTCGGAGGGGCAGTACTGAGGGTGCTCCGCACTGTCGGAGGGGCAGTATTGAGGGAGCGCCGCAGTGTCGGAGGGGCAGTACTGAGTGTGCGCCGCACTGTAGGAGGGGCAGTTCTGAGGGAGCGCCGCACTGTCAGAGGGGCAGTACTGAGGGAGCGCCGCAGTGTCGGAGGGGCAGTACTGAGGGAGCGCCACACTGTCGGAGGGGCAGTACCGAGGGAGTGCCGCAGTGTCGGAGAGGCAGTACTGAGCGAGTGCCGCATTGTCGGAGGGGCAGTACTGAGGGTGCTCCGCACTGTCGGAGGGGCAGTATTGAGGGAGCGCATCTCTGTCGGAGGGGCAGTACTGAGAGAGCGCCGCACTGTCAAAGGGGCAGTACTGAGGGAGTGCCGCACTGTCGGAGGGGCAGTACTGGGGGAGCGCTGCACTGTCGGAGGGGCAGTACTGAGGATGCGCCGCACTGTCGGAGGGGCAGTGCTGAGGGAGCGCCGCACTGTCGGAGGGGCATTACTGAGGGAGCCCCGCACTGTCGGAGGGGCAGTACTGAGGGAGCGCCGCACTGTCGGAGGGGCGGTACTGAGGGAGCACCGCAATGTTGGAGGGGCAGTACTGACGGAGGGCCGCACTGTCGGAGGGGCAGTACTGAGGGAGCGCCGCATTTTCGGAGGGGCAGTACTGAGGGAGCGCTGCACTATCGGAGGGGCAGTACTGAGGGAGTGCTGCACTATCGGAGGGGCAGTACTGAGGGAGCGCTGCACTATCGGAGGGGCAGTACTGAGGGAGTGCTGCACTATCGGAGGGTCATTACTGAGGGAGCGCCGCACTGTTTCTGCCCAATCCTATTATTATTTTCTAAGTGCCCTGTTACCAAGTCCTTAATAATAGATTCTGGCATTTTCCTTACTACTGATGTGAGGCTAACTGGCCTGTAGTTCCCCGTTTTCCCTCTCCCTCCTTTCTTAAATAGTGGGGTTACATTTGCCACCTTCCAATCCATGGGAACGGTTCTAGAATCCAGATCCTAGGAAGATTAAATATTCTTCACCTAACTTCTCTCTACTTTCAGGGTCAACGGACGTAACAACGATAAGGGCAGAGACCGAGAGTGTTGCACAGATTGTTCCCAGTGCTTCTAATCTCCCGGGCACTGCTGGTGCTGGCAACACAACCCCGTGGGGTGAGTAACACCTCCTTCATCCTCACTTCATTCACTATCGCAGGGTCGGAGGGATGTGGGTGTCGCGATGAACATGGATGTGGGGCGAGAACCCAACATAGGCTGGAGTCTCAGGGGAGCGAGGGCCTTGCAGGTCCCATCACCTGTCATCCCACGTTCCCCTATCACTTTATTGAACGGGCATTCAACCCCCGGGCGAACCCAAAAATGGTGTCCGCTGTGGTTCAGTGAGTCGCACTCTCGCCTCTCAGTCAGAAGGTTGTGTGTTCGAGCCCCCACTCCAGAGACTTGAGTACAAAATCCAGGCCGACACTCCCAGGGCAGCAGTGAGGGCGCGCCGCACTTTCGGAGGGGCAGTACTGAGGGAGCGCCGCGCTATTGGAGGGGCAGTACTGAGGGAGTGCTGCACTGTCGGAGGGGCGGTACTGAGGGAGCGTCGCACTGTCGGAGGGACATTACTGAGGGAGCGCTGCACTGTCGGAGGGCCGGTACTGAGGGAGCACCGCACTGTCGGAAGGGCGGTACTGAGGGAGCGCCGCACTGTCGGAGTGGCAGTACTGAGGGAGCGCCGCACTGTCGGAGGGGCAGTACTGAGGGAGCGCCGCAGTGTCGGAGGGGCAGTACTGAGGGTGCGCCGCACTGTAGGAGGGGCAGTTCTGAGGGAGCGCCGCACTGTCAGAGGGGCAGTACTGAGGGAGCGCCGCAGTGTTGCTGGGGCTGCACTGAGGGAGCGCCACACTGTCGGAGGGGCAGTACTGAGGGAGCGCCGCACTTTGGGAGGGGCAGTACTGAGGGGGCGCCGCGCTGTCGGAGGGGCAGTACTGAGGGGGTGCTGCACTGTCAGAGGGGCGGTACTAAGGGAGCGCCGCACTGTCGGAGGCATTACTGAGGGAGCGCCGCACTGTCGGAGTGGCAGTACTGAGGGAGCGCCGCACCGTCGGAGAGGCAGTACTGAGGGAGCGCCGCACTGTCGGAGGGGCAGTACTGAGGGTGCTCCGCACTGTCGGAGGGGCAGTATTGAGGGAGCGCATCTCTGTCGGAGGGGCAGTACTGAGGGAGCGCCGCACTGTCAAAGGGGCAGTACTGAGGGAGTGCCGCACTGTCGGAGGGGCAGTACTGGGGGAGCGCTGCACTGTCGGAGGGGCAGTACTGAGGACGCGCCGCAGTGTCGGAGGGGCAGTGCTGAGGGGGCGCCGCACTGTCGGAGGGGCATTACTGAGGGAGCCCCGCACTGTCGGAGGGGCAGTACTGAGGGAGCGCCGCACTGTCGGAGGGGCGGTACTGAGGGAGCACCGCAATGTTGGAGGGGCAGTACTGACGGAGGGCCGCACTGTCGGAGGGGCAGTACTGAGGGAGCGCCGCATTTTCGGAGGGGCAGTACTGAGGGAGCGCTGCACTATCGGAGGGGCAGTACTGAGGGAGTGCTGCACTATCGGAGGGGCAGTACTGAGGGAGCACCGCATTGTCGGAGGGGCAGTGCTGAGGGAGTGCTGCACTATCGGAGGGGCAGTACTGAGGGAGTGCTGCACTTTCAGAGGGGCAGTACTGAGGGTGCGCCGCGCTGTCGGTGGGGCAGTACTGAGGGAGCGCCACACTTTCGGAGGGGCAGTACCGAGGGAGTGCCGCAGTGTCGGAGAGGCAGTACTGACCGAATGCCGCACCGTCGGAGAGGCAGTACTGAGGGAGCGCCGCACTGTCGGAGGGGCAGTACTGAGGGTGCTCCGCACTGTCGGAGGGGCAGTACTGAGGGTGCGCCGCACTGTAGGAGGGGCAGTTCTGAGGGAGCGCCGCACTGTCAGAGGGGCAGTACTGAGGGAGCGCCGCAGTGTCGGAGGGGCAGTACTGAGGGAGCGCCACACTGTCGGAGGGGCAGTACCGAGGGAGTGCCGCAGTGTTGGAGGGGCAGTACTGAGCGAGTGCCGCATTGTCGGAGGGTCAGTACAGAGGGAGGGCCGCACTGTCGGAGGGACAGTTCTGAGGGAGCGCCGCACTGTCGGAGGGGCAGTACTGAGGGAACGCTGCACT
The DNA here is from genome assembly GCF_052327205.1 of Somniosus microcephalus. Taxonomy (NCBI): domain Eukaryota; kingdom Metazoa; phylum Chordata; class Chondrichthyes; order Squaliformes; family Somniosidae; genus Somniosus; species Somniosus microcephalus. The sequence continues at coordinate 221,933,614 of NC_140998.1, read as the reverse complement.
GTCGGAGGAGCAGTACTGAGGGAGCATTGCACTGTCGGAGGGGCAGTACTGAGGGAACGCTGCACTGTCGGAGGAGCAGTACTGAGGGAGCATTGCACTGTCGGAGGGTCATTACTGAGGGAGTGCTGCACTGTTTCTACCCAATGCTGTTATTATTTTCTAAGTGCCCTGTTACCAAGTCCTTAATAATAGATTCTGGCATTTTCCTTACTACTGATGTGAGGCTAACTGGCCTGTAGTTCCCCTTTTTCTCTCTCCCTCCTTGCTTAAATCGTGGGTTTACATTTGCCACCTTCCAATCCATGGGAACTGTTCTAGAATCCAGATCCTAGGAAGATTAAATATTCTTCACCTAACTTCTCTCTACTTTCAGGGTCAACGGACGTAACAACGATAAGGGCAGAGACCGAGAGTGTTGCACAGACTGTTCCCAGTGCTTCTAATCTCCCGGGCACTGCTGGTGCTGGCAACACAACCCTGTGGGGTGAGTAACACCTCCTTCATCCTCACTTCATTCACTATCGCAGGGTCGGAGGGATGTGGGTGTCGCGAAGAACATGGATGTGGGGCGAGAACCCAACATAGGCTGGAGTCTCAGGGGAGCGAGGGCCTTGCAGGTCCCATCACCTGTCATCCCACGTTCCCCTATCACTTTATTGAACGGGTATTCAACCCCCGGGCGAACCCAAAAATGGTGTCCGCTGTGGTTCAGTGAGTCGCACTCTCGCCTCTCAGTCAGAAGGTTGTGTGTTCGAGCCCCCACTCCAGAGACCTGAGTACAAAATCCAGGCCGACACTCCCAGGGCAGCAGTGAGGGAGCGCCGCACTTTCGGAGGGGCAGTACTGAGGGAGCGCCGCGCTATTGGAGGGGCAGTACTGAGGGAGTGCTGCACTGTCGGAGGGGCGGTACTGAGGGAGCGTCGCACTGTCGGAGGGACATTACTGAGGGAGCGCTGCACTGTCGGAGGGCCGGTACTGAGGGAGCACCGCACTGTCGGAAGGGCGGTACTGAGGGAGCGCCGCACTGTCGGAGTGGCAGTACTGAGGGAGCGCCGCACTGTCGGAGGGGCAGTACTGAGGGAGCGCCGCAGTGTCGGAGGGGCAGTACTGAGGGTGCGCCGCACTGTAGGAGGGGCAGTTCTGAGGGAGCGCCGCACTGTCAGAGGGGCAGTACTGAGGGAGCGCCGCAGTGTCGGAGGGGCAGCACTGAGGGAGCGCCACACTGTCGGAGGGGCAGTACTGAGGGAGCGCCGCACTGTGGGAGGGGCAGTACTGAGGGGGCGCCGCGCTGTCGGAGGGGCAGTACTGAGGGGGTGCTGCACTGTCGGAGGGGCGGTACTAAGGGAGTGCCACACTGTCGGAGGCATTACTGAGGGAGCGTCGCACTGTCGGAGGGGCAGTACTGAGGGAGCGCCGCACTGTCGGAGTGGCAGTACTGAGGGAGCGCCGCACCGTCGGAGAGGCAGTACTGAGGGAGCGCCGCACTGTCGGAGGGGCAGTACTGAGGGTGCTCCGCACTGTCGGAGGGGCAGTATTGAGGGAGCGCATCTCTGTCGGAGGGGCAGTACTGAGGGAGCGCCGCACTGTCAAAGGGGCAGTACTGAGGGAGTGCCGCACTGCCGGAGGGGCAGTACTGGGGGAGCGCTGCACTGTCGGAGGGGCAGTACTGAGGATGCGCCGCGCTGTCGGAGGGGCAGTGCTGAGGGAGCGCCGCACTGTCGGAGGGGCATTACTGAGGGAGCCCCGCACTGTCGGAGGGGCAGTACTGAGGGAGCGCCGCACTGTCGGAGGGGCGGTACTGAGGGAGCACCGCAATGTTGGAGGGGCAGTACTGACGGAGGGCCGCACTGTCGGAGGGGCAGTACTGAGGGAGCGCCGCATTTTCGGAGGGGCAGTACTGAGGGAGCGCTGCACTATCGGAGGGGCAGTACTGAGGGAGTGCTGCACTATCGGAGGGGCAGCACTGAGGGAGCGCTGCACTGTCGGAGGGGCAGTACTGAGGGAGCACCGCATTGTCGGAGGGGCAGTGCTGAGGGAGCGCTGCACTATCGGAGGGGCAGTACTGAGGGAGTGCTGCACTATCGGAGGGTCATTACTGAGGGAGCGCCGCACTGTTTCTGCCCAACCCTATTATTATTTTCTAAGTGCCCTGTTACCAAGTCCTTAATAATAGATTCTGGCATTTTCCTTACTACTGATGTGAGGCTAACTGGCCTGTAGTTCCCCTTTTTCTCTCTCCCTCCTTTCTTAAATAGTGGGGTTACATTTGCCACCTTCCAATCCATGGGAACGGTTCTAGAATCCAGATCCTAGGAAGATTAAATATTCTTCACCTAACTTCTCTCTACTTTCAGGGTCAACGGACGTAACAACGATAAGGGCAGAGACCGAGAGTGTTGCACAGACTGTTCCCAGTGCTTCTAATCTCCCGGGCACTGCTGGTGCTGGCAACACAACCCTGTGGGGTGAGTAACACCTCCTTCATCCTCACTTCATTCACTATCGCAGGGTCAGAGGGATGTGGGCGTCGCGATGAACATGGAGGTGGGGCGAGAACCCAACATAGGCTGGAGTCTCAGGGGAGCGAGGGCCTTGCAGGTCCCATCACCTGTCATCCCACGTTCCCCTATCACTTTATTGAACGGGCATTCAACCCCCGGGCGAACCCAAAAATGGTGTCCGCTGTGGTTCAGTGAGTCGCACTCTCGCCTCTCAGTCAGAAGGTTGTGTGTTCGAGCCCCCACTCCAGAGACTTGAGTACAAAATCCAGGCCGACACTCCCAGGGCAGCAGTGAGGGAGCGCCGCACTTTCGGAGGGGCAGTACTGAGGAAGCACTGCACTGTCGGAGGGGCAGCACTGAGGGAGCGCCGTACTGTCGGAGGGGCAGCACTGAGGAAGCACTGCACTGTCGGAGGGGCAGCACTGAGGGAGCGCCGCACTGTCGGAGGGGCAGCACTGAGGGAGCGCTGCACTGTCGGAGTGGCAGTACTGAGGGAGCGCCGCACCGTCGGAGAGGCAGTACTGAGGGAGCGCCGCACTGTCGGAGGGGCAGTACTGAGGGTGCTCCGCACTGTTGGAGGGGCAGTATTGAGGGAGCGCATCTCTGTCGGACGGGCAGTACTGAGGGAGCGCCGCACTGTCAAAGGGGCAGTACTGAGGGAGTGCCGCACTGTCGGAGGGGCAGTACTGGGGGAGCGCATCTCTGTCGGACGGGCAGTACTGAGGGAGCGCCGCACTGTCAAAGGGGCAGTACTGGGGGAGCGCTGCACTGTCGGAGGGGCAGTACTGAGGATGCGCCGCACTGTCGGAGGGGCAGTGCTGAGGGAGCGCCGCACTGTCGGAGGGGCATTACTGAGGGAGCGCCGCACTGTCGGAGGGGCAGTACTGAGGGAGTGCCGCACTGTCGGAGGGGCAGTGCTGAGGGAGCACCGCACTGTCGGAGGGGCATTACTGAGGGCGCGCTGCACTATCGGAGGGGCAGTACTGAGGGAGTGCTGCACTATCGGAGGGGCAGTACTGAGGGAGCACCGCATTGTCGGAGGGGCAGTGCTGAGGGAGCGCTGCACTGTCGGAGGGGCAGCACTGAGGGAGTGCCGCACTTTCAGAGGGGCAGTACTGAGGGTGCGCCGCGCTGTCGGTGGGGCAGTACTGAGGGAGCGCCACACTGTCGGAGGGGCAGTACCGAGGGAGTGCCGCAGTGTCGGAGAGGCAGTACTGAGCGAGTGCCGCATTGTCGGAGGGTCAGTACAGAGGGAGCGCCGCACTGTCGGAGGGACAGTTCTGAGGGAGCGCCGCACTGTCGGAGGGGCAGTACTGAGGTAGTGCCGCACTGTCGGAGGGGCAGTACTGAGGTAGCACCGCACTGTCGGAGGGGCAGTACTGAGGGAACGCTGCACTGTCGGAGGAGCAGTACTGAGGGAGCATTGCACTGTCGGAGGGGCAGTACTGAGTGAACGCTGCACTGTCGGAGGAGCAGTACTGAGGGAGCATTGCACTGTCGGAGGGGCAGTACTGAGGGAACGCTGCACTGTCGGAGGAGCAGTACTGAGGGAGTGCTGCACTGTTTCTACCCAATGCTGTTATTATTTTCTAAGTGCCCTGTTACCAATTCCTTAATAATAGATTCTGGCATTTTCCTTACTACTGATGTGAGGCTAACTGGCCTGTAGTTCCCCTTTTTCTCTCTCCCTCCTTTCTTAAATAGTGGGTTTACATTTGCCACCTTCCAATCCATGGGAACTGTTCTAGAATCCAGGCCCCAGGAAGATTAAATATTCTTCACCTAACTTCTCTCTACTTTCAGGGTCAACGGACGTAACAACGATAAGGGCAGAGACCGAGAGTGTTGCACAGACTGTTCCCAGTGCTTCTAATCTCCCGGGCACTGCTGGTGCTGTCAACACAACCCTGTGGGGTGAGTAACACCTCCTTCATCCTCACTTCATTCACTATCGCAGGGTCAGAGGGATGTGGGTGTCGCGATGAACATGGATGTGGGGCGAGAACCCAACATAGGCTGGAGTCTCAGGGGAGCGAGGGCCTTGCAGGTCCCATCACCTGTCATCCCACGTTCCCCTATCACTTTATTGAACGGTCATTCAACCCCCGGGCGAACCCAAAAATGGTGTCCGCTGTGGTTCAGTGAGTCGCACTCTCGCCTCTCAGTCAGAAGGTTGTGTGTTCGAGCCCCCACTCCAGAGACTTGAGTACAAAATCCAGGCCGACACTCCCAGGGCAGCAGTGAGGGAGCGCCGTACTTTCGGAGGGGCAGTACTGAGGGAGCGCCGCACTGTCGGAGGGACAACACTGAGGGAGCGCCGTACTGTCGGAGGGGCAGCACTGAGGAAGCACTGCACTGTCGGAGGGGCAGCACTGAGGGAGCGCCACACTGTCGGAGGGGCAGCACTGAGGGAGCGCTGCACTGTCGGAGGGGCAGCACTGAGGGAGCGCCGCACTGTCGGAGGGGCAGCACTGAGGGAGCTCTGCACTGTCAGAGGGGGCAGTACTGAGGGAGCGCTGCACTGTCGGAGGGGCAGCACTGAGGGAGCTCTGCACTGTCGGAGGGGCAGCACTGAGGGAGCGCTGCACTGTCGGAGGGGCAGCACTGAGGGAGCGCTGCACTGTCGGAGTAGCAGCACTGAGGGAGTGCTGCACTGTCGGAGGGGCAGCACTGAGGGAGCTCTGCACTGTCGGAGGGGCAGCACTGAGGGAGCGCTGCACTGTCGGAGGGGCAGCACTGAGGGAGCGCTGCACTGTCGGAGGAGCAGCACTGAGGGAGTGCTGCACTGTCGGAGGGGCAGCACTGAGGGAGCTCTGCACTGTCGGAGGGGCATCACTGAGGGAGCGCTGCACTGTCGGAGGGGCAGCACTGAGGGAGCGCTGCACTGTCGGAGGGGCAGCACTGAGGGAGCTCTGCACTGTCAGAGGGGCAGTACTGAGGGAGTGCCGCACTTTCAGAGGGGCAGTACTGAGGGTGCGCCGCGCTGTCGGTGGGGCAGTACTGAGGGAGCGCCACACTGTCGGAGGGGCAGTACCGAGGGAGTGCCGCAGTGTCGGAGAGGCAGTACTGAGCGAGTGCCGCATTGTCGGAGGGTCAGTACAGAGGGAGCGCCGCACTGTCAGACGGACAGTTCTGAGGGAGCGCCGCACTGTCGGAGGGGCAGTACTGAGGGAGTGCCGCACTGTCGGAGGGGCAGTACTGAGGTAGCACCGCACTGTCGGAGGGGCAGTACTGAGGGAACGCTGCACTGTCGGAGGAGCAGTACTGAGGGAGCATTGCACTGTCGGAGGGGCAGTACTGAGGGAACGCTGCACTGTCGGAGGAGCAGTACTGAGGGAGTGCCGCACTGTCAGAGGGGCAGTACTGAGGGAGTGCCGCACTTTCAGAGGGGCAGTACTGAGGGTGCGCCGCGCTGTCGGTGGGGCAGTACTGAGGGAGCGCCACACTGTCGGAGGGGCAGTACCGAGGGAGTGCCGCAGTGTCGGAGAGGCAGTACTGAGCGAGTGCCGCATTGTCGGAGGGTCAGTACAGAGGGAGCGCCGCACTGTCGGAGGGACAGTTCTGAGGGAGCGCTGCACTGTCGTAGGGGCAGTACTGAGGGAGTGCCGCACTGTCGGAGGGGCAGTACTGAGGTAGCACCGCACTGTCGGAGGGGCAGTACTGAGGGAACGCTGCACTGTCGGAGGGGCAGTACTGAGGGAGCGCCGCACTGTCGGAGGGGCAGTACTGAGGGAGCATTGCACAGTCGGAGGAGCAGTACTGAGGGAGCATTGCACTGTCGGAGGGGCAGTACTGAGGGAACGCTGCACTGTCGGAGGAGCAGTACTGAGGGAGCATTGCACTGTCGGAGGGTCATTACTGAGGGAGTGCTGCACTGTTTCTACCCAATGCTGTTATTATTTTCTAAGTGCCCTGTTACCAAGTCCTTAATAATAGATTCTGGCATTTTCCTTACTACTGATGTGAGGCTAACTGGCCTGTAGTTCCCCTTTTTCTCTCTCCCTCCTTTCTTAAATAGTGGGCTTACATTTGCCACCTTCCAATCCATGGGAACTGTTCTAGAATCCAGATCCTAGGAAGATTAAATATTCTTCACCTAACTTCTCTCTACTTTCAGGGTCAACGGACGTAACAACGATAAGGGCAGAGACCGAGAGTGTTGCACAGACTGTTCCCAGTGCTTCTAATCTCCCGGGCACTGCTGGTGCTGGCAACACAACCCTGTGGGGTGAGTAACACCTCCTTCACCCTCACTTCATTCACTATCGCAGGGTCGGAGGGATGTGGGTGTCGCGAAGAACATGGATGTGGGGCGAGAACCCAACATAGGCTGGAGTCTCAGGGGAGCGAGGGCCTTGCAGGTCCCATCACCTGTCATCCCACGTTCCCCTATCACTTTATTGAACGGGCATTCAACCCCCGGGCGAACCCAAAAATGGTGTCCGCTGTGGTTCAGTGAGTCGCACTCTCGCCTCTCAGTCAGAAGGTTGTGTGTTCGAGCCCCCACTCCAGAGACCTGAGTACAAAATCCAGGCCGACACTCCCAGGGCAGCAGTGAGGGAGCGCCGCACTTTCGGAGGGGCAGTACTGAGGGAGCGCCGCGCTATTGGAGGGGCAGTACTGAGGGAGTGCTGCACTGTCGGAGGGGCGGTACTGAGGGAGCGTCGCACTGTCGGAGGGACATTACTGAGGGAGCGCTGCACTGTCGGAGGGCCGGTACTGAGGGAGCACCGCACTGTCGGAAGGGCGGTACTGAGGGAGCGCCGCACTGTCGGAGTGGCAGTACTGAGGGAGCGCCGCACTGTCGGAGGGGCAGTACTGAGGGAGCGCCGCAGTGTCGGAGGGGCAGTACTGAGGGTGCGCCGCACTGTAGGAGGGGCAGTTCTGAGGGAGCGCCGCACTGTCAGAGGGGCAGTACTGAGGGAGCGCCGCAGTGTCGGAGGGGCAGCACTGAGGGAGCGCCACACTGTCGGAGGGGCAGTACTGAGGGAGCGCCGCACTGTGGGAGGGGCAGCACTGAGGGGGCGCCGCGCTGTCGGAGGGGCAGTACTGAGGGGGTGCTGCACTGTCGGAGGGGCGGTACTAAGGGAGTGCCACACTGTCGGAGGCATTACTGAGGGAGCGTCGCACTGTCGGAGGGGCAGTACTGAGGGAGCGCCGCACTGTCGGAGTGGCAGTACTGAGGGAGCGCCGCACCGTCGGAGAGGCAGTACTGAGGGAGCGCCGCACTGTCGGAGGGGCAGTACTGAGGGTGCTCCGCACTGTCGGAGGGGCAGTATTGAGGGAGCGCATCTCTGTCGGAGGGGCAGTACTGAGGGAGCGCCGCACTGTCAAAGGGGCAGTACTGAGGGAGTGCCGCACTGCCGGAGGGGCAGTACTGGGGGAGCGCTGCACTGTCGGAGGGGCAGTACTGAGGATGCGCCGCACTGTCGGAGGGGCAGTGCTGAGGGAGCGCCGCACTGTCGGAGGGGCAGTACTGAGGGAGCGCCGCACTGTCGGAGGGGCGGTACTGAGGGAGCACCGCAATGTTGGAGGGGCAGTACTGACGGAGGGCCGCACTGTCGGAGGGGCAGTACTGAGGGAGCGCCGCATTTTCGGAGGGGCAGTACTGAGGGAGCGCTGCACTATCGGAGGGGCAGTACTGAGGGAGTGCTGCACTATCGGAGGGGCAGTACTGAGGGAGCACCGCATTGTCGGAGGGGCAGTGTTGAGGGAGCGCTGCACTATCGGAGGGGCAGTACTGAGGGAGTGCTGCACTATCGGAGGGTCATTACTGAGGGAGCGCCGCACTGTTTCTGCCCAACCCTATTATTATTTTCTAAGTGCCCTGTTACCAAGTCCTTAATAATTGATTCTGGCATTTTCCTTACTACTGATGTGAGGCTAACTGGCCTGTAGTTCCCCGTTTTCTCTCTCCCTCCTTTCTTAAATAGTGGGGTTACATTTGCCACCTTCCAATCCATGGGAACGGTTCTAGAATCCAGATCCTAGGAAGATTAAATATTCTTCACCTAACTTCTCTCTACTTTCAGGGTCAACGGACGTAACAACGATAAGGGCAGAGACCGAGAGTGTTGCACAGACTGTTCCCAGTGCTTCTAATCTCCCGGGCACTGCTGGTGCTGGCAACACAACCCTGTGGGGTGAGTAACACCTCCTTCATCCTCACGTCATTCACTATCGCAGGGTCAGAGGGATGTGGGTGTCGCGATGAACATGGAGGTGGGGCGAGAACCCAACATAGGCTGGAGTCTCAGGGGAGCGAGGGCCTTGCAGGTCCCATCACCTGTCATCCCACGTTCCCCTATCACTTTATTGAACGGGCATTCAACCCCCGGGCGAACCCAAAAATGGTGTCCGCTGTGGTTCAGTGAGTCGCACTCTCGCCTCTCAGTCAGAAGGTTGTGTGTTCGAGCCCCCACTCCAGAGACTTGAGTACAAAATCCAGGCCGACACTCCCAGGGCAGCAGTGAGGGAGCGCCGCACTTTCGGAGGGGCAGTACTGAGGAAGCACTGCACTGTCGGAGGGGCAGCACTGAGGGAGCGCCGTACTGTCGGAGGGGCAGCACTGAGGAAGCACTGCACTGTCGGAGGGGCAGCACTGAGGGAGCGCCGCACTGTCGGAGGGGCAGCACTGAGGGAGCGCTGCACTGTCGGAGGGGCAGCACTGAGGGAGCGCCGCACTGTCGGAGGTGCAGCACTGAGGGAGCTCTGCACTGTCAGAGGGGGCAGTACTGAGGGAGCGCTGCACTGTCGGAGGGGCAGCACTGAGGGAGCTCTGCACTGTCGGAGGGGCAGCACTGAGGGAGCGCTGCACTGTCGGAGGGGCAGCACTGAGGGAGCGCTGCACTGTCGGAGGAGCAGCACTGAGGGAGTGCTGCACTGTCGGAGGGGCAGCACTGAGGAAGCTCTGCACTGTCGGAGGGGAGCACTGAGGGAGCGCTGCACTGTCGGAGGGGCAGCACTGAGGGAGCGCTGCACTGTCGGAGGAGCAGCACTGAGGGAGTGCTGCACTGTCGGAGGGGCAGTCCTGAGGAAGCTCTGCACTGTCGGAGGGGAGCACTGAGGGAGCGCTGCACTATCGGAGGGGCAGCACTGAGGGAGCGCTGCACTGTCGGAGGGGCAGCACTGAGGAAGCACTGCACTGTCAGAGGGGGCAGTACTGAGGGAGCGCTGCACTGTCGGAGGGGCAGCACTGAGGGAGCTCTGCACTGTCGGAGGGGCAGCACTGAGGGAGCGCTGCACTGTCGGAGGGGCAGCAGTGAGGGAGCGCCGCACTTTCGGAGGGGCAGTACTGAGGGAGCGCCGCACTGTCGGAGGGACAACACTGAGGGAGCGCCGTACTGTCGGAGGGGCAGCACTGAGGAAGCACTGCACTGTCAGAGGGGGCAGTACTGAGGGAGCGCTGCACTGTCGGAGGGGCAGCACTGAGGGAGCTCTGCACTGTCGGAGGGGCAGCACTGAGGGAGCGCTGCACTGTCGGAGGGGCAGCACTGAGGGAGCGCTGCACTGTCGGAGGAGCAGCACTGAGGGAGTGCTGCACTGTCGGAGGGGCAGCACTGAGGAAGCTCTGCACTGTCGGAGGGGAGCACTGAGGGAGCGCTGCACTGTCGGAGGGGCAGCACTGAGGGAGCGCTGCACTGTCGGAGGAGCAGCACTGAGGGAGTGCTGCACTGTCGGAGGGGCAGCACTGAGGGAGCTCTGCACTGTCGGAGGGGCAGCACTGAGGGAGCGCTGCACTGTCGGAGGGGCAGCACTGAGGGAGCGCTGCACTGTTCAAGGGGCAGCACTGAGGGAGCTCTGCACTGTCAGAGGGGCAGTACTGAGGGAGTGCCGCACTTTCAGAGGGGCAGTACTGAGGGTGCGCCGCGCTGTCGGTGGGGCAGTACTGAGGGAGCGCCACACTGTCGGAGGGGCAGTACCGAGGGAGTGCCGCAGTGTCGGAGAGGCAGTACTGAGCGAGTGCCGCATTGTCGGAGGGTCAGTACAGAGGGAGCGCCGCACTGTCGGAGGGACAGTTCTGAGGGAGCGCCGCACTGTCGGAGGGGCAGTACTGAGGTAGTGCCGCACTGTCGGAGGGGCAGTACTGAGGTAGCACCGCACTGTCGGAGGGGCAGTACTGAGGGAACGCTGCACTGTCGGAGGAGCAGTACTGAGGGAGCATTGCACTGTCGGAGGGGCAGTACTGAGGGAACGCTGCACTGTCGGAGGAGCAGTACTGAGGGAGCATTGCACTGTCGGAGGGGCAGTACTGAGGGAACGCTGCACTGTCGGAGGAGCAGTACTGAGGGAGTGCTGCACTGTTTCTACCCAATGCTGTTATTATTTTCTAAGTGCCCTGTTACCAATTCCTTAATAATAGATTCTGGCATTTTCCTTACTACTGATGTGAGGCTAACTGGCCTGTAGTTCCCCTTTTTCTCTCTCCCTCCTTTCTTAAATAGTGGGTTTACATTTGCCACCTTCCAATCCATGGGAACTGTTCTAGAATCCAGGCCCCAGGAAGATTAAATATTCTTCACCTAACTTCTCTCTACTTTCAGGGTCAACGGACGTAACAACGATAAGGGCAGAGACCGAGAGTGTTGCACAGACTGTTCCCAGTGCTTCTAATCTCCCGGGCACTGCTGGTGCTGGCAACACAACCCTGTGGGGTGAGTAACACCTCCTTCATCCTCACTTCATTCACTATCGCAGGGTCAGAGGGATGTGGGTGTCGCGATGAACATGGAGGTGGGGCGAGAACCCAACATAGGCTGGAGTCTCAGGGGAGCGAGGGCCTTGCAGGTCCCATCACCTGTCATCCCACGTTCCCCTATCACTTTATTGAACGGGCATTCAACCCCCGGGCGAACCCAAAAATGGTGTCCGCTGTGGTTCAGTGAGTCGCACTCTCGCCTCTCAGTCAGAAGGTTGTGTGTTCGAGCCCCCACTCCAGAGACTTGAGTACAAAATCCAGGCCGACACTCCCAGGGCAGCAGTGAGGGAGCGCCGTACTTTCGGAGGGGCAGTACTGAGGGAGCGCCGCACTGTCGGAGGGACAACACTGAGGGAGCGCCGTACTGTCGGAGGGGCAGCACTGAGGAAGCACTGCACTGTCGGAGGGGCAGCACTGAGGGAGCGCCACACTGTCGGAGGGGCAGCACTGAGGGAGCGCTGCACTGTCGGAGAGGCAGCACTGAGGGAGCGCCGCACTGTCGGAGGGGCAGCACTGAGGGAGCTCTGCACTGTCAGAGGGGGCAGTACTGAGGGAGCGCTGCACTGTCGGAGGGGCAGCACTGAGGGAGCTCTGCACTGTCGGAGGGGCAGCACTGAGGGAGCGCTGCACTGTCGGAGGGGCAGCACTGAGGGAGCGCTGCACTGTCGGAGGAGCAGCACTGAGGGAGTGCTGCACTGTCGGAGGGGCAGCACTGAGGGAGCTCTGCACTGTCGGAGGGCAGCACTGAGGGAGCGCTGCACTGTCGGAGGGGCAGCACTGAGGGAGCGCTGCACTGTCGGAGGAGCAGCACTGAGGGAGTGCTGCACTGTCGGAGGGGCAGCACTGAGGGAGCTCTGCACTGTCGGAGGGGCATCACTGAGGGAGCGCTGCACTGTCGGAGGGGCAGCACTGAGGGAGCGCTGCACTGTCGGAGGGGCAGCACTGAGGGAGCTCTGCACTGTCAGAGGGGCAGTACTGAGGGAGTGCCGCACTTTCAGAGGGGCAGTACTGAGGGTGCGCCGCGCTGTCGGTGGGGCAGTACTGAGGGAGCGCCACACTGTCGGAGGGGCAGTACCGAGGGAGTGCCGCAGTGTCGGAGAGGCAGTACTGAGCGAGTGCCGCATTGTCGGAGGGTCAGTACAGAGGGAGCGCCGCACTGTCAGACGGACAGTTCTGAGGGAGCGCCGCACTGTCGGAGGGGCAGTACTGAGGGAGTGCCGCACTGTCGGAGGGGCAGTACTGAGGTAGCACCGCACTGTCGGAGGGGCAGTGCTGAGGGAACGCTGCACTGTCGGAGGAGCAGTACTGAGGGAGCATTGCACTGTCAGAGGGGCAGTACTGAGGGAACGCTGCACTGTCGGAGGAGCAGTACTGAGGGAGTGCCGCACTGTCAGAGTGGCAGTACTGAGGGAGTGCCGCACTTTCAGAGGGGCAGTACTGAGGGTGCGCCGCGCTGTCGGTGGGGCAGTACTGAGGGAGCGCCACACTGTCGGAGGGGCAGTACCGAGGGAGTGCCGCAGTGTCGGAGAGGCAGTACTGAGCGAGTGCCGCATTGTCGGAGGGTCAGTACAGAGGGAGCGCCGCACTGTCGGAGGGACAGTTCTGAGGGAGCGCCGCACTGTCGGAGGGGCAGTACTGAGGGAGTGCCGCATTGTCGGAGGGGCAGTACTGAGGTAGCACCGCACTGTCGGAGGGGCAGTACTGAGGGAACGCTGCACTGTCGGAGGGGCAGTACTGAGGGAGCGCCGCACTGTCGGAGGGGCAGTACTGAGGGAGCATTGCACAGTCGGAGGAGCAGTACTGAGGGAGCATTGCACTGTCGGAGGGGCAGTACTGAGGGAACGCTGCACTGTCGGAGGAGCAGTACTGAGGGAGCATTGCACTGTCGGAGGGTCATTACTGAGGGAGTGCTGCACTGTTTCTACCCAATGCTGTTATTATTTTCTAAGTGCCCTGTTACCAAGTCCTTAATAATAGATTCTGGCATTTTCCTTACTACTGATGTGAGGCTAACTGGCCTGTAGTTCTCCTTTTTCTCTCTCCCTCCTTTCTTAAATAGTGGGCTTACATTTGCCACCTTCCAATCCATGGGAACGGTTCTAGAATCCAGATCCTAGGAAGATTAAATATTCTTCACCTAACTTCTCTCTACTTTCAGGGTCAACGGACGTAACAACGATAAGGGCAGAGACCGAGAGTGTTGCACAGACTGTTCCCAGTGCTTCTAATCTCCCGGGCACTGCTGGTGCTGGCAACACAACCCTGTGGGGTGAGTAACACCTCCTTCATCCTCACTTCATTCACTATCGCAGGGTCAGAGGGATGTGGGTGTCGCGATGAACATGGAGGTGGGGCGAGAACCCAACATAGGCTGGAGTCTCAGGGGAGCGAGGGCCTTGCAGGTCCCATCACCTGTCATCCCACGTTCCCCTATCACTTTATTGAACGGGCATTCAACCCCCGGGCGAACCCAAAAATGGTGTCCGCTGTGGTTCAGTGAGTCGTACTCTCGCCTCTCAGTCAGAAGGTTGTGTGTTCGAGCCCCCACTCCAGAGACTTGAGTACAAAATCCAGGCCGACACTCCCAGGGCAGCAGTGAGGGAGCGCCGCACTTTCGGAGGGGCAGTACTGAGGGAGCGCCGCGCTATTGGAGGGGCAGTACTGAGGGAGTGCTGCACTGTCGGAGGGGCGGTACTGAGGGAGCGTCGCACTGTCGGAGGGACATTACTGAGGGAGCGCTGCACTGTCGGAGGGCCGGTACTGAGGGAGCACCGCACTGTCGGAAGGGCGGTAATGAGGGAGCGCCGCACTGTCGGAGTGGCAGTACTGAGGGAGCGCCGCACTGTCAGAGGGGCAGTACTGAGGGAGCGCCACAGTGTCGGAGGGGCAGTACTGAGGGTGCGCCGCACTGTCGGAGGGGCAGTACTGAGGGAGCGCCGCAGTGTCGGAGGGGCAGTACTGAGGGTGCGCCGCACTGTAGGAGGGGCAGTTCTGAGGGAGCGCCGCACTGTCAGAGGGGCAGTACTGAGGGAGCGCCGCAGTGTCGGAGGGGCAGCACTGAGGGAGCGCCACACTGTCGGAGGGGCAGTACTGAGGGAGCGCCGCACTGTGGGAGGGGCAGTACTGAGGGGGCGCCGCGCTGTCGGAGGGGCAGTACTGAGGGGGTGCTGCACTGTCGGAGGGGCGGTACTAAGGGAGTGCCACACTGTCGGAGGCATTACTGAGGGAGCGTCGCACTGTCGGAGGGGCAGTACTGAGGGAGCGCCGCACTGTCGGAGTGGCAGTACTGAGGGAGCGCCGCACCGTCGGAGAGGCAGTACTGAGGGAGCGCCGCACTGTCGGAGCGGCAGTACTGAGGGTGCTCCGCACTGTTGGAGGGGCAGTATTGAGGGAGCGCATCTCTGTCGGACGGGCAGTACTGAGGGAGCGCCGCACTGTCAAAGGGGCAGTACTGAGGGAGTGCCGCACTGTCGGAGGGGCAGTACTGGGGGAGCGCTGCACTGTCGGAGGGGCAGTACTGAGGATGCGCCGCACTGTCGGAGGGGCATTACTGAGGGAACCCCGCACTGTCGGAGGGGCAGTACTGAGGGAGTGCCGCACTGTCGGAGGGGCAGTGCTGAGGGAGCACCGCACTGTCGGAGGGGCATTACTGAGGGCGCGCTGCACTATCGGAGGGGCAGTACTGAGGGAGTGCTGCACTATCGGAGGGGCAGTACTGAGGGAGCACCGCATTGTCGGAGGGGCATTGCTGAGGGAGCGCTGCACTGTCGGAGGGGCAGCACTGAGGGAGCGCTGCACTGTTCAAGGGGCAGCACTGAGGGAGCTCTGCACTGTCAGAGGGGCAGTACTGAGGGAGTGCCGCACTTTCAGAGGGGCAGTACTGAGGGTGCGCCGCGCTGTCGGTGGGGCAGTACTGAGGGAGCGCCACACTGTCGGAGGGGCAGTACCGAGGGAGTGCCGCAGTGTCGGAGAGGCAGTACTGAGCGAGTGCCGCATTGTCGGAGGGTCAGTACAGAGGGAGCGCCGCACTGTCGGAGGGACAGTTCTGAGGGAGCGCCGCACTGTCGGAGGGGCAGTACTGAGGTAGTGCCGCACTGTCGGAGGGGCAGTACTGAGGTAGCACCGCACTGTCGGAGGGGCAGTACTGAGGGAACGCTGCACTGTCGGAGGAGCAGTACTGAGGGAGCATTGCACTGTCGGAGGGGCAGTACTGAGGGAACGCTGCACTGTCGGAGGAGCAGTACTGAGGGAGCATTGCACTGTCGGAGGGGCAGTACTGAGGGAACGCTGCACTGTTGGAGGAGCAGTACTGAGGGAGAGCTGCACTGTTTCTACCCAATGCTGTTATTTTTTTCTAAGTGCCCTGTTACCAATTCCTTAATAATAGATTCTGGCATTTTCCTTACTACTGATGTGAGGCTAACTGGCCTGTAGTTCCCCTTTTTCTCTCTCCCTCCTTCTTAAATAGTGGGTTTACATTTGCCACCTTCCAATCCATGGGAACTGTTCTAGAATCCAGGCCCCAGGAAGATTAAATATTCTTCACCTAACTTCTCTCTACTTTCAGGGTCAACGGACGTAACAACGATAAGGGCAGAGACCGAGAGTGTTGCACAGACTGTTCCCAGTGCTTCTAATCTCCCGGGCACTGCTGGTGCTGGCAACACAACCCTGTGGGGTGAGTAACACCTCCTTCATCCTCATTTCATTCACTATCGCAGGGTCAGAGGGATGTGGGCGTCGCGAAGAACATGGATGTGGGGCGAGAACCCAACATAGGCTGGAGTATCAGGGGAGCGAGGGCCGTGCAGGTCCCATCACCTGTCATCCCACGTTCCCCTATCACATTATTGAACGGGCATTCAACCCCCGGGCGAACCCAAAAATGGTGTCCGCTGTGGTTCAGTGAGTCGCACTCTCGCCTCTCAGTCAGAAGGTTGTGTGTTCGAGCCCCCACTCCAGAGACTTGAGTACAAAATCCAGGCCGACACTCCCAGTGCAGCAGTGAGGGAGCGCCGCACTGTCGGAGGGGCAGTACTGAGGGAGCGCCGCACTGTCGGAGGGGCAACACTGAGGGAGCGCCGTACTGTCGGAGGGGCAGCACTGAGGAAGCGCTGCACTGTCGGAGGGGCAGCACTGAGGGAGCGCCGCACTGTCGGAGGGGCAGCACTGAGGGAGCGCTGCACTGTCGGAGGGGCAGCACTGAGGGAGCGCCGCACTGTCGGAGGGGCAGCACTGAGGGAGCTCTGCACTGTCAGAGGGGGCAGTACTGAGGGAGCGCTGCACTGTCGGAGGGGCAGCACTGAGGGAGCTCTGCACTGTCGGAGGGGCAGCACTGAGGGAGCGCTGCACTGTTGGAGGGGCAGCACTGAGGGAGCGCTGCACTGTCGGAGGAGCAGCACTGAGGGAGTGCTGCACTGCCGGAGGGGCAGCACTGAGGGAGCTCTGCGCTGTCGGAGGGGCAGCACTGAGGGAGCGCTGCACTGTCGGAGGGGCAGCACTGAGGGAGCGCTGCACTGTCGGAGGAGCAGCACTGAGGGAGTGCTGCACTGTCGGAGGGGCAGCACTGAGGGAGCTCTGCACTGTCGGAGGGGCATCACTGAGGGAGCGCTGCACTGTCGGAGGGGCAGCACTGAGGGAGCGCTGCACTGTCGGAGGGGCAGCACTGAGGGAGCTCTGCACTGTCAGAGGGGCAGTACTGAGGGAGCGCTGCACTGTCAGAGGGGCAGTACTGAGGGAGTGCCGCACTTTCAGAGGGGCAGTACTGAGGGTGCGCCGCGCTGTCGGTGGGGCAGTACTGAGGGAGCGCTGCACTATCGGAGGGGCAGTACTGAGGGAGTGCTGCATTATCGGAGGGTCATTACTGAGGGAGCGCCGCACTGTTTCTACCCAATGCTGTTATTATTTTCTAAGTGCCCTGTTACCAAGTCCTTAATAATAGATTCTGGCATTTTCCTTACTACTGATGTGAGGCTAACTGGCCTGTAGTTCCCCTTTTTCTCTCTCCCTCCTTTCTTAAATAGTGGGTTTACATTTGCCAGCTTCCAATCCATGGGAACTGTTCTAGAATCCAGATCCTAGGAAGATTAAATATTCTTCACCTAACTTCTCTCTACTTTCAGGGTCAACGGACGTAACAACGATAAGGGCAGAGACCGAGAGTGTTGCACAGACTGTTCCCAGTGCTTCTAATCTCCCGGGCACTGCTGGTGCTGGCAACACAACCCTGTGGGGTGAGTAACACCTCCTTCATCCTCACTTCATTCACTATCGCAGGGTCGGAGGGATGTGGGTGTCGCGATGAACATGGATGTGGGGCGAGAACCCAACATAGGCTGGAGTCTCAGGGGAGCGAGGGCCTTGCAGGTCCCATCACCTGTCATCCCACGTTCCCCTATCACTTTATTGAACGGGCATTCAACCCCCGGGCGAACCCAAAAATGGTGTCCGCTGTGGTTCAGTGAGTCGCACTCTCGCCTCTCAGTCAGAAGGTTGTGTGTTCGAGCCCCCACTCCAGAGACTTGAGTACAAAATCCAGGCCGACACTCCCAGGGCAGCAGTGAGGGAGCGCCGCACTTTCGGAGGGGCAGTGCTGAGGGAGCGCCGCGCTATTGGAGGGGCAGTACTGAGGGAGTGCTGCACTGTCGGAGGGGCGGTACTGAGGGAGCGTCGCACTGTCGGAGGGACATTACTGAGGGAGCGCTGCACTGTCGGAGGGCCGGTACTGAGGGAGCACCGCACTGTCGGAAGGGCGGTACTGAGGGAGCGCCGCACTGTCGGAGTGGCAGTACTGAGGGAGCGCCGCACTGTTGGAGGGGCAGTACTGAGGGAGCGCCGCAGTGTCGGAGGGGCAGCACTGAGGGTGCGCCGCACTGTAGGAGGGGCAGTTCTGAGGGAGCGCCGCACTGTCAGAGGGGCAGTACTGAGGGAGCGCCGCAGTGTCGGAGGGGCAGCACTGAGGGAGCGCCACACTGTCGGAGGGGCAGTACTGAGGGAACGCCGCACTGTGGGAGGGGCAGCACTGAGGGGGCGCCGCGCTGTCGGAGGGGCAGTACTGAGGGGGTGCTGCACTGTCGGAGGGGCGGTACTAAGGGAGTGCCACACTGTCGGAGGCATTACTGAGGGAGCGTCGCACTGTCGGAGGGGCAGTACTGAGGGAGCGCCGCACTGTCGGAGTGGCAGTACTGAGGGAGTGCCGCACCGTCGGAGAGGCAGTACTGAGGGAGCGCCGCACTGTCGGAGGGGCAGTACTGAGGGTGCTCCGCACTGTTGGAGGGGCAGTATTGAGGGAGCGCATCTCTGTCGGAGGGGCAGTACTGAGGGAGCGCCGCACTGTCAAAGGGGCAGTACTGAGGGAGTGCCGCACTGTCGGAGGGGCAGTACTGGGGGAGCGCTGCACTGTCGGAGGGGCAGTACTGAGGATGCGCCGCACTGTCGGAGGGGCAGTGCTGAGGGAGCGCCGCACTGTCGGAGGGGCATTACTGAGGGAGCCCTGCACTGTCGGAGGGGCAGTACTGAGGGAGCGCCGCACTGTCGGAGGGGCGGTACTGTGGGAGCACCGCAATGTTGGAGGGGCTGTACTGACGGAGGGCCGCACTGTCGGAGGGGCAGTACTGAGGGAGCGCCGCATTTTCGGAGGGGCAGTACTGAGGGAGCGCTGCACTATCGGAGGGGCAGCACTGAGGGAGCGCTGCACTGTCGGAGGGGCAGCACTGAGGGAGCGCTGCACTGTCGGAGGAGCAGCACTGAGGGAGTGCTGCACTGTCGGAGGGGCAGCACTGAGGGAGCTCTGCACTGTCGGAGGGGCAGCACTGAGGGAGCGCTGCACTGTCAGAGGGGCAGCACTGAGGGAGCGCTGCACTGTCGGAGGGGCAGCACTGAGGGAGCTCTGCACTGTCAGAGGGGCAGTACTGAGGGAGTGCCGCACTTTCAGAGGGGCAGTACTGAGGGTGCGCCGCGCTGTCGGTGGGGCAGTACTGAAGGAGCGCCACACTTTCGGAGGGGCAGTACCGAGGGAGTGCCGCAGTGTCGGAGAGGCAGTACTGAGCGAGTGCCGCACCGTCGGAGAGGCAGTACTGAGGGAGCGCCGCACTGTCGGAGGGGCAGTACTGAGGGTGCTCCGCACTGTCGGAGGGGCAGTATTGAGGGAGCGCCGCAGTGTCGGAGGGGCAGTACTGAGGGTGCGCCGCACTGTCGGAGGGGCATTACTGAGGGAACCCCGCACTGTCGGAGGGGCAGTACTGAGGGAGTGCCGCACTGTCGGAGGGGCAGTGCTGAGGGAGCGCCGCACTGTCGGAGGGGCATTACTGAGGGAACCCCGCACTGTCGGAGGGGCAGTACTGAGGGAGTGCCGCACTGTCGGAGGGGCAGTGCTGAGGGAGCACCGCACTGTCGGAGGGGCATTACTGAGGGAGCCCCGCACTGTCGGAGGGGCAGTACTGAGGGAGCGCCGCACTGTCGGAGGGGCGGTACTGAGGGAGCACCGCAATGTTGGAGGGGCAGTACTGACGGAGGGCCGCACTGTCGGAGGGGCAGTACTGAGGGAGCGCCGCATTTTCGGAGTGGCAGTACTGAGGGAGCGCTGCACTATCGGAGGGGCAGTACTGAGGGAGTGCTGCACTATCGGAGGGGCAGTACTGAGGGAGCACCGCATTGTCGGAGGGGCAGTGCTGAGGGAGCGCTGCACTATCGGAGGGGCAGTACTGAGGGAGTGCTGCACTATCGGAGGGTCATTACTGAGGGAGCGCCGCACTGTTTCTGCCCAATCCTATTATTATTTTCTAAGTGCCCTGTTACCAAGTCCTTAATAATTGATTCTGGCATTTTCCTTACTACTGATGTGAGGCTAACTGGCCTGTAGTTCCCCGTTTTCCCTCTCCCTCCTTTCTTAAATAGTGGGGTTACATTTGCCACCTTCCAATCCATGGGAACGGTTCTAGAATCCAGATCCTAGGAAGATTAAATATTCTTCACCTAACTTCTCTCTACTTTCAGGGTCAACGGACGTAACAACGATAAGGGCAGAGACCGAGAGTGTTGCACAGACTGTTCCCAGTGCTTCTAATCTCCCGGGCACTGCTGGTGCTGGCAACACAACCCTGTGGGGTGAGTAACACCTCCTTCATCCTCACTTCATTCACTATCGCAGGGTCGGAGGGATGTGGGTGTCGTGAAGAACATGGATGTGGGGCGAGAACCCAACATAGGCTGGAGTCTCAGGGGAGCGAGGGCCGTGCAGGTCCCATCACCTGTCATCCCACGTTCCCCTATCACTTTATTGAACGGGCATTCAACCCCCGGGCGAACCCAAAAATGGTGTCCGCTGTGGTTCAGTGAGTCGCACTCTCGCCTCTCAGTCAGAAGGTTGTGTGTTCGAGCCCCCACTCCAGAGACTTGAGTACAAAATCCAGGCCGACACTCCCAGGGCAGCAGTGAGGGAGCGCCGCACTTTCGGAGGGGCAGTACTGAGGGAGCGCCGCGCTATTGGAGGGGCAGTACTGAGGGAGTGCTGCACTGTCGGAGGGGCGGTACTGAGGGAGCGTCGCACTGTCGGAGGGACATTACTGAGGGAGCGCTGCACTGTCGGAGGGCCGGTACTGAGGGAGCACCGCACTGTCGGAAGGGCGGTACTGAGGGAGCGCCGCACTGTCGGAGTGGCAGTACTGAGGGAGCGCCGCACTGTCGGAGGGGCAGTACTGAGGGAGCGCCGCAGTGTCGGAGGGGCAGTACTGAGGGTGCGCCGCACTGTAGGAGGGGCAGTTCTGAGGGAGCGCCGCACTGTCAGAGGGGCAGTACTGAGGGAGCGCCGCAGTGTCGGAGGGGCAGCACTGAGGGAGCGCCACACTGTCGGAGGGGCAGTACTGAGGGAGCGCCGCACTGTGGGAGGGGCAGCACTGAGGGGGCGCCGCGCTGTCGGAGGGGCAGTACTGAGGGGGTGCTGCACTGTCGGAGGGGCGGTACTAAGGGAGTGCCACACTGTCGGAGGCATTACTGAGGGAGCGTCGCACTGTCGGAGGGGCAGTACTGAGGGAGCGCCGCACTGTCGGAGTGGCAGTACTGAGGGAGCGCCGCACCGTCGGAGAGGCAGTACTGAGGGAGCGCCGCACTGTCGGAGGGGCAGTACTGAGGGTGCTCCGCACTGTCAAAGGGGCAGTACTGAGGGAGTGCCGCACTGTCGGAGGGGCAGTACTGGGGGAGCGCTGCACTGTCGGAGGGGCAGTACTGAGGATGCGCCGCACTGTCGGAGGGGCAGTGCTGAGGGAGCGCCGCACTGTCAGAGGGGCATTACTGAGGGAGCCCCGCACTGTCGGAGGGGCAGTACTGAGGGAGCGCCGCACTGTCGGAGGGGCGGTACTGAGGGAGCACCGCAATGTTGGAGGGGCAGTACTGACGGAGGGCCGCACTGTCGGAGGGGCAGTACTGAGGGAGCGCCTCATTTTCGGAGGGGCAGTACTGAGGGAGCGCTGCACTATCGGAGGGGCAGCACTGAGGGAGCGCTGCACTGTCGGAGGGGCAGCACTGAGGGAGCGCTGCACTGTCGGAGGAGCAGCACTGAGGGAGTGCTGCACTGTCGGAGGGGCAGCACTGAGGGAGCTCTGCTTTGTCGGAGGGGCAGCACTGAGGGAGCGCTGCACTGTCGGAGGGGCAGCACTGAGGGAGCGCTGCACTGTCGGAGGGGCAGCACTGAGGGAGCTCTGCACTGTCAGAGGGGCAGTACTGAGGGAGTGCCGCACTTTCAGAGGGGCAGTACTGAGGGTGCGCCGCGCTGTCGGTGGGGCAGTACTGAGGGAGCGCCACACTTTCGGAGGGGCAGTACCGAGGGAGTGCCGCAGTGTCGGAGAGGCAGTACTGAGCGAGTGCCGCACCGTCGGAGAGGCAGTACTGAGGGAGCGCCGCATTGTCGGAGGGGCAGTACTGAGGGTGCTCCGCACTGTCGGAGGGGCAGTATTGAGGGAGCGCCGCAGTGTCGGAGGGGCAGTACTGAGGGTGCGCCGCACTGTAGGAGGGGCAGTTCTGAGGGAGCGCCGCACTGTCAGAGGGGCAGTACTGAGGGAGCGCCGCAGTGTCGGAGGGGCAGTACTGAGGGAACGCCACACTGTCGGAGGGGCAGTATCGAGGGAGTGCCGCAGTGTCGGAGAGGCAGTACTGAGCGAGTGCCGCATTGTCGGAGGGTCAGTACAGAGGGAGCGCCGCACTGTCGGAGGGACAGTTCTGAGGGAGCGCCGCACTGTCGGAGGGGCAGTACTGAGGGAGTGCCGCACTGTCGGAGGGGCAGTACTGAGGTAGCACCGCACTGTCGGAGGGGCAGTACTGAGGGAGCATTGCACTGTCGGAGGGGCAGTACTGAGGGAACGCTGCACTGTCGGAGGAGCAGTACTGAGGGAGCATTGCACTGTCGGAGGGTCATTACTGAGGGAGTGCTGCACTGTTTCTACCCAATGCTGTTATTATTTTCTAAGTGCCCTGTTACCAAGTCCTTAATAATAGATTCTGGCATTTTCCTTACTACTGATGTGAGGCTAACTGGCCTGTAGTTCCCCTTTTTCTCTCTCCCTCCTTTCTTAAATAGTGGGTTTACATTTGCCACCTTCCAATCCATGGGAACTGTTCTAGAATCCAGATCCTAGGAAGATTAAATATTCTTCACCTAACTTCTCTCTACTTTCAGGGTCAACGGACGTAACAACGATAAGGGCAGAGACCGAGAGTGTTGCACAGACTGTTCCCAGTGCTTCTAATCTCCCGGGCACTGCTGGTGCTGGCAACACAACCCTGTGGGGTGAGTAACACCTCCTTCATCCTCATTTCATTCACTATCGCAGGGTCGGAGGGATGTGGGTGTCGCGATGAACATGGAGGTGGGGCGAGAAACCAACATAGGCTGGAGTCTCAGGGGAGCGAGGGCCTTGCAGGTCCCATCACCTGTCATCCCACGTTCCCCTATCACTTTATTGAACGGTCATTCAACCCCCGGGCGAACCCAAAAATGGTGTCCGCTGTGGTTCAGTGAGTCGCACTCTCGCCTCTCAGTCAGAAGGTTGTGTGTTCGAGCCCCCACTCCAGAGACTTGAGTACAAAATCCAGGCCGACACTCCCAGGGCAGCAGTGAGGGAGCGCCGCACTTTCGGAGGGGCAGTACTGAGGGAGCGCCGCGCTATTGGAGGGGCAGTACTGAGGGAGTGCTGCACTGTCGGAGGGGCGGTACTGAGGGAGTGTCGCACTGTCGGAGGGACATTACTGAGGGAGCGCTGCACTGTCGGAGGGCCGGTACTGAGGGATCACCGCACTGTCAGAAGGGCGGTACTGAGGGAGCGCCGCACTGTCGGAGTGGCAGTACTGAGGGAGCGCCGCACTGTCGGAGGGGCAGTACTGAGGGAGCGCCGCAGTGTCGGAGGGGCAGTACTGAGGGTGCGCCGCACTGTAGGAGGGGCAGTTCTGAGGGAGCGCCGCACTGTCAGAGGGGCAGTACTGAGGGAGCGCCGCAGTGTCGGAGGGGCAGCACTGAGGGAGCGCCACACTGTCGGAGGGGCAGTACTGAGGGAGCGCCGCACTGTGGGAGGGGCAGTACTGAGGGGGCGCCGCGCTGTCGGAGGGGCAGTACTGAGGGGGTGCTGCACTGTCGGAGGGGCGGTACTAAGGGAGTGCCACACTGTCGGAGGCATTACTGAGGGAGCGTCGCACTGTCGGAGGGGCAGTACTGAGGGAGCGCCGCACTGTCGGAGTGGCAGTACTGAGGGAGCGCCGCACCGTCGGAGAGGCAGTACTGAGGGAGCGCCGCACTGTCGGAGGGGCAGTACTGAGGGTGCTCCGCACTGTCGGAGGGGCAGTATTGAGGGAGCGCATCTCTGTCGGAAGGGCAGTACTGAGGGAGCGCCGCACTGTCAAAGGGGCAGTACTGAGGGAGTGCCGCACTGTCGGAGGGGCAGTACTGGGGGAGCGCTGCACTGTCGGAGGGGCAGTACTGAGGATGCGCCGCACTGTCGGAGGGGCAGTGCTGAGGGAGCGCCACACTGTCGGAGGGGCATTACTGAGGGAGCCCCGCACTGTCGGAGGGGCAGTACTGAGGGAGCGCCGCACTGTCGGAGGGGCGGTACTGAGGGAGCACCGCAATGTTGGAGGGGCAGTACTGACGGAGGGCCGCACTGTCGGAGGGGCAGTACTGAGGGAGCGCCGCATTTTCGGAGGGGCAGTACTGAGGGAGCGCTGCACTATCGGAGGGGCAGTACTGAGGGAGTGCTGCACTATCGGAGGGGCAGCACTGAGGGAGCGCTGCACTGTCGGAGGAGCAGCACTGAGGGAGTGCTGCACTGTCGGAGGGGCAGCACTGAGGGAGCTCTGCACTGTCAGAGGGGCAGCACTGAGGGAGCGCTGCACTGTCGGAGGGGCAGCACTGAGGGAGCGCTGCACTGTCGGAGGGGCAGCACTGAGGGAGCTCTGCACTGTCAGAGGGGCAGTACTGAGGGAGTGCCGCACTTTCAGAGGGGCAGTACTGAGGGTGCGCCGCGCTGTCGGTGGGGCAGTACTGAGGGAGCGCCACACTGTCGGAGGGGCAGTACCGAGGGAGTGCCGCAGTGTCGGAGAGGCAGTACTGAGCGAGTGCCGCATTGTCGGAGGGTCAGTACAGAGGGAGCGCCGCACTGTCGGAGGGACAGTTCTGAGGGAGCGCCGCACTGTCGGAGGGGCAGTACTGAGGGAGTGCCGCACTGTCGGAGGGGCAGTACTGAGGTAGCACCGCACTGTCGGAGGGGCAGTACTGAGGGAACGTTGCACTGTCGGAGGAGCAGTACTGAGGGAGCATTGCACTGTCGGAGGGGCAGTACTGAGGGAACGCTGCACTGTCGGAGGAGCAGTACTGAGGGAGCATTGCACTGTCGGAGGGGCAGTACTGAGGGAATGCTGCACTGTCGGAGGAGCAGTACTGAGGGAGCATTGCACTGTCGGAGGGTCATTACTGAGGGAGTGCTGCACTGTTTCTACCCAATGCTGTTATTATTTTCTAAGTGCCCTGTTACCAAGTCCTTAATAATAGATTCTGGCATTTTCCTTACTACTGATGTGAGGCTAACTGGCCTGTAGTTCCCCTTTTTCTCTCTCCCTCCTTTCTTAAATAGTGGGTTTACATTTGCCACCTTCCAATCCATGGGAACTGTTCTAGAATCCAGATCCTAGGAAGATTAAATATTCTTCATCTAACTTCTCTCTACTTTCAGGGTCAACGGACGTAACAACGATAAGGGCAGAGACCGAGAGTGTTGCACAGACTGTTCCCAGTGCTTCTAATCTCCCGGGCACTGCTGGTGCTGGCAACACAACCCTGTGGGGTGAGTAACACCTCCTTCATCCTCATTTCATTCACTATTGCAGGGTCGGAGGGATGTGGGTGTCGCGATGAACATGGATGTGGGGCGAGAACCCAACATAGGCTGGAGTCTCAGGGGAGCGAGGGCCTTGCAGGTCCCATCACCTGTCATCCCACGTTCCCCTATCACTTTATTGAACGGGCATTCAACCCCCGGGCGAACCCAAAAATGGTGTCCGCTGTGGTTCAGTGAGTCGCACTCTCGCCTCTCAGTCAGAAGGTTGTGTGTTCGAGCCCCCACTCCAGAGACCTGAGTACAAAATCCAGGCCGACACTCCCAGGGCAGCAGTGAGGGAGCGCCGCACTTTCGGAGGGGCAGTACTGAGGGAGCGCCGCGCTATTGGAGGGGCAGTACTGAGGGAGTGCTGCACTGTCGGAGGGGCGGTACTGAGGGAGCGTCGCACTGTCGGAGGGACATTACTGAGGGAGCGCTGCACTGTCGGAGGGCCGGTACTGAGGGAGCACCGCACTGTCGGAAGGGCGGTACTGAGGGAGCGCCGCACTGTCGGAGTGGCAATACTGAGGGAGCGCCGCACTGTCGGATGGGCAGTACTGAGGGAGCGCCGCAGTGTCGGAGGGGCAGTACTGAGGGTGCGCCGCACTGTAGGAGGGGCAGTTCTGAGGGAGCGCCGCACTGTCAGAGGGGCAGTACTGAGGGAGCGCCGCAGTGTCGGAGGGGCAGCACTGAGGGAGCGCCACACTGTCGGAGGGGCAGTACTGAGGGAGCGCCGCACTGTGGGAGGGGCAGTACTGAGGGGGCGCCGCGCTGTCGGAGGGGCAGTACTGAGGGGGTGCTGCACTGTCGGAGGGGCGGTACTAAGGGAGTGCCACACTGTCGGAGGCATTACTGAGGGAGCGTCGCACTGTCGGAGGGGCAGTACTGAGGGAGCGCCGCACTGTCGGAGTGGCAGTACTGAGGGAGCGCCGCACCATCGGAGAGGCAGTACTGAGGGAGCGCCGCACTGTCGGAGGGGCAGTACTGAGGGTGCTCCGCACTGTCGGAGGGGCAGTATTGAGGGAGCGCATCTCTGTCGGAGGGGCAGTACTGAGGGAGCGCCGCACTGTCAAAGGGGCAGTACTGAGGGAGTGCCGCACTGTCGGAGGGGCAGTACTGGGGGAGCGCTGCACTGTCGGAGGGGCAGTACTGAGGATGCGCCGCACTGTCGGAGGGGCAGTGCTGAGGGAGCGCCGCACTGTCGGAGGGGCATTACTGAGGGAGCCCCGCAATGTCGGAGGGGCAGTACTGAGGGAGCGCCGCACTGTCGGAGGGGCGGTACTGAGGGAGCACCGCAATGTTGGAGGGGCAGTACTGACGGAGGGCCGCACTGTCGGAGGGGCAGTACTGAGGGAGCGCCGCATTTTCGGAGGGGCAATACTGAGGGAGCGCTGCACTATCGGAGGGGCAGTACTGAGGGAGTGCTGCACTATCGGAGGGGCAGTACTGAGGGAGCACCGCATTGTCGGAGGGGCAGTGCTGAGGGAGCGCTGCACTATCGGAGGGTCATTACTGAGGGAGCGCCGCACTGTTTCTGCCCAATCCTATTATTATTTTCTAAGTGCCCTGTTACCAAGTCCTTAATAATTGATTCTGGCATTTTCCTTACTACTGATGTGAGGCTAACTGGCCTGTAGTTCCCCGTTTTCTCTCTCCCTCCTTTCTTAAATAGTGGGGTTACATTTGCCACCTTCCAATCCATGGGAACGGTTCTAGAATCCAGATCCTAGGAAGATTAAATATTCTTCACCTAACTTCTCTCTACTTTCAGGGTCAACGGACGTAACAACGATAAGGGCAGAGACCGAGAGTGTTGCACAGACTGTTCCCAGTGCTTCTAATCTCCCGGGCACTGCTGGTGCTGGCAACACAACCCTGTGGGGTGAGTAACACCTCCTTCATCCTCACTTCATTCACTATCGCAGGGTCAGAGGGATGTGGGTGTCGCGAAGAACATGGAGGTGGGGCGAGAACCCAACATAGGCTGGAGTCTCAGGGGAGCGAGGGCCTTGCAGGTCCCATCACCTGTCATCCCACGTTCCCCTATCACTTTATTGAACGGGCATTCAACCCCCGGGCGAACCCAAAAATGGTGTCCGCTGTGGTTCAGTGAGTCGCACTCTCGCCTCTCAGTCAGAAGGTTGTGTGTTCGAGCCCCCACTCCAGAGACTTGAGTACAAAATCCAGGCCGACACTCCCAGGGCAGCAGTGAGGGAGCGCCGCACTTTCGGAGGGGCAGTACTGAGGAAGCACTGCACTGTCGGAGGGGCAGCACTGAGGGAGCGCCGTACTGTCGGAGGGGCAGCACTGAGGAAGCACTGCACTGTCGGAGGGGCAGCACTGAGGGAGCGCCGCACTGTCGGAGGGGCAGCACTGAGGGAGCGCTGCACTGTCGGAGGGGCAGCACTGAGGGAGCGCCGCACTGTCGGAGGTGCAGCACTGAGGGAGCTCTGCACTGTCAGAGGGGGCAGTACTGAGGGAGCGCTGCACTGTCGGAGGGGCAGCACTGAGGGTGCTCTGCACTGTCGGAGGGGCAGCACTGAGGGAGCGCTGCACTGTCGGAGGGGCAGCACTGAGGGAGCGCTGCACTGTCGGAGGAGCAGCACTGAGGGAGTGCTGCACTGTCGGAGGGGCAGCACTGAGGAAGCTCTGCACTGTCGGAGGGGAGCACTGAGGGAGCGCTGCACTGTCGGAGGGGCAGCACTGAGGGAGCGCTGCACTGTCGGAGGAGCAGCACTGAGGGAGTGCTGCACTGTCGGAGGGGCAGCACTGAGGGAGCTCTGCACTGTCGGAGGGGCAGCACTGAGGGAGCGCTGCACTGTCGGAGGGGCAGCACTGAGGGAGCGCTGCACTGTTCAAGGGGCAGCACTGAGGGAGCTCTGCACTGTCAGAGGGGCAGTACTGAGGGAGTGCCGCACTTTCAGAAGGGCAGTACTGAGGGTGCGCCGCGCTGTCGGTGGGGCAGTACTGAGGGAGCGCCACACTGTCGGAGGGGCAGTACCGAGGGAGTGCCGCAGTGTCGGAGAGGCAGTACTGAGCGAGTGCCGCATTGTCGGAGGGTCAGTACAGAGGGAGCGCCGCACTGTCGGAGGGACAGTTCTGAGGGAGCGCCGCACTGTCGGAGGGGCAGTACTGAGGTAGTGCCGCACTGTCGGAGGGGCAGTACTGAGGTAGCACCGCACTGTCGGAGGGGCAGTACTGAGGGAACGCTGCACTGTCGGAGGAGCAGTACTGAGGGAGCGCCGCACTGTCGGAGGGGCAGTACTGAGGGAACGCTGCACTGTCGGAGGAGCAGTACTGAGGGAGCATTGCACTGTCGGAGGGGCAGTACTGAGGGAACGCTGCACTGTCGGAGGAGCAGTACTGAGGGAGTGCTGCACTGTTTCTACCCAATGCTGTTATTATTTTCTAAGTGCCCTGTTACCAATTCCTTAATAATAGATTCTGGCATTTTCCTTACTACTGATGTGAGGCTAACTGGCCTGTAGTTCCCCTTTTTCTCTCTCCCTCCTTTCTTAAATAGTGGGTTTACATTTGCCACCTTCCAATCCATGGGAACTGTTCTAGAATCCAGGCCCCAGGAAGATTAAATATTCTTCACCTAACTTCTCTCTACTTTCAGGGTCAACGGACGTAACAACGATAAGGGCAGAGACCGAGAGTGTTGCACAGACTGTTCCCAGTGCTTCTAATCTCCCGGGCACTGCTGGTGCTGGCAACACAACCCTGTGGGGTGAGTAACACCTCCTTCATCCTCACTTCATTCACTATCGCAGGGTCAGAGGGATGTGGGTGTCGCGATGAACATGGAGGTGGGGCGAGAACCCAACATAGGCTGGAGTCTCAGGGGAGCGAGGGCCTTGCAGGTCCCATCACCTGTCATCCCACGTTCCCCTATCACTTTATTGAACGGGCATTCAACCCCCGGGCGAACCCAAAAATGGTGTCCGCTGTGGTTCAGTGAGTCGCACTCTCGCCTCTCAGTCAGAAGGTTGTGTGTTCGAGCCCCCACTCCAGAGACTTGAGTACAAAATCCAGGCCGACACTCCCAGGGCAGCAGTGAGGGAGCGCCGTACTTTCGGAGGGGCAGTACTGAGGGAGCGCCGCACTGTCGGAGGGACAACACTGAGGGAGCGCCGTACTGTCGGAGGGGCAGCACTGAGGAAGCACTGCACTGTCGGAGGGGCAGCACTGAGGGAGCGCCACACTGTCGGAGGGGCAGCACTGAGGGAGCGCTGCACTGTCGGAGGGGCAGCACTGAGGGAGCGCCGCACTGTCGGAGGGGCAGCACTGAGGGAGCTCTGCACTGTCAGAGGGGGCAGTACTGAGGGAGCGCTGCACTGTCGGAGGGGCAGCACTGAGGGAGCTCTGCACTGTCGGAGGGGCAGCACTGAGGAGCGCTGCACTGTCGGAGGGGCAGCACTGAGGGAGCGCTGCACTGTCGGAGGAGCAGCACTGAGGGAGTGCTGCACTGTCGGAGGGGCAGCACTGAGGGAGCTCTGCACTGTCGGAGGGGCAGCACTGAGGGAGCGCTGCACTGTCGGAGGGGCAGCACTGAGGGAGCGCTGCACTGTCGGAGGAGCAGCACTGAGGGAGTGCTGCACTGTCGGAGGGGCAGCACTGAGGGAGCTCTGCACTGTCGGAGGGGCATCACTGAGGGAGCGCTGCACTGTCGGAGGGGCAGCACTGAGGGAGCGCTGCACTGTCGGAGGGGCAGCACTGAGGGAGCTCTGCACTGTCAGAGGGGCAGTACTGAGGGAGTGCCGCACTTTCAGAGGGGCAGTACTGAGGGTGCGCCGCGCTGTCGGTGGGGCAGTACTGAGGGAGCGCCACACTGTCGGAGGGGCAGCACTGAGGGAGCGCCGCACTGTCGGAGGGGCAGCACTGAGGGAGCTCTGCACTGTCAGAGGGGGCAGTACTGAGGGAGCGCTGCACTGTCGGAGGGGCAGCACTGAGGGAGCTCTGCACTGTCGGAGGGGCAGCACTGAGGGAGCGCTGCACTGTCGGAGGGGCAGCACTGAGGGAGCACTGCACTGTCGGAGGAGCAGCACTGAGGGAGTGCTGCACTGTCGGAGGGGCAGCACTGAGAGAGCTCTGCACTGTCGGAGGGGCAGCACTGAGGGAGCGCTGCACTGTCGGAGGGGCAGCACTGAGGGAGCGCTGCACTGTCGGAGGAGCAGCACTGAGGGAGTGCTGCACTGTCGGAGGGGCAGCACTGAGGGAGCTCTGCACTGTCGGAGGGGCATCACTGAGGGAGCGCTGCACTGTCGGAGGGGCAGCACTGAGGGAGCGCTGCACTGTCAGAGGGGCAGTACTGAGGGAGTGCCGCACTTTCAGAGGGGCAGTACTGAGGGTGCGCCGCGCTGTCGGTGGGGCAGTACTGAGGGAGCGCCACACTGTCGGAGGGGCAGTACCGAGGGAGTGCCGCAGTGTTGGAGAGGCAGTACTGAGCGAGTGCCGCATTGTCGGAGGGTCAGTACAGAGGGAGCGCCGCACTGTCAGACGGACAGTTCTGAGGGAGCGCCGCACTGTCGGAGGGGCAGTACTGAGGGAGTGCCGCACTGTCGGAGGGGCAGTACTGAGGTAGCACCGCACTGTCGGAGGGGCAGTACTGAGGGAGCGCCGCACTGTCGGAGGGGCAGTACTGAGGGAGCGCCGCACTGTCAGAGGGGCAGTACTGAGGGAGTGCCGCACTTTCAGAGGGGCAGTACTGAGGGTGCGCCGCGCTGTCGGTGGGGCAGTACTGAGGGAGCGCCACACTGTCGGAGGGGCAGTACCGAGGGAGTGCCGCAGTGTCGGAGAGGCAGTACTGAGCGAGTGCCGCATTGTCGGAGGGTCAGTACAGAGGGAGCGCCGCACTGTCGGAGGGACAGTTCTGAGGGAGCGCCGCACTGTCGGAGGGGCAGTACTGAGGGAGTGCCGCACTGTCGGAGGGGCAGTACTGAGGTAGCACCGCACTGTCGGAGGGGCAGTACTGAGGGAACGCTGCACTGTCGGAGGGGCAGTACTGAGGGAGCGCCGCACTGTCGGAGGGGCAGTACTGAGGGAGCATTGCACAGTCGGAGGAGCAGTACTGAGGGAGCATTGCACTGTCGGAGGGGCAGTACTGAGGGAGTGCTGCACTGTTTCTACCCAATGCTGTTATTATTTTCTAAGTGCCCTGTTACCAAGTCCTTAATAATAGATTCTGGCATTTTCCTTACTACTGATGTGAGGCTAACTGGCCTGTAGTTCCCCTTTTTCTCTCTCCCTCCTTTCTTAAATAGTGGGCTTACATTTGCCACCTTCCAATCCATGGGAACGGTTCTAGAATCCAGATCCTAGGAAGATTAAATATTCTTCACCTAACTTCTCTCTACTTTCAGGGTCAACGGACGTAACAACGATAAGGGCAGAGACCGAGAGTGTTGCACAGACTGTTCCCAGTGCTTCTAATCTCCCGGGCACTGCTGGTGCTGGCAACACAACCCTGTGGGGTGAGTAACACCTCCTTCATCCTCACTTCATTCACTATCGCAGGGTCAGAGGGATGTGGGTGTCGTGATGAACATGGAGGTGGGGCGAGAACCCAACATAGGCTGGAGTCTCAGGGGAGCGAGGGCCTTGCAGGTCCCATCACCTGTCATCCCACGTTCCCCTATCACTTTATTGAACGGGCATTCAACCCCCGGGCGAACCCAAAAATGGTGTCCGCTGTGGTTCAGTGAGTCGTACTCTCGCCTCTCAGTCAGAAGGTTGTGTGTTCGAGCCCCCACTCCAGAGACTTGAGTACAAAATCCAGGCCGACACTCCCAGGGCAGCAGTGAGGGAGCGCCGCACTTTCGGAGGGGCAGTACTGAGGGAGCGCCGCACTGTTGGCGGGGCAGTACTGAGGGAGTGCTGCACTGTCGGAGGGGCGGTACTGAGGGAGCGTCGCACTGTCGGAGGGGCAGCACTGAGGGAGCGCCACACTGTCGGAGGGGCAGCACTGAGGGAGCGCTGCACTGTCGGAGGGGCAGCACTGAGGGAGCGCCGCACTGTCGGAGGGGCAGCACTGAGGGAGCTCTGCACTGTCAGAGGGGGCAGTACTGAGGGAGCGCTGCACTGTCGGAGGGGCAGCACTGAGGGAGCTCTGCACTGTCGGAGGGGCAGCACTGAGGAGCGCTGCACTGTCGGAGGGGCAGTACTGAGGGAGCGCCGCACTGTTGGCGGGGCAGTACTGAGGGAGTGCTGCACTGTCGGAGGGGCGGTACTGAGGGAGCGTCGCACTGTCGGAGGGACATTACTGAGGGAGCGCTGCACTGTCGGAGGGCCGGTACTGAGGGAGCACCGCACTGTCGGAAGGGCGGTAATGAGGGAGCGCCGCACTGTCGGAGTGGCAGTACTGAGGGAGCGCCGCACTGTCAGAGGGGCAGTACTGAGGGAGCGCCGCAGTGTCGGAGGGGCAGTACTGAGGGTGCGCCGCACTGTAGGAGGGGCAGTTCTGAGGGAGCGCCGCACTGTCAGAGGGGCAGTACTGAGGGAGCGCCGCAGTGTCGGAGGGGCAGCACTGAGGGAGCGCCACACTGTCGGAGGGGCAGTACTGAGGGAGCGCCGCACTGTGGGAGGGGCAGTACTGAGGGGGCGCCGCGCTGTCGGAGGGGCAGTACTGAGGGGGTGCTGCACTGTCGGAGGGGCGGTACTAAGGGAGTGCCACACTGTCGGAGGCATTACTGAGGGAGCGTCGCACTGTCGGAGGGGCAGTACTGAGGGAGCGCCGCACTGTCGGAGTGGCAGTACTGAGGGAGCGCCGCACCGTCGGAGAGGCAGTACTGAGGGAGCGCCGCACTGTCGGAGGGGCAGTACTGAGGGTGCTCCGCACTGTTGGAGGGGCAGTATTGAGGGAGCGCATCTCTGTCGGACGGGCAGTACTGAGGGAGCGCCGCACTGTCAAAGGGGCAGTACTGAGGGAGTGCCGCACTGTCGGAGGGGCAGTACTGGGGGAGCGCTGCACTGTCGGAGGGGCAGTACTGAGGATGCGCCGCACTGTCGGAGGGGCAGTGCTGAGGGAGCGCCGCACTGTCGGAGGGGCATTACTGAGGGAACCCCGCACTGTCGGAGGGGCAGTACTGAGGGAGTGCCGCACTGTCGGAGGGGCAGTGCTGAGGGAGCACCGCACTGTCGGAGGGGCATTACTGAGGGAGCCCCGCACTGTCGGAGGGGCAGTACTGAGGGAGCGCCGCACTGTCGGAGGGGCGGTACTGAGGGAGCACCGCAATGTTGGAGGGGCAGTACTGACGGAGGGCCGCACTGTCGGAGGGGCAGTACTGAGGGAGCGCCGCATTTTCGGAGTGGCAGTACTGAGGGAGCGCTGCACTATCGGAGGGGCAGTACTGAGGGAGTGCTGCACTATCGGAGGGGCAGTACTGAGGGAGCACCGCATTGTCGGAGGGGCAGTGCTGAGGGAGCGCTGCACTATCGGAGGGGCAGTACTGAGGGAGTGCTGCACTATCGGAGGGTCATTACTGAGGGAGCGCCGCACTGTTTCTGCCCAATCCTATTATTATTTTCTAAGTGCCCTGTTACCAAGTCCTTAATAATTGATTCTGGCATTTTCCTTACTACTGATGTGAGGCTAACTGGCCTGTAGTTCCCCGTTTTCCCTCTCCCTCCTTTCTTAAATAGTGGGGTTACATTTGCCACCTTCCAATCCATGGGAACGGTTCTAGAATCCAGATCCTAGGAAGATTAAATATTCTTCACCTAACTTCTCTCTACTTTCAGGGTCAACGGACGTAACAACGATAAGGGCAGAGACCGAGAGTGTTGCACAGACTGTTCCCAGTGCTTCTAATCTCCCGGGCACTGCTGGTGCTGGCAACACAACCCTGTGGGGTGAGTAACACCTCCTTCATCCTCATTTCATTCACTATCGCAGGGTCAGAGGGATGTGGGCGTCGCGAAGAGCATGGATGTGGGGCGAGAACCCAACATAGGCTGGAGTATCAGGGGAGCGAGGGCCGTGCAGGTCCCATCACCTGTCATCCCACGTTCCCCTATCACTTTATTGAACGGGCATTCAACCCCCGGGCGAACCCAAAAATGGTGTCCGCTGTGGTTCAGTGAGTCGCACTCTCGCCTCTCAGTCAGAAGGTTGTGTGTTCGAGCCCCCACTCCAGAGACTTGAGAACAAAATCCAGGCCGACACTCCCAGTGCAGCAGTGAGGGAGCGCCGCACTGTCGGAGGGGCAGTACTGAGGGAGCGCCGCACTGTCGGAGGGGCAACACTGAGGGAGCGCCGTACTGTCGGAGGGGCAGCACTGAGGAAGCGCTGCACTGTCGGAGGGGCAGCACTGAGGAGCGCCGCACTGTCGGAGGGGCAGCACTGAGGGAGCGCTGCACTGTCGGAGGGGCAGCACTGAGGGAGCGCCGCACTGTCGGAGGGGCAGCACTGAGGGAGCTCTGCACTGTCAGAGGGGGCAGTACTGAGGGAGCGCTGCACTGTTGGAGGGGCAGCACTGAGGGAGCTCTGCACTGTCGGAGGGGCAGCACTGAGGGAGCGCTGCACTGTTGGAGGGGCAGCACTGAGGGAGCGCTGCACTGTCGGAGGAGCAGCACTGAGGGAGTGCTGCACTGTCGGAGTGGCAGCACTGAGGGAGCTCTGCGCTGTCGGAGGGGCAGCACTGAGGGATCGCTGCACTGTCGGAGGGCCAGCACTGAGGGAGCGCTGCACTGTCGGAGGAGCAGCACTGAGGGAGTGCTGCACTGTCGGAGGGGCAGCACTGAGGGAGCTCTGCACTGTCGGAGGGGCATCACTGAGGGAGCGCTGCACTGTCGGAGGGGCAGCACTGAGGGAGCGCTGCACTGTCGGAGGGGCAGCACTGAGGGAGCTCTGCACTGTCAGAGGGGCAGTACTGAGGGAGCGCTGCACTGTCAGAGGGGCAGTACTGAGGGAGTGCCGCACTTTCAGAGGGGCAGTACTGAGGGTGCGCCGCGCTGTCGGTGGGGCAGTACTGAGGGAGCGCTGCACTATCGGAGGGGCAGTACTGAGGGAGTGCTGCATTATCGGAGGGTCATTACTGAGGGAGCGCCGCACTGTTTCTACCCAATGCTGTTATTATTTTCTAAGTGCCCTGTTACCAAGTCCTTAATAATAGATTCTGGCATTTTCCTTACTACTGATGTGAGGCTAACTGGCCTGTAGTTCCCCTTTTTCTCTCTCCCTCCTTTCTTAAATAGTGGGTTTACATTTGCCACCTTCCAATCCATGGGAACTGTTCTAGAATCCAGATCCTAGGAAGATTAAATATTCTTCACCTAACTTCTCTCTACTTTCAGGGTCAACGGACGTAACAACGATAAGGGCAGAGACCGAGAGTGTTGCACAGACTGTTCCCAGTGCTTCTAATCTCCTGGGCACTGCTGGTGCTGGCAACACAACCCTGTGGGGTGAGTAACACCTCCTTCATCCTCACTTCATTCACTATCGCAGGGTCGGAGGGATGTGGGTGTCGCGATGAACATGGATGTGGGGCGAGAACCCAACATAGGCTGGAGTCTCAGGGGAGCGAGGGCCTTGCAGGTCCCATCACCTGTCATCCCACGTTCCCCTATCACTTTATTGAACGGGCATTCAACCCCCGGGCGAACCCAAAAATGGTGTCCGCTGTGGTTCAGTGAGTCGCACTCTCGCCTCTCAGTCAGAAGGTTGTGTGTTCGAGCCCCCACTCCAGAGACTTGAGTACAAAATCCAGGCCGACACTCCCAGGGCAGCAGTGAGGGAGCGCCGCACTTTCGGAGGGGCAGTACTGAGGGAGCGCCGCGCTATTGGAGGGGCAGTACTGAGGGAGTGCTGCACTGTCGGTGGGGCGGTACTGAGGGAGCGTCGCACTGTCGGAGGGACATTACTGAGGGAGCGCTGCACTGTCGGAGGGCCGGTACTGAGGGAGCACCGCACTGTCGGAAGGGCGGTACTGAGGGAGCGCCGCACTGTCGGAGTGGCAGTACTGAGGGAGCGCCGCACTGTCGGAGGGGCAGTACTGAGGGAGCGCCGCAGTGTCGGAGGTGCAGTACTGAGGGTGCGCCGCACTGTAGGAGGGGCAGTTCTGAGGGAGCGCCGCACTGTCAGAGGGGCAGTACTGAGGGAGCGCCGCAGTGTCGGAGGAGCAGCACTGAGGGAGCGCCACACTGTCGGAGGGGCAGTACTGAGGGAGCGCCGCACTGTGGGAGGGGCAGCACTGAGGGGGCGCCGCGCTGTCGGAGGGGCAGTACTGAGGGGGTGCTGCACTGTCGGAGGGGCGTTACTAAGGGAGTGCCACACTGTCGGAGGCATTACTGAGGGAGCGTCGCACTGTCGGAGGGGCAGTACTGAGGGAGCGCCGCACTGTCGGAGTGGCAGTACTGAGGGAGCGCCGCACCGTCGGAGAGGCAGTACTGAGGGAGCGCCGCACTGTCGGAGGGGCAGTACTGAGGGTGCTCCGCACTGTCGGAGGGGCAGTATTGAGGGAGCGCATCTCTGTCGGAGGGGCAGTACTGAGGGAGCGCCGCACTGTCAAAGGGGCAGTACTGAGGGAGTGCCGCACTGTCGGAGGGGCAGTACTGGGGGAGCGCTGCACTGTCGGAGGGGCAGTACTGAGGATGCGCCGCACTGTCGGAGGGGCAGTGCTGAGGGAGCGCCGCACTGTCGGAGGGGCATTACTGAGGGAGCCCCGCACTGTCGGAGGGGCAGTACTGAGGGAGCGCCGCACTGTCGGAGGGGCGGTACTGAGGGAGCACCGCAATGTTGGAGGGGCAGTACTGACGGAGGGCCGCACTGTCGGAGGGGCAGTACTGAGGGAGCGCCGCATTTTCGGAGGGGCAGTACTGAGGGAGCGCTGCACTATCGGAGTGGCAGTACTGAGGGAGCGCCGCACTGTCGGAGGGGCAGTACTGAGGGAGCGCCGCAGTGTCGGAGGGGCGGTACTGAGGGTGCGCGGCATTGTATGAGGGGCAGTTCTGATGGAGCGCCGCACTGTCAGAGGGGCAGTACTGAGGGAGCGCCGCAGTGTCAGAGGGGCAGCACTGAGGGAGCGCCGCACTGTCGGAGGGGCAGTACTGAGGGAGCGCCGCACTGTGGGAGGGGCAGTACTGAGGGGGCGCCGCGTTGTCGGAGGGGCAGTACTGAGGGCGTGCTGCGCTGTCGGAGGGGCGGTACTAAGGGAGTGCCACACTGTCGGAGGCATTACTGAGGGAGCGCCGCATTGTCGGAGGTGCAGTACTGAGGGAGCGCCGCACTGTCGGAGGGGCAGTATTGAGGGAGCACCGCACTGTCGGATGGCAGTACTGATGGAGTCTTGCACTGTCGGAGGGGCAGTTCTGAGGGAGTCTCGCACTGTCGGAGGGGCGGTACTGAGGGAGCACTGCACTGTCGGAGGGGCAGTACTGAGGGAGCACTGCACTGTCGGAGGGGCAGTACTGAGGGAGCGCTGCACTGTCGGAGGGGCGGTACTGAGGGAGCACCGCACTGTTGGAAGGGCGGTACTGAGGGAGCGCCGCACTGTCGGAGGGACATTACTGAGGGATGCCGCACTGCTTCTGCTCAATCCTATTATTATTGTCTAAGTGCCCTGTTACCAAGTCCTTAATGATAGATTCTGGCATTTTCCCTACTACTGATGTGAGGCTAACTGGCCTGTAGTTCACCGTTTTCCCTCTCCCTCCTTTCTTAAATAGTGGGGTTACATTTGCCACCTTCCAACCTACGGGAACCATTCCAGAATCCATATGCTAGGAAGATTAAATATTCTACACCAACTGCTTCTCTCTACTTTCAGGCTCACCGAATGTAACAGCGACAGTGTCCGAGACCGAGAGTGTTGCACAGACTGTTCCCAGTGCTCCTAATGCCCTGGGCACTCCTAGTGCTGACAACACAACCCTGTGGGGTGAGTGACACCTCCTTCATCCTCACTTCATTCACAATTGCAGGGTCGGAGGGATGTCGCGAAGAACATGGAGGTGGGGCGTGAACCCAACATAGGCTGGAGTCTCAGGGATGCCAGGGCCTTGCAGGTTTAAGAAGATAAGAATTAGGAACATGAGTCGACCGTAAGCCCCCTCGAGCCTGCTCACTGTGCACCCAAGCTGTGCACGCTCACCCCAGGAATCAGTCTAGTGAACCTTCATTACACCACCACCAAGGCAAGTATATCCTTCCTTAGGTAAGGAGACCAGAACTGTGTGCAGTACTCCAGGTGTGGTCTTACCGAGGCCCTGTACGATTGCAGCAAGGCTTCCTTACTCTTAAAACAACGTTAACATGCAGGTACGGAAAGCAATTTGGAAGGCAAATGGTATGTTAGCCTTTATAGCACGAAGATTGGCGTACATTACTAAGGATATACTTGCCTTGGAGGCAGTGCAACGAAGGTTCACTAGATTGATTCCTGGAATGAGAGGGCTGTCCTATGAGGAGAGATTGAGTAGAATGGGCCGATACTCTCTGGAGTTTAGAAGAATGAGAGGTGATCTCATTGAAACATACAAGATTCTGAGGGGGATTGACAGGGTAGATGCTGAGAGGCTGTTTCCCCCTGGCTGGAGAGTCTAGAACCAGGGGTCACAGTCTCAGGATAAGGGCTCGGCCATTGAGGACTGAGATGAGGAGGAATTTCTTCACTCAGAGGGCGGTGAATCTTTGGAATTCTCTGCCCCAGAGGGCTGTGGAGGCTCAGTCGTTGAGTATATTCAAGGCTGAGACCGAGAGATTTTTGAATATTAAGGGAATCGAGGGATATGGGGATAGTGCAGGAAAGTGGAAATGAGGTAGAAGATCAGCCGTGATCTTATTGAATGGCGGAGCAGGTTCGAGGGGCCGAGTGGTCTCCATCAATTCTATGTTACTCAGAAGATTAACTAGTCTTCACCTAACTGCTTCTCGCTATCTTCAGGTACAACAACCACAAGAATGACGGAGTCTGAGACCGTTCAGCGCTCAGTGAATGCGTCCAGACATCACAGGAACCTGGTCACAACAAGCACGGCCCACAAAACCATGCCGGGTAAGTAACACCTCCTACATCCTCACTTCCATTCCCATTACAGTGCCAGCATGTGGAGGAGGGTGAACTGGGCATAATCCTTGCCGTACCCACCTGCCCTTGTTTTGAGACAGTGCATGGCCATCTGAAGGGTTACAGACAGGAGTGGGATATTGGCACTGTAGACTGAGACACTATCTGAAGGGTTACAGACAGGAGTGGGATATTGGCACTGTAGACTGGGTCACAATCTGAAGGGTTACAGACAGGAGTGGGATATTGGCACTGTAGACTGGGTCACTACCTGAAGGGTTACAGACAGGAGTGTGATATTGGCACTGTAGACTGGGTCACTATCTGAAGGGTTACAGACAGGAGTGGGATATTGACACTGTAGACTGGGTCACTATCTGAAGGGTTACAGACAGGAGTGGGATATTGGCACTGTAGACTGGGTCACAATCTGAAGGGTTACAGACAGGAGTGGGATATTGGCACTGTAGACTGGGTCACTACCTGAAGGGTTACAGACAGGAGTGGGATATTGGCACTGTAGACTGGGTCACAATCTGAAGGGTTACAGACAGGAGTGGGATATTGGCACTGTAGACTGAGACACTATCTGAAGGGTTACAGACAGGAGTGGGATATTGGCACTGTAGACTGGGTCACTATCTGAAGGGTTACAGACAGGAGTGGGATATTGGCACTGTAGACTGGGTCACTATCTGAAGGGTTACAGACAGGAGTGGGATATTGGCACTGTAGACTGAGACACTATCTGAAGGGTTACAGACAGGAGTGGGATATTGGCACTGTAGACTGGGTCACAATCTGAAGGGTTACAGACAGGAGTGGGATATTGGCACTGTAGACTGGGTCACTACCTGAAGGGTTACAGACAGGAGTGTGATATTGGCACTGTAGACTGGGTCACTATCTGAAGGGTTACAGACAGGAGTGGGATATTGACACTGTAGACTGGGTCACTATCTGAAGGGTTACAGACAGGAGTGGGATATTGGCACTGTAGACTGGGTCACAATCTGAAGGGTTACAGACAGGAGTGGGATATTGGCACTGTAGACTGGGTCACTACCTGAAGGGTTACAGACAGGAGTGGGATATTGGCACTGTAGACTGGGTCACAATCTGAAGGGTTACAGACAGGAGTGGGATATTGGCACTGTAGACTGAGACACTATCTGAAGGGTTACAGACAGGAGTGGGATATTGGCACTGTAGACTGGGTCACTATCTGAAGGGTTACAGACAGGAGTGGGATATTGGCACTGTAGACTGGGTCACTATCTGAAGGGTTACAGACAGGAGTGGGATATTGGCACTGTAGACTGGGTCACTATCTGAAGGGTTACAGACAGGAGTGGGATATTGGCACTGTAGACTGGGTCACTATCTGAAGGGTTACAGACAGGAGTGGGATATTGGCACTGTAGACTGGGTCACAATCTGAAGGGTTACAGACAGGAGTGGGATATTGGCACTGTAGACTGGGTCACTATCTGAAGGGTTACAGACAGGAGTGGGATATTGGCACTGTAGACTGGGTCACTATCTGAAGGGTTACAGACAGGAGTGGGATATTGGCACTGTAGACTGGGTCACAATCTGAAGGGTTACAGACAGGTGTGGGATATTGGCACTGTAGACTGGGTCACTATCTGAAGGGTTACAGACAGGAGTGGGATATTGGCACTGTAGACTGGGTCACTATATGAAGGGTTACAGACAGGAGTGGGATATTGGCACTGTAGACTGGGTCACTATCTGAAGGGTTACAGACAGGAGTGTGATATTGGCACTGTAGACTGGGTCACTATCTGAAGGGTTACAGACAGGAGTGGGATATTGGCACTGTAGACTGGGTCACTATCTGAAGGGTTACAGACAGGAGTGTGATATTGGCACTGTAGACTGGGTCACTATCTGAAGGGTTACAGACAGGAGTGGGATATTGGCACTGTCGACTGAGTCACTATCTGAAGGGTTACAGACAGGAGTGGGATATTGGCACTGTAGACTGGGTCACTATCTGAAGGGTTACAGACAGGAGTGGGATATTGGCACTGTAGACTGGGTCACTATCTGAAGGGTTACAGACAGGAGTGGGATATTGGCACTGTAGACTGGGTCACTATCTGAAGGGTTACAGACAGGAGTGGGATATTGACACTGTAGACTGGGTCACTATCTGAAGGGTTACAGACAGGAGTGGGATATTGGCACTGTAGACTGGGTCACTATCTGAAGGGTTACAGACAGGAGTGGGATATTGGCACTGTAGACTGGGTCACAATCTGAAGGGTTACAGACAGGAGTGTGATATTGGCACTGTAGACTGGGTCACTATCTGAAGGGTTACAGACAGGAGTGGGATATTGGCACTGTAGACTGGGTCACTACCTGAAGGGTTACAGA
This sequence comes from Somniosus microcephalus, assembly GCF_052327205.1. NCBI lineage: Eukaryota > Metazoa > Chordata > Chondrichthyes > Squaliformes > Somniosidae > Somniosus > Somniosus microcephalus. The sequence goes on along the minus strand of NC_140998.1, from coordinate 221,891,646 downwards.
CAGGAGTGGGATATTGGCACTGTAGACTGGGTCACTACCTGAAGGGTTACAGATAGGAGTGGGATATTGGCACTGTAGACTGGGTCACTACCTGAAGGGTTACAGACAGGAGTGTGATATTGGCACTGTAGACTGGGTCACTATCTGAAGGGTTACAGACAGGAGTGGGATATTGGCACTGTAGACTGGGTCACTATCTGAAGGGTTACAGACAGGTGTGGGATATTGACACTGTAGACTGGGTCACTACCTGAAGGGTTACAGACAGGAGTGGGATATTGGCACTGTAGACTGGGTCACTATCTGAAGGGTTACAGACAGGAGTGGGATATTGACACTGTAGACTGAGACACTATCTGAAGGGTTACAGACAGGAGTGGGATATTGGCACTGTAGACTGGGTCACTACCTGAAGGGTTACAGACAGGAGTGGGATATTGGCACTGTAGACTGGGTCACAATCTGAAGGGTTACAGACAGGAGTGGGATATTGGCACTGTAGACTGGGTCACTATATGAAGGGTTACAGACAGGAGTGGGATATTGGCACTGTAGACTGGGTCACTATCTGAAGGGTTACAGACAGGAGTGGGATATTGGCACTGTAGACTGGGTCACTATCTGAAGGGTTACAGACAGGAGTGTGATATTGGCACTGTAGACTGGGTCACTATCTGAAGGGTTACAGACAGGTGTGGGATATTGACACTGTAGACTGGGTCACTATCTGAAGGGTTACAGACAGGAGTGGGATATTGGCACTGTAGACTGGGTCACTATCTGAAGGGTTACAGACAGGAGTGGGATATTGACACTGTAGACTGGGTCACTATCTGAAGGGTTACAGACAGGAGTGGGATATTGGCACTGTAGACTGGGTCACTATCTGAAGGGTTACAGACAGGAGTGGGATATTGGCACTGCAGACTGGGTCACAATCTGAAGGGTTACAGACAGGAGTGGGATATTGGCACTGTAGACTGGGTCACTATCTGAAGGGTTACAGACAGGAGTGGGATATTGGCACTGTAGACTGGGTCACTATCTGAAGGGTTACAGACAGGAGTGGGATATTGGCACTGTAGACTGGGTCACAATCTGAAGGGTTACAGACAGGTGTGGGATATTGGCACTGTAGACTGGGTCACTATCTGAAGGGTTACAGACAGGAGTGGGATATTGGCACTGTAGACTGGGTCACTATATGAAGGGTTACAGACAGGAGTGGGATATTGGCACTGTAGACTGGGTCACTATCTGAAGGGTTACAGACAGGAGTGTGATATTGGCACTGTAGACTGGGTCACTATCTGAAGGGTTACAGACAGGAGTGGGATATTGGCACTGTAGACTGGGTCACTATCTGAAGGGTTACAGACAGGAGTGTGATATTGGCACTGTAGACTGGGTCACTATCTGAAGGGTTACAGACAGGAGTGGGATATTGGCACTGTCGACTGAGTCACTATCTGAAGGGTTACAGACAGGAGTGGGATATTGGCACTGTAGACTGGGTCACTATCTGAAGGGTTACAGACAGGAGTGGGATATTGGCACTGTAGACTGGGTCACTATCTGAAGGGTTACAGACAGGAGTGGGATATTGGCACTGTAGACTGGGTCACTATCTGAAGGGTTACAGACAGGAGTGGGATATTGACACTGTAGACTGGGTCACTATCTGAAGGGTTACAGACAGGAGTGGGATATTGGCACTGTAGACTGGGTCACTATCTGAAGGGTTACAGACAGGAGTGGGATATTGGCACTGTAGACTGGGTCACAATCTGAAGGGTTACAGACAGGAGTGTGATATTGGCACTGTAGACTGGGTCACTATCTGAAGGGTTACAGACAGGAGTGGGATATTGGCACTGTAGACTGGGTCACTACCTGAAGGGTTACAGACAGGAGTGGGATATTGGCACTGTAGACTGGGTCACTATCTGAAGGGTTACAGACAGGTGTGGGATATTGACACTGTAGATTGGGTCACTACCTGAAGGGTTACAGACAGGAGTGGGATATTGGCACTGTAGACTGGGTCACTATCTGAAGGGTTACAGACAGGAGTGGGATATTGACACTGTAGACTGAGACACTATCTGAATGGTTACAGACAGGAGTGGGATATTGGCACTGTAGACTGGGTCACTACCTGAAGGGTTACAGACAGGAGTGGGATATTGGCACTGTAGACTGGGTCACTATCTGAAGGGTTACAGACAGGAGTGGGATATTGGCACTGTAGACTGGGTCACTATCTGAAGGGTTACAGACAGGAGTGTGATATTGGCACTGTAGACTGGGTCACTATCTGAAGGGTTACAGACAGGTGTGGGATATTGACACTGTAGACTGGGTCACTATCTGAAGGGTTACAGACAGGAGTGGGATATTGGCACTGTAGACTGGGTCACTATCTGAAGGGTTACAGACAGGAGTGGGATATTGGCACTGTAGACTGGGTCACTATCTGAAGGGTTACAGACAGGAGTGGGATATTGGCACTGTAGACTGGGTCACAATCTGAAGGGTTACAGACAGGAGTGGGATATTGGCACTGTCGACTGGGTCACTATCTGAAGGGTTACAGACAGGAGTGGGATATTGGCACTGTAGACTGGGTCACTATCTGAAGGGTTACAGACAGGAGTGGGATATTGGCACTGTAGACTGGGTCACTACCTGAAGGGTTACAGTCAGGAGTGGGATATTGGCACTGTAGACTGGGTCTCTATCTGAAGGGTTACAGACAGGAGTGGGATATTGGCACTGTAGACTGGGTCACTATCTGAAGGGTTACAGACAGGAGTGGGATATTGGCACTGTAGACTGGGTCACAATCTGAAGGGTTACAGACAGGAGTGGGATATTGACACTGTAGACTGGGTCACAATCTGAAGGGTTACAGACAGGAGTGGGATATTGGCACTGTAGACTGGGTCACTATCTGAAGGGTTACAGACAGGAGTGGGATATTGGCACTGTAGACTGGGTCACAATCTGAAGGGTTACAGACAGGAGTGGGATTTTGGCACTGTAGACTGGGTCACTATCTGAAGGGTTACAGACAGGAGTGGGATATTGGCACTGTAGACTGGGTCACTATCTGAAGGGTTACAGACAGGAGTGGGATATTGGCACTGTAGGCTGGGTCACTATCTGAAGGGTTACAGACAGGAGTGGGATATTGGCACTGTAGATTGGGTCACTATCTGAAGGGTTACAGACAGGAGTGGGATATTGGCACTGTAGACTGGGTCACTATCTGAAGGGTTACAGACAGGTGTGGGATATTGGCACTGTAGACTGGGTCACTATCTGAAGGGTTACAGACAGGTGTGGGATATTGGCACTGTAGACTGGGTCACCATCTGAAGGGTTACAGACAGGAGTGGGATATTGGCACTGTAGACTGGGTCACTATATGAAGGGTTACAGACAGGAGTGTGATATTGGCACTGTAGACTGGGTCACTATCTGAAGGGTTACAGACAGGTGTGGGATATTGGCACTGTCGACTGAGTCACTATATGAAGGGTTACAGACAGGAGTGGGATATTGGCACTGTAGATTGGGTCACTATCTGAAGGGTTACAGACAGGAGTGGGATATTGGCACTGTAGACTGGGTCACTATCTGAAGGGTTACAGACAGGTGTGGGATATTGACACTGTAGACTGGGTCACTATCTGAAGGGTTACAGACAGGAGTGGGATATTGGCACTGTAGACTGGGTCACTATCTGAAGGGTTACAGACAGGAGTGGGATATTGGCACTGTAGACTGGGTCACTATCTGAAGGGTTACAGACAGGAGTGGGATATTGGCACTGTAGACTGGGTCACAATCTGAAGGGTTACAGACAGGAGTGGGATATTGGCACTGTCGACTGGGTCACTATCTGAAGGGTTACAGACAGGAGTGGGATATTGGCACTGTAGACTGGGTCACTATCTGAAGGGTTACAGACAGGAGTGGGATATTGGCACTGTAGACTGGGTCACTACCTGAAGGGTTACAGTCAGGAGTGGGATATTGGCACTGTAGACTGGGTCTCTATCTGAAGGGTTACAGACAGGAGTGGGATATTGGCACTGTAGACTGGGTCACTATCTGAAGGGTTACAGACAGGAGTGGGATATTGGCACTGTAGACTGGGTCACAATCTGAAGGGTTACAGACAGGAGTGGGATATTGACACTGTAGACTGGGTCACAATCTGAAGGGTTACAGACAGGAGTGGGATATTGGCACTGTAGACTGGGTCACTATCTGAAGGGTTACAGACAGGAGTGGGATATTGGCACTGTAGACTGGGTCACAATCTGAAGGGTTACAGACAGGAGTGGGATTTTGGCACTGTAGACTGGGTCACTATCTGAAGGGTTACAGACAGGAGTGGGATATTGGCACTGTAGACTGGGTCACTATCTGAAGGGTTACAGACAGGAGTGGGATATTGGCACTGTAGGCTGGGTCACTATCTGAAGGGTTACAGACAGGAGTGGGATATTGGCACTGTAGATTGGGTCACTATCTGAAGGGTTACAGACAGGAGTGGGATATTGGCACTGTAGACTGGGTCACTATCTGAAGGGTTACAGACAGGTGTGGGATATTGGCACTGTAGACTGGGTCACTATCTGAAGGGTTACAGACAGGTGTGGGATATTGGCACTGTAGACTGGGTCACCATCTGAAGGGTTACAGACAGGAGTGGGATATTGGCACTGTAGACTGGGTCACTATATGAAGGGTTACAGACAGGAGTGTGATATTGGCACTGTAGACTGGGTCACTATCTGAAGGGTTACAGACAGGTGTGGGATATTGGCACTGTCGACTGAGTCACTATATGAAGGGTTACAGACAGGAGTGGGATATTGGCACTGTAGATTGGGTCACTATCTGAAGGGTTACAGACAGGAGTGGGATATTGGCACTGTAGACTGGGTCACTATCTGAAGGGTTACAGACAGGTGTGGGATATTGGCACTGTAGACTGGGTCACTACCTGAAGGGTTACAGACAGGAGTGGGATATTGGCACTGTAGACTGGGTCACTATCTGAAGGGTTACAGACAGGTGTGGGATATTGGCACTGTCGACTGAGTCACTATATGAAGGGTTACAGACAGGAGTGGGATATTGGCACTGTAGGCTGGGTCACTGTCTGAAGGGTTACAGACAGGAGTGTGATATTGACACTGTAGACTGGGTCACTATCTGAAGGGTTACAGACAGGAGTGGGATATTGGCACTGTAGATTGGGTCACCATCTGAAGGGTTACAGACAGGAGTGGGATATTGGCACTGTCGACTGAGTCACTATCTGAAGGGTTACAGACAGGAGTGGGATATTGGCACTGTAGACTGGGTCACAATCTGAAGGGTTACAGACAGGAGTGGGATATTGACACTGTAGACTGGGTCACTACCTGAAATGTTACATAGAGGAGTGGGATATTGGAACTGTCGATTGTGTCACTGAAGGGTTACAGACAGGAGTGGGATATTGGCACGGTCGGAGGGGCAGTACTGAGGGAGCGCCGCACTGTCGGAGGGGCGGTACTGAGGGAGTGCCGCACTGTCGGAGGGGCAGTACTGAGGGAGCGCCGCACTATCGGAGTGGCAGTACTGAGGGAGCGCCGCACTGTCAGAGGGGCAGTACTGAGGGAGCGCCGCAGTGTCGGAGGGGCAGCACTGAGGGAGCGCCGCACTGTCGGAGGGGCAGTACTGAGGGAGCGCCGCACTTTGGGAGGGGCAGTACTGAGGGGGCGCCGCGTTGTCGGAGGGGCAGTACTGAGGGCGTGCTGCGCTGTCGGAGGGGCGGTACTAAGGGAGTGCCACACTGTCGGAGGCATTACTGAGGGAGCGCCGCATTGTCGGAGGTGCAGTACTGAGGGAGCGCCGCACTGTCGGAGGGGCAGTATTGAGGGAGCACCGCACTGTCGGATGGCAGTACTGATGGAGTCTTGCACTGTCGGAGGGGCAGTTCTGAGGGAGTCTCGCACTGTCGGAGGGGCGGTACTGAGGGAGCGCATTACTGTCGGAGGGGCAGTACTGATGGAGCGCCGCACTGTCGGAGGGACATTACTGAGGGAGCACTGCACTGTCGGAGGGGCGGTACTGAGGGAGCACCGCACTGTTGGAAGGGCGGTACTGAGGGAGCGCCGCACTGTCGGAGGGACATTACTGAGGGATGCCGCACTGCTTCTGCTCAATCCTATTATTATTGTCTAAGTGCCCTGTTACCAAGTCCTTAATGATAGATTCTGGCATTTTCCCTACTACTGATGTGAGGCTAACTGGCCTGTAGTTCACCGTTTTCCCTCTCCCTCCTTTCTTAAATAGTGGGGTTACATTTGCCACCTTCCAACCTACGGGAACCATTCCAGAATCCATATGCTAGGAAGATTAAATATTCTACACCAACTGCTTCTCTCTACTTTCAGGCTCACCGAATGTAACAGCGACAGTGTCCGAGACCGAGAGTGTTGCACAGACTGTTCCCAGTGCTCCTAATGCCCTGGGCACTCCTAGTGCTGACAACACAACCCTGTGGGGTGAGTGACACCTCCTTCATCCTCACTTCATTCACAATTGCAGGGTCGGAGGGATGTCGCGAAGAACATGGAGGTGGGGCGTGAACCCAACATAGGCTGGAGTCTCAGGGATGCCAGGGCCTTGCAGGTTTAAGAAGATAAGAATTAGGAACATGAGTCGACCGTAAGCCCCCTCGAGCCTGCTCACTGTGCACCCAAGCTGTGCACGCTCACCCCAGGAATCAGTCTAGTGAACCTTCATTACACCACCTCCAAGGCAAGTATATCCTTCCTTAGGTAAGGAGACCAGAACTGTGCGCAGTACTCCAGGTGTGGTCTTACCGAGGCCCTGTACGATTGCAGCAAGGCTTCCTTACTCTTAAAACAACGTTAACATGCAGGTACGGAAAGCAATTTGGAAGGCAAATGGTATGTTAGCCTTTATAGCACGAAGATTGGCGTACATTACTAAGGATATACTTGCCTTGGAGGCAGTGCAACGAAGGTTCACTAGATTGATTCCTGGGATGAGAGGGCTGTCCTATGAGGAGAGATTGAGTAGAATGGGCCGATACTCTCTGGAGTTTAGAAGAATGAGAGGTGATCTCATTGAAACATACAAGATTCTGAGGGGGATTGACAGGGTAGATGCTGAGAGGCTGTTTCCCCCTGGCTGGAGAGTCTAGAACCAGGGGTCACAGTCTCAGGATAAGGGCTCGGCCATTGAGGACTGAGATGAGGAGGAATTTCTTCACTCAGAGGGCGGTGAATCTTTGGAATTCTCTGCCCCAGAGGGCTGTGGAGGCTCAGTCGTTGAGTATATTCAAGGCTGAGATCAATAGATTTTTGAATATTAAGGGAATCGAGGGATATGGGGATAGTGCAGGAAAGTGGAAATGAGGTAGAAGATCAGCCGTGATCTTATTGAATGGCGGAGCAGGTTCGAGGGGCCGAGTGGTCTCCATCAATTCTATGTTACTCAGAAGATTAACTAGTCTTCACCTAACTGCTTCTCGCTATCTTCAGGTACAACAACCACAAGAATGACGGAGTCTGAGACCGTTCAGCGCTCAGTGAATGCGACCAGACATCACAGGAACCTGGTCACAACAAGCACTGCCCACAAAACCATGCCGGGTAAGTAACACCTCCTACATCCTCACTTCCATTCCCATTACAGTGCCAGCATGTGGAGGAGGGTGAACTGGGCATAATCCTTGCCGTACCCACCTGCCCTTGTTTTGAGACAGTGCATGGCCATCTGAAGGGTTACAGACAGGAGTGGGATATTGGCACTGTAGACTGAGACACTATCTGAAGGGTTACAGACAGGAGTGGGATATTGACACTGTAGACTGGGTCACTATCTGAAGGGTTACAGACAGGAGTGGGATATTGGCACTGTAGACTGGGTCACAATCTGAAGGGTTACAGACAGGAGTGGGATATTGGCACTGTAGACTGGGTCACTACCTGAAGGGTTACAGACAGGAGTGGGATATTGGCACTGTAGACTGGGTCACAATCTGAAGGGTTACAGACAGGAGTGGGATATTGGCACTGTAGACTGAGACACTATCTGAAGGGTTACAGACAGGAGTGGGATATTGGCACTGTAGACTGGGTCACTATCTGAAGGGTTACAGACAGGAGTGGGATATTGGCACTGTAGACTGGGTCACTATCTGAAGGGTTACAGACAGGAGTGGGATATTGGCACTGTAGACTGGGTCACTATCTGAAGGGTTACAGACAGGAGTGGGATATTGGCACTGTAGACTGGGTCACTATCTGAAGGGTTACAGACAGGAGTGGGATATTGGCACTGTAGACTGGGTCACAATCTGAAGGGTTACAGACAGGAGTGGGATATTGGCACTGTAGACTGGGTCACTATCTGAAGGGTTACAGACAGGAGTGGGATATTGGCACTGTAGACTGGGTCACTATCTGAAGGGTTACAGACAGGAGTGGGATATTGGCACTGTAGACTGGGTCACAATCTGAAGGGTTACAGACAGGTGTGGGATATTGGCACTGTAGACTGGGTCACTATCTGAAGGGTTACAGACAGGAGTGGGATATTGGCACTGTAGACTGGGTCACTATATGAAGGGTTACAGACAGGAGTGGGATATTGGCACTGTAGACTGGGTCACTATCTGAAGGGTTACAGACAGGAGTGGGATATTGGCACTGTAGACTGGGTCACTATCTGAAGGGTTACAGACAGGAGTGGGATATTGGCACTGTAGACTGGGTCACTATCTGAAGGGTTACAGACAGGAGTGTGATATTGGCACTGTAGACTGGGTCACTATCTGAAGGGTTACAGACAGGAGTGGGATATTGGCACTGTCGACTGAGTCACTATCTGAAGGGTTACAGACAGGAGTGGGATATTGGCACTGTAGACTGGGTCACTATCTGAAGGGTTACAGACAGGAGTGGGATATTGGCACTGTAGACTGGGTCACTATCTGAAGGGTTACAGACAGGAGTGGGATATTGGCACTGTAGACTGGGTCACTATCTGAAGGGTTACAGACAGGAGTGGGATATTGACACTGTAGACTGGGTCACTATCTGAAGGGTTACAGACAGGAGTGGGATATTGGCACTGTAGACTGGGTCACTATCTGAAGGGTTACAGACAGGAGTGGGATATTGGCACTGTAGACTGGGTCACAATCTGAAGGGTTACAGACAGGAGTGTGATATTGGCACTGTAGACTGGGTCACTATCTGAAGGGTTACAGACAGGAGTGGGATATTGGCACTGTAGACTGGGTCACTACCTGAAGGGTTACAGACAGGAGTGGGATATTGGCACTGTAGACTGGGTCACTACCTGAAGGGTTACAGACAGGAGTGGGATATTGGCACTGTAGACTGGGTCACTACCTGAAGGGTTACAGACAGGAGTGTGATATTGGCACTGTAGACTGGGTCACTATCTGAAGGGTTACAGACAGGAGTGGGATATTGGCACTGTAGACTGGGTCACTATCTGAAGGGTTACAGACAGGTGTGGGATATTGACACTGTAGACTGGGTCACTACCTGAAGGGTTACAGACAGGAGTGGGATATTGGCACTGTAGACTGGGTCACTATCTGAAGGGTTACAGACAGGAGTGGGATATTGACACTGTAGACTGAGACACTATCTGAAGTGTTACAGACAGGAGTGGGATATTGGCACTGTAGACTGGGTCACTACCTGAAGGGTTACAGACAGGAGTGGGATATTGGCACTGTAGACTGGGTCACAATCTGAAGGGTTACAGACAGGAGTGGGATATTGGCACTGTAGACTGGGTCACTATATGAAGGGTTACAGACAGGAGTGGGATATTGGCACTGTAGACTGGGTCACTATCTGAAGGGTTACAGACAGGAGTGGGATATTGGCACTGTAGACTGGGTCACTATCTGAAGGGTTACAGACAGGAGTGTGATATTGGCACTGTAGACTGGGTCACTATCTGAAGGGTTACAGACAGGTGTGGGATATTGACACTGTAGACTGGGTCACTATCTGAAGGGTTACAGACAGGAGTGGGATATTGGCACTGTAGACTGGGTCACTCTCTGAAGGGTTACAGAGAGGAGTGGGATATTGGCACTGTAGACTGGGTCACTATCTGAAGGGTTACAGATAGGAGTGGGATATTGGCACTATAGACTGGGTCACAATCTGAAGGGTTACAGACAGGAGTGGGATATTGGCACTGTAGACTGGGTCACTATCTGAAGGGTTACAGACAGGAGTGGGATATTGGCACTGTAGACTGGGTCACTATCTGAAGGGTTACAGACAGGAGTGGGATATTGGCACTGTAGACTGGGTCACTACCTGAAGGGTTACAGTCAGGAGTGGGATATTGGCACTGTAGACTGGGTCACAATCTGAAGGGTTACAGACAGGAGTGGGATATTGGCACTGTAGACTGGGTCACTATCTGAAGGGTTACAGACAGGAGTGGGATATTGGCACTGTAGACTGGGTCACAATCTGAAGGGTTACAGACAGGAGTGGGATTTTGGCACTGTAGACTGGGTCACTATCTGAAGGGTTACAGACAGGAGTGGGATATTGGCACTGTAGACTGGGTCACTATCTGAAGGCTTACAGACAGGAGTGGGATATTGGCACTGTAGGCTGGGTCACTATCTGAAGGGTTACAGACAGGAGTGGGATATTGGCACTGTAGATTGGGTCACTATCTGAAGGGTTACAGACAGGAGTGGGATATTGGCACTGTAGACTGGGTCACTATCTGAAGGGTTACAGACAGGTGTGGGATATTGGCACTGTAGACTGGGTCACTATCTGAAGGGTTACAGACAGGTGTGGGATATTGGCACTGTAGACTGGGTCACCATCTGAAGGGTTACAGACAGGAGTGGGATATTGGCACTGTAGACTGGGTCACTATATGAAGGGTTACAGACAGGAGTGTGATATTGGCACTGTAGACTGGGTCACTATCTGAAGGGTTACAGACAGGTGTGGGATATTGGCACTGTCGACTGAGTCACTATATGAAGGGTTACAGACAGGAGTGGGATATTGGCACTGTAGATTGGGTCACTATCTGAAGGGTTACAGAGAGGAGTGGGATATTGGCACTGTAGACTGGGTCACTATCTGAAGGGTTACAGACAGGTGTGGGATATTGGCACTGTAGACTGGGTCACTACCTGAAGGGTTACAGACAGGAGTGGGATATTGGCACTGTAGACTGGGTCACTATCTGAAGGGTTACAGACAGGTGTGGGATATTGGCACTGTCGACTGAGTCACTATATGAAGGGTTACAGACAGGAGTGGGATATTGGCACTGTAGGCTGGGTCACTGTCTGAAGAGTTACAGACAGGAGTGTGATATTGACACTGTAGACTGGGTCACTGTCTGAAGGGTTACAGACAGGAGTGGGATATTGGCACTGTAGACTGGGTCACCATCTGAAGGGTTACAGACAGGAGTGGGATATTGGCACTGTAGACTGGGTCACTATCTGAAGGGTTACAGACAGGAGTGGGATATTGGCACTGTAGACTGGGTCACAATCTGAAGGGTTACAGACAGGAGTGGGATATTGACACTGTAGACTGGGTCACTACCTGAAATGTTACATAGAGGAGTGGGATATTGGAACTGTCGATTGTGTCACTGAAGGGTTACAGACAGGAGTGGGATATTGGCACGGTCGGAGGGGCAGTACTGAGGGAGCGCCGCACTGTCGGAGGGGCGGTACTGAGGGAGTGCCGCACTGTCGGAGGGGCAGTACTGAGGGAGCGCCGCACTGTCGGAGGGGCGGTACTGAGAGAGCGCCGCACTGTCGGAGGGGCGGTACTGAGGGAGCGCCGCACTGTCGGAGGGGCAGTACTGAGAGAGCGCTGCACTGTCGGAGGGGCAGTACTGAGGGAGCGCCGCAGTGTCGGAGGGGCGTTACTGAGGGAGCGCCGCACTGTGTCCTCTGGTTACCGACCTTCCTGCCGCTGGAAACAGGTTTTCCTTATTTACTGTATAGATTCAAGTTGTTGTTGATCCAGCGCCTTTAACGTCGTGAAACATCCCAAGGTGCTTCACAGGAGCGATTATGAAACACAAATTTGACAGCGAATCACATCAGGAGACATTAGGACAGGTGACCAAAAGCTGGGTCAAAGAGGTCGGTTTTAAGGAGCGTCTTAAAGGAGGAGAGAGAGGCGGAGAGGTTTAGGGAGGGAATTCCAGAGCTCGGGGCCCAGGTGGCTGAAGGCACGCCCGCCAATGGTGGAGCGATGGAAATCGGGGGATGCGCAAGAGGCCGGAATTGGAGGTGCACAGAGATCTGGGAAGGTTGTGGGGCTGGAGGAGGTTACAGAGATAGGGAGGGTTGTAGGGGCTGGAGGAGGTTACAGAGATAGGGAGGGTTGTAGGGGGCTGGAGGAGGTTACAGAGATAGGGAGGGTTGTAGGGGCTGGAGGAGGTTACAGAGATAGGGAGGGTTGTAGGGGCTGGAGGAGGTTACAGAGACAGGGAGGGTTGTAGGGGGCTGGAGGAGGTTACAGAGATAGGGAGGGTTGTAGGGGCTGGAGGAGGTTACAGAGATAGGGAGGGTTGTAGGGGGCTGGAGGAGGTTACAGAGATAGGGAGGGTTGTAGGGGCTGGAGGAGGTTACAGAGATAGGGAGGGTTGTAGGGGGCTGGAGGAGGTTACAGAGACAGGGAGGGTTGTAGGGGGCTGGAGGAGGTTACAGAGATAGGGAGGGTTGTACGGGCTGGAGGAGGTTACGGATCTATGGAGGGTTGTCGGGGCTGGAGGAGGTTACAGAGATAGGGAGAGTTGTCGGGGCTGGAGGAGGTTACAGAGATAGGGAGGGTTGCAGGGGCTGGAGGAGGTTACAGAGATAGGGAGGGTTGCAGGGGGCTGGAGGAGCTTACAGAGATAGGGAGGGTTGCAGGGGCTGGAGGAGATTACAGAGATAGGGAGGGTTGCAGGGGTCGGAGGAGGTTATAGAGATAGGGAGGGTTGTACGGGCTGGAGGAGGTTACGGAGCTATGGAGGGTTGTCGGGGCTGGAGGAGGTTACAGAGATAGGGAGAGTTGTCGGGGCTGGAGGAGGTTACAGAGATAGGGAGGGTTGTAGGGGCTGGAGGAGCTTTCAGAGATAGGGAGGGTTGTACGGGGTGGAGGAGGTTATGGAGCAAAGGAGGATTATAGGGGCTGGAGGAGGTTACAGAGATAGGGAGGGTTGTAGGGGCTGGAGGAGATTACAGAGATAGGGAGGGTTGCAGGGGTTGGAGGAGGTTACAGAGATAAGGAGGGTTGTACGGGCTGGAGGAGGTTACGGAGCTATGGAGGGTTGTCGGGGCTGGAGGAGGTTACAGAGATAGGGAGAGCTGTCGGGGCTGGAGGAGGTTACAGAGATAGGGAGGGTTGCAGGGGGCTGGAGGAGGTTACAGAGATAGGGTGGGTTGTAGGGGCAGGAGGAGGTTACAGAGATAGGGAGTGTTGCAGGGGCTGGAGGAGATTACAGAGATAGGGAGGGTTGCAGGGGTTGGAGGAGGTTACAGAGATAGGGAGGGTTGTACGGGCTGGAGGAGGTTACGGAGCTATGGAGGGTTGTCGGGGCTGGAGGAGGTTACAGAGATAGGGAGAGTTGTCGGGGCTGGAGGAGGTTACAGAGTTAGGGAGGGTTGTAGGGGCTGGAGGAGCTTTCAGAGATAGGGAGAGTTGTACGGGGTGCAGGAGGTTATGGAGCTAAGGAGGATTATAGGGGCTGGAGGAGGTTACAGAGATAGGGAGGGTTGTAGGGGCAATAGGAGATTACAGAGATAGGGAGGGTTGCAGGGGTCGGAGGAGGTTCCAGAGATAGGGAGGGTTGTAGGGGCTGGAGGAGATTACAGAGATAGGGAGGGTTGCAGGGGTCGGAGGAGGTTACAGAGATAGGGAGGGTGGGAGCGAGGAAGCCATGGAGGGGTTTGAAGACGAGGATGAGAATTTTACTGCACCAGGACAGACCAGCCTTCTCCCAACATATCTGCCTCTGTTTGAGCCACATGATCCCAGCGAGTCTTCGCAACCTGTGACCCAATAATGAGGGGGTTGAGGGGCCCCCAAAACCGAAGGAAGCGAAAAACCAGGGGCCTCGTGTCACGGGCTGGTTACCGTGGCGACCAGCGTGCGAGGGAGCTTGTCGCGGTTAACCCCAGTTGAGGCCAACAAGGAGAGACTCGATGGGCATGGAAAAGGAGGCCAGTCGGAAGCAGATTCTCTCATATTATCTCTCTCTCTCTCTGCACATCAAGGTGAAGTGTGAATCAGATTCGGGTTGAGCGAACAACAGCCTTGCATCTCAGCAAAAGCCTGCTTCTAAGAATTCTTTTTTTAACAAATGCTTCTTGTGGCATTTGTGGTGTGTGAGAGAGAGAGAGAGCAGACAAGGGAATGAAAGGGGTCGTGGGAGGTTTACTCTGTATCTAACCCGTGCTGTACCTGCCCTGGAAGTGTTTGATGGGACAGTGTAGAGGGAGCTTTACTCTGTATCTAACCCGTGCTGTACCTGCCCTGGGAGTGTTTGATGGGGCAGTGTAGAGGGAGCTTTACTCTGTATCTAACCCGTGCTGTACCTGCCCTGGGAGTGTTTGATGGGACAGTGTAGAGGGAGCTTTACTCTGTATCTAACCCGTGCTGTACCTGCCCTGGGAGTGTTTGATGGGACAGTGTAGAGGGAGCTTTACTCTGTATCTAACCCGTGCTGTACCTGTCCTGGGAGTGTTTGATGGGACAGTGTAGAGGGAGCTTTACTCTGTATCTAACCCCGTGCTGTACCTGCCCTGGGAGCGTTTGATGGGGCAGTGTAGAGGGAGCTTTACTCTGTATCTAACCCGTGCAGTACCTGCCCTGGGAGCGTTTGATGGGGCAGTGTAGAGGGAGCTTTACTCTGTATCTAACCCGTGCTGTACCTGCCCTGGGAGTGTTTGATGGGACAGTGTAGAGGGAGCTTTACTCTGTATCTAACCCGTGCAGTACCTGCCCTGGGAGTGTTTGATGGGGCAGTGTAGAGGGAGCTTTACTCTGTATCTAACCCGTGCTGTACCTGCCCTGGGAGTGTTTGATGGGACAGTGTAGAGGGAGCTTTACTCTGTATCTAACCCGTGCTGTACCTGTCCTGGGAGTGTTTGATGGGACAGTGTAGAGGGAGCTTTACTCTGTATCTAACCCGTGCTGTACCTGCCCTGGGAGTGTTTGATGGGACAGTGTAGAGGGAGCTTTACTCTGTATCTAACCCGTGCTGTACCTGCCCTGGGAGTGTTTGATGGGACAGTGTAGAGGGAGCTTTACTCTGTATCTAACCCGTGCTGTACCTGCCCTGGGAGTGTTTGATGGGACAGTGTAGAGGGAGCTTTACTCTGTATCTAACCCGTGCTGTACCTGCCCTGGGAGTGTTTGATGGGACAGTGTACAGGGAGCTTTACTCTGTATCTAACCCGTGCTGTACCTGCCCTGGGAGTGTTTGATGGGACAGTGTACAGGGAGCTTTACTCTGTATCTAACCCATGCTGTACCTGCCCTGGGAGTGTTTGATGGGACAGTGTAGAGGGAGCTTTACTCTGTATCTAACCCATGCTGTACCTGCCCTGGGAGTGTTTGATGGGACAGTGTAGAGGGAGCTTTACTCTGTATCTAACCCATGCTGTACCTGCCCTGTGTTTGATGGACAGTGTAGAGGGAGCTTTACTCTGTATCTAACCCATGCTGTACCTGCCCTGGGAGTGTTTGATGGGACAGTGTAGAGGGAGCTTTACTCTGTATCTAACCCATGCTGTACCTGCCCTGGGAGTGTTTTGATGGGACAGTGTAGAGGGAGCTTTACTCTGTATCTAACCCATGCTGTACCTGCCCTGGGAGTGTTTGATGGGACAGTGTAGAGGGAGCTTTACTCTGTATCTAACCCGTGCTGTACCTGCCCTGGGAGTGTTTGATGGGGCAGTGTAGAGGGAACTTTTCTCTGTATCTCCTTCTTAGGCAGTCCCTCGGAACCGAGGATGACTTGCTTCCACACTACCAATGAGTTCTCAGGTGACTGATGAGTCCAATGCAGGACCGACAGTCTCTGTCACAGGTGGGGCGATGGGTGGGGTGCTTAGGTTGATGTGCGCTCCTCACGCTGCCTGTGCTTGACTTCCGCTTGCTCCCGGCGAAGAGACTCGAGGTGTTCGGCGCCTTCCCGGATGCTTCTCCTCCACTCTGTGCGGTCTTGGGCCAGGGATTCCCAGGTGTCGGTGGGGATGTTACACTTTTTCAAGGAGGCTCTGAGGGTGTCTTTGAAGCGTTTCCTCTGCCCACCTGGGGCTCTCTTGCCGTGTCGGAGCTCCGAGTAGAGCGCTTGTTTTGGGAGTCTCGTATCGGGCATGCGGACAATGTGACCCGTCCAACGGAGCTGATTGAGCGTGGTCAGAGCTTCGATGCTGGGATGTTGGCCTGAGCAAGAACACCGACGTTGGTGCGCCTATCCTGCCAATGGATTATGTGCTCGCTGACCTACACTGGCTCTCGGTCTGGCAATGCCTTGTTTTTTTAAAACTCTTCTCCTCCACGAGCTCCTCGCCCCTCCCTATCTCTGTAACCTCCTCCAGCCCCTACAACCCTCCCTATCTCTGTAACCTCCTCCAGCCCCTACAACCATCCCTATCTCTGTAACCTCCTCCAGCCCCCTTCAACCTCCCTATCTCTGTAACCTCCTCCAGCCCCCTACGACCCTCCCTATCTCTGTAACCTCCTCCAGCCCCTTTCAACCCTCCCTATCTCTGTAACCTCCTCCAGCCCTACACCCCTCCCTATCTCTGTAACCTCCTCCAGCCCCTACAACCCTCCCTATCTCTGTAACCTCCTCCAGCCCCGACAACCCTCCCTATCTCTGTAACCTCCTCCAGCCCCCTACAACCCTCCCTATCTCTGTAACCTCCTCCAGCCCCTACTACCCTCCCTATCTCGGTAACCTCCTCCAGCCCCGACAACCCTCCCTATCTCTGTAACCTCCTCCAGCCCCCTAAAACCCTCCCTATCTCTGTAACCTCCTCCAGCCCCCTAAAACCCTCCCTATCTCTGTAACCTCCTCCAGCCCAACAACCCTCCCTATCTCTGTAACCTCCTCCAGCCCCGACAACCCTCCTATCTCTGTAACCTCCTCCAGCCCCCTAAAACCCTCCCTATCTCTGTAACCTCCTCCAGCCCCCTAAAACCCTCCCTATCTCTGTAACCTCCTCCAGCCCCTACAACCCTCCCTATCTCTGTAACCTCCTCCAGCCCCTACACCCCTCCCTATCTCTGTAACCTCCTCCAGCCCCTACAACCCTCCCTATCTCTGTAACCTCCTCCAGCCCCTACAACCCTCCCTATCTCTGTAACCTCCTCCAGCCCCCTACAACCCTCCCTATCTCTGTAACCTGCTCCAGCCCCTACTACCCTCCCTATCTCTGTAACCTCCTCCAGCCCCGACAACCCTCCCTATCTCTGTAACCTCCTCCAGCCCCCTAAAACCCTCCCTATCTCTGTAACCTCCTCCAGCCCCAACAACCCTCCCTATCTCTGTAACCTCCTCCAGCCCCGACAACCCTCCCTATCTCTGTAACCTCCTCCAGCCCCGACAACCCTCCCTATCTCTGTAACCTCCTCCAGCCCCCTACAACCCTCCCTATCTCTGTAACCTCCTCCAGCCCCCTACAACCCTCCCTATCTCTGTAACCTCCTCCAGCCCCTACTACCCTCCCTATCTCGGTAACCTCCTCCAGCCCCGACAACCCTCCCTATCTCTGTAACCTCCTCCAGCCCCCTACAACCTCCCTATCTCTGTAACCTCCTCCAGCCCCCTAAAACCCTCCCTATCTCTGTAACCTCCTCCAGCCCCTACAACCCTCCCAGATCTCTGTAACCTCCTCCAGCCCCTACAACCCTCCCTATCTCTGTAACCTCCTCCAGCCCCTACAACCCTCCCTATCTCTGTAACCTCCTCCAGCCCCTACAACCCTCCCAGATCTCTGCGCTCCTCCAATTCCGGCCTCTTGTCCATCCCCCGATTTCCATCGCTCCACCATTGGCGGCCGTGCATTCAGCCGCCTGGGCCCCGAGCTCTGGAATTCCCCTCCCTAAACCTCTCTGCCTCTCTCTGCTCCTTTAAGACGCTCCTTAAAACCCACCGCTTTGAGCAAGCTTTTGGTCACCTGTCTTAATATCTCCTTAATAACAACAGAAAATGCTGGAAACACTCAGCAGGCCAGGCAGCATCCGTGGAGCGAGTAACAGTGTCAACAGGCTGGATTTTCATTGGGCCGTGGATTGGAGGCGTGTGGGGAGTTAAAATCCCGAAATCGGGGGGGTCCCGAACCCATCCCGCCCTCCAACCCGCCTCCAGATGCAGTATAATCGCCCAACCTGTCCAAATCATACTGGAGTTTCTCGGCATCCTCCTCACAGCACACACGCCCCACCCAGCTTTGTGTCGTCTGCAAACTTGATCGAAAGGTGAGGTGCTGTTCCTCGAGCTTACGTTGAGCTTCATTGGAACAGTGTAAGAGGCCAGCACCTCCTTAAAGCCTGCTACAGCTCCAACTTTTACCAATTCTGAGGGTCCCAGACCTGAAACGTTAACTCTGTTTCTCTCTCCACGGATGCTGCCTGGCCTGCTGAGTGTTGCCAGTATTTTCTGTTGTTATTTCAGATTTCCAGCATCTGCAGTACTTTGCTATCCCATTAATCTGTTACTTGTTCCTGTTTTGTTAGACACACATGCGGGGCAGTCTGAGCTCAGCAGCAATATCGTGACATCTATCATTGTGCTGTTCCTTCTGCTCATCCTCCTGCTGGTAACACTGGTGGCGTACCGTTGCGTCAAGAAATGAGTTTGAACATTGCATTTGGATTGGCATCAATGGAGGGTGAGTATAATTTGCAGCAGTACAGAGAATAAAGCTCCCTCTACACTGTCCCACCAAACACTCCCAGGGCAGGTACAGCACGGGGTTAGATACAGAGTAAAGCTCCCTCTACACTGTCCCATCAAACACTCCCAGGACAGGTACAGCACGGGTTAGATACAGAGTAAAGCTCCCTCTACACTGTCCCATCAAACACTCCCAGGACAGGTACAGCACGGGTTAGATACAGAGTAAAGCTCCCTCTACACTGTCCCATCAAACACTCCCAGGGCAGGTACAGCACAGGGTTAGATACAGAGTAAAGCTCCCTCTACACTGTCCCACCAAACACTCCCAGGGCAGGTACAGCACGGGTTAGATACAGAGTAAAGCTCCCTCTACACTGTCCCACCAAACACTCCCAGGGCAGGTACAGCACGGGTTAGATACAGAGTAAAGCTCCCTCTACACTGTCCCATCCAAACACTCCCAGGGCAGGTACAGCACGGGTTAGATACAGAGTAAAGCTCCCTCTACACTGTCCCACCAAACACTCCCAGGGCAGGTACAGCACGGGTTAGATACAGAGTAAAGCTCCCTCTACACTGTCCCACCAAACACTCCCAGGGCAGGTACAGCACGGGTTAGATACAGAGTAAAGCTCCCTCTACACTGTCCCATCAAACACTCCCAGGGCAGGTACAGCAGGGTTAGATACAGAGTAAAGCTCCCTCTACACTGTCCCATCAAACACTCCCAGGGCAGGTACAGCACGGGTTAGATACAGAGTAAAGCTCCCTCTACACTGTCCCATCAAACACTCCCAGGACAGGTACAGCACGGGTTAGATACAGAGTAAAGCTCCCTCTACACTGTCCCACCAAACACTCCCAGGGCAGGTACAGCACGGGTTAGATACAGAGTAAAGCTCCCTCTACACTGTCCCATCAAACACTCCCAGGACAGGTACAGCACGGGTTAGATACAGAGTAAAGCTCCCTCTACACTGTCCCACCAAACACTCCCAGGGCAGGTACAGCACGGGGTTAGATACAGAGTAAAGCTCCCTCTACACTGTCCCATCAAACACTCCCAGGACAGGTACAGCACGGGTTAGATACAGAGTAAAGCTCCCTCTACACTGTCCCATCAAACACTCCCAGGACAGGTACAGCACGGGTTAGATACAGAGTAAAGCTCCCTCTACACTGTCCCATCAAACACTCCCAGGGCAGGTACAGCACAGGGTTAGATACAGAGTAAAGCTCCCTCTACACTGTCCCACCAAACACTCCCAGGGCAGGTACAGCACGGGTTAGATACAGAGTAAAGCTCCCTCTACACTGTCCCACCAAACAATCCCAGGGCAGGTACAGCACGGGTTAGATACAGAGTAAAGCTCCCTCTACACTGTCCCATCAAACACTCCCAGGGCAGGTATAGCACGGGGTTAGATACAGAGTAAAGCTCCCTCGACACTGTCCCATCAAACACTCCCAGGGCAGGTATAGCACGGGGTTAGATACAGAGTAAAGCTCCCTCTACACTGTCCCATCAAACACTCCCAGGGCAGGTACAGCACGGGGTTAGATACAGAGTAAAGCTCCCTCTACACTGTCCCATCAAACACTCCCAGGGCAGGTACAGCACGGGGTTAGATACAGAGTAAAGCTCCCTCTACACTGTCCCATCAAACACTCCCAGGGCAGGTACAGCACGGGGTTAGATACAGTGTAAAGCTCCCTCTACACTGTCCCATCAAACACTCCCAGGGCAGGTACAGCACGGGGTTAGATACAGAGTAAAGCTCCCTCTACACTGTCCCATCAAACACTCCCAGGGCAGGTACAGCACGCGGTTAGATACAGAGTAAAGCTCCCTCTACACTGTCCCATCAAACACTCCCAGGGCAGGTACAGCACGGGGTTAGATACAGAGTAAAGCTCCCTCTACAGGGTCCCATCATACACTCCCAGGGCAGGTACAGCACGGGTTAGATACAGAGTAAAGCTCCCTCTACACTGTCCCATCAAACACTCCCAGGGCAGGTACAGCACTGGTTAGATACAGAGTAAAGCTCCCTCTGCACTGTCCCATCAAACACTCCCAGGGCAGGTACAGCACGGGGTTAGATACAGAGTAAAGCTCCCTCTACACTGTCCCATCAAACACTCCCAGGGCAGGTACAGCACGGGTTAGATACAGAGTAAAGCTCCCTCTACACTGTCCCACCAAACACTCCCAGGGCAGGTACAGCACGGGTTCGATACAGAGTAAAGCTCCCTCTACACTGTCCCATCAAACACTCCCAGGGCAGGTACAGCACGGGTTAGATACAGAGTAAAGCTCCCTCTACACTGTCCCATCAAACACTCCCAGGGCAGGTAGAGCACGGGGTTAGATACAGAGTAAAGCTCCCTCTACACTGTCCCATCAAACACTCCCAGGGCAGGTACAGCACGGGGTTAGATAAAGAGTAAAGCTCCCTCTACACTGTCCCATCAAACACTCCCAGGGCAGGTACAGCACGGGGTTAGATACAGAGTAAAGCTCCCTCTACACTGTCCCATCAAACACTCCCAGGGCAGGTACAGCACGGGGTTAGATACAGAGTAAAGCTCCCTCTACACTGTCCCATCAAACACTCCCAGGGCAGGTACAGCACGGGGTTAGATACAGGGTAAAGCTCCCTCTACAATGTCCCATCAAACACTCCCAGGGCAGCTCCAGCATGGGTTAGATGCAGAGCAAAGCTCCCTCTACACTGTCCCATCAAACACTCCCAGGGCAGGTACAGCACGGGTTAGATACAGAGTAAAACTCCCTCTGCACTGTTCCATCAAACACTCCCAGGGCAGGTACAGCACGGGTTAGATACAGAGTAAAACTCCCTCTTCACTGTCCCATCAAACACTCCCAGGGCAGGTACAGCACGGGTTAGATACAGAGTAAAGCTCCCTCTACACGGTCCCACCAAACACTCCCAGGGCAGGTACAGCACGGGTTAGATACAGAGTAAAGCTCCCTCTACACTCTCCCATCAAACACTCCCAGGGCAGGTACAGCACGGGTTAGATACAGAGTAAAGCTCCCTCTACACTGTCCCATCAAACACTCCCAGGGCAGGAATAGCATGGGTTAGATACAGAGGAAATTTCTCTCTGCACTGTCCCATCAAACACTCCCAGGGCAGGTACAGCACGGGTTAGATACAGAGTAAAGCTCCCTCTGCGCTGTCCCATCAAACACTCCCAGGGCAGGTACAGCACGGGGTTAGATACAGAGTAAAGCTCCCTCTACAATGTCCCATCAAACACTCCCAAGGCAGGTACAGTATGGGTTAGATACAGAGTAAAGCTCCCTTCTACACTGTTCCATCAAACACTCCCAGGGCAGGTACAGCACGGGTTAGATACAGAGCAAAACTCCCTTTACACTGTCCCATCAAACACTCCCAGGGCAGGTACAGCACGGGGTTAGATACAGAGTAAAGCTCCCTTCTACACTGTTCCATCAAACACTCCCAGGGCAGGTACAGCACGGGTTAGATACAGAGTAAAACTCCCTCTACACTGTCCCATCAAACACTCCCAGGTCAGGTACAGCGCGGGTTAGATACAGAGTAAAGCTCCCTCTACACTGTCACATCAAACGCTCCCAGGGCAGGTACAGCACGGGTTAGTTACAGAGTAAAGTTCCCTTTACACTGCCCAACAAACACTCCCAGGGCAGGTACAGCACGGGTTAGATACAGAGTAAAGCTCCCACTGCACTGTCCCATCAAACATTCCCAGGTCAGGTACAGCACGGGTTAGATACAGAGTAAAGCTCCCTCTACACGGTCCCACCAAACACTCCCAGGGCAGGTACAGCACGGGTTAGATACAGAGTAAAGCTCCCTCTACACTGTCCCATCAAACACTCCCAGGGCAGGTACAGCACGGGTTAGATACAAAGTAAAGCTCCCTCTACACTGTCCCATCAAACACTCCCAGGGCAGGAATAGCATGGGTTAGATACAGAGGAAATTTCTCTCTGCACTGTCCCATCAAACACTCCCAGGGCAGGTACAGCACGGGTTAGATACAGAGTAAAGCTCCCTCTACGCTGTCCCATCAAACACTCCCAGGGCAGGTACAGTATGGGTTAGATACAGAGTAAAGCTCCCTTCTACACTCTTCCATCAAACACTCCCAGGGCAGGTACAGCACGGGTTAGATACAGAGCAAAACTCCCTTTACACTGTCCCATCAAACACTCCCAGGGCAGGTACAGCACGGGGTTAGATACAGAGTAAAGCTCCCTTCTACACTGTTCCATCAAACACTCCCAGGGCAGGTACAGCACGGGTTAGATACAGAGTAAAACTCCCTCTACACTGTCCCATCAAACACTCCCAGGTCAGGTACAGCGCGGGTTAGATACAGAGTAAAGCTCCCTCTGCACTGTCCCATCAAACACTCCCAGGGCAGGTACAGCACGGGTTCGATACAGAGTAAAGCTCCCTCTACACTGTCACATCAAACACTCCCAGGGCAGGTACAGCACGGGTTAGTTACAGAGTAAAGTTCCCTTTACACTGCCCAACAAACACTCCCAGAGCAGGTACAGCACGGGTTAGATACAGAGTAAAGCTCCCTCTACACTGTCCCATCAAACACTCCCAGGGCAGGTACAGCACGGGTTAGATACAGAGTAAAGCTCCCACTGCACTGTCCCATCAAACACTCCCAGGGCAGGTACAGCACGGGTTAGATACAGAGTAAAGCTCCCTCTACACTGTCCCATCAAACACTCCCAGGGCAGGTACAGCACGGGTTAGATACAGAGTAAAGCTCCCTCTACACCGTCCCATCAAACACTCCCAGGGCAGGTACAGCACGGGTTAGATACAGAGTAAAGCTCCCTCTGCCTGTCCCATCAAACACTCCCAGCGCAGGTACAGCATGGGGTTAGATGCAGAGTGAAGCTCCCTCTACACTGTCCCATCAAACACTCCCAGGGCAGGTACAGCATTGGTTAGACACAGAGTAAAGCTCCCTCTACACTGTCCCATCAAACACTCCCAGGGCAGGTACAGCACGTGTTCGATGCAGAGTAAAGCTCCCTCTACACTTTCCCATCAAACACTCCCAGGGCAGGTACAGCACGGGGTTAGATATAGAGTAAAGCTCCCTCTACACTGTCCCATCAAACACTCCCAGGGCAGGTACAGCATGGGGTTAGATACAGAGTAAAGCTCCCTCTACACTGCCCCATCAAACACTCCCAGGGCAGGGACAGCACGGGGTTAGATACAGAGTAAAGCTCCCTCTACACTGCCCCATCAAACACTGCCAGGGAAGGTACAGCATGGGTTAGATACAGAGTAAAGCTCCCTCTGCACTGTCCCATCAAACACTCCCAGGGCAGTTACAGCACGGGTTAGATACAGAGTAAAGCTCCCTCTACACTGTCCCATCAAACACTCCCAGGGCAGGTACAGCACGGGTTAGATACAGAGTGAAGCTCCCTCTACACTGTCCCATCAAACACTCCCAGGGCAGGGACAGCACGGGTTAGATACAGAGTAAAGCTCCCTCTACACTGTCCCATCAAACACTCCCAGGGCAGGTACAGCACGGGGTTAGATACAGAGTAAAGCTCCCTCTACACTATTCCATCAAACACTCCCAGGGCAGGTACAGCACGGGTTAGATACAGAGTAAAGCTCCCTCTACACTGTCCCATCAAACACCCCCAGGGCAGGTACAGCACGGGTTAGATACAGAGTAAAGCTCCCTTTACACTGTCCCATCAAACACTCCCAGGGCAGGTACAGTACGGGGTAACATACAGAGTAAAGCTCCCTCTACACTGTCCCATCAAACACCCCCAGGGCAGGTACAGCACGGGTTAGATACAGAGTAAAGCTCCCTTTACACTGTCCCATCAAACACTCCCAGGGCAGGTACAGTACGGGGTAACATACAGAGTAAAGCTCCCTCTACACTGTCCCATCAAACACTCCCAGGGCAGGTACAGCACGGGTTAGATACAAAGTAAAGCTCCATCTACACTGTCCCATCAAACACTCCCAGGGCAGGTACAGCACGGGTTAGATACAGAGTAAAGCTCCCTCTACACTGTCCCATCAAACAATTCCAGGGCAGGTACAGCATGGGGTTAGATACAGAATAAAGCTCCCTCTACACTGTTTCGTCAAACACTCCTAGGGCAGGTACAGCGCGGGTTAGATACAGAGTAAAGCTCCCTCTACACTGTCCCATCAAACACTCCCAGGGCAGGTACAGCATGGGTTAGATACAGAGTAAAGCTCCCTCTACACTGTCCCATCAAGTACTCCCAGGGCAGGTACAGCACGGGTTAGATACAGAGTAAAGTCCCTCTACACTGTCCCATCAAACACTCCCAGGGCAGGTACATCACGGGTTAGATACAGAGTAAAGCTCCCTCTACACTGTCCCATCAAACACTCCCAGGGCAGGTACAGCACGGGTTAGATACAGAGTAAAGCTCCCTCTACACTGTCCCATCAAACACTCCCAGGGCAGGTACAGCACGGGTTAGATACAGAGTAAAGCTCCCTCTACACTGTCCCATGAAACACTCCCGGGGCAGGTAGAGCACGGGTTAGATACAGAGTAATGCTCCCTCTACACTGTCCCATTGAACACTCCCAGGGCAGGTACAGCACAGGTTAGATACAGAGTAATGCTCCCTCTACACTGTCCCATCAAACACTCCCAGGTCAGGTACAGCGCGGGTTAGATACAGAGTAAAGCTCCCTCTACACTGTCACATCAAACAGTCCCAGGGCAGGTACAGCACGGGTTAGTTACAGAGTAAAGTTCCCTTTACACTGCCCAACAAACACTCCCAGAGCAGGTACAGCACGGGTTAGACACAGAGTAAAGCTCCCTCTACACTGTCCCATCAAACACTCCCAGGGCAGGTGCAGCACGGGTTAGATACAGAGTAAAGCTCCCTCTACACTGTCCCATCAAACACTCCCAGGGCAGGTACAGCACGGGTTAGATACAGAGTGAAGCTCCCTCTACACTGTCCCATCAAACACTCCCAGGGCAGGGACAGCACGGGTTAGATACAGAGTAAAGCTCCCTCTACACTGTCCCATCAAACACTCCCAGGGCAGGTACAGCACGGGGTTAGATACAGAGTAAAGCTCCCTCTACACTATTCCATCAAACACTCCCAGGGCAGGTACAGCACGGGTTAGATACAGAGTAAAGCTCCCTCTACACTGTCCCATCAAACACCCCCAGGGCAGGTACAGCACGGGTTAGATACAGAGTAAAGCTCCCTTTACACTGTCCCATCAAACACTCCCAGGGCAGGTACAGTACGGGGTAACATACAGAGTAAAGCTCCCTCTACACTGTCCCATCAAACACCCCCAGGGCAGGTACAGCACGGGTTAGATACAGAGTAAAGCTCCCTTTACACTGTCCCATCAAACACTCCCAGGGCAGGTACAGTACGGGGTAACATACAGAGTAAAGCTCCCTCTACACTGTCCCATCAAACACTCCCAGGGCAGGTACAGCACGGGTTAGATACAAAGTAAAGCTCCATCTACACTGTCCCATCAAACACTCCCAGGGCAGGTACAGCACGGGTTAGATACAGAGTAAAGCTCCCTCTACACTGTCCCATCAAACAATTCCAGGGCAGGTACAGCATGGGGTTAGATACAGAATAAAGCTCCCTCTACACTGTTTCGTCAAACACTCCTAGGGCAGGTACAGCGCGGGTTAGATACAGAGTAAAGCTCCCTCTACACTGTCCCATCAAACACTCCCAGGGCAGGTACAGCATGGGTTAGATACAGAGTAAAGCTCCCTCTACACTGTCCCATCAAGTACTCCCAGGGCAGGTACAGCACGGGTTAGATACAGAGTAAAGCTCCCTCTACACTGTCCCATCAAACACTCCCAGGGCAGGTACATCACGGGTTAGATACAGAGTAAAGCTCCCTCTACACTGTCCCATCAAACACTCCCAGGGCAGGTACAGCACGGGTTAGATACAGAGTAAAGCTCCCTCTACACTGTCCCATCAAACACTCCCAGGGCAGGTACAGCACGGGTTAGATACAGAGTAAAGCTCCCTCTACACTGTCCCATGAAACACTCCCGGGGCAGGTAGAGCACGGGTTAGATACAGAGTAATGCTCCCTCTACACTGTCCCATTGAACACTCCCAGGGCAGGTACAGCACAGGTTAGATACAGAGTAATGCTCCCTCTACACTGTCCCATCAAACACTCCCAGGTCAGGTACAGCGCGGGTTAGATACAGAGTAAAGCTCCCTCTACACTGTCACATCAAACAGTCCCAGGGCAGGTACAGCACGGGTTAGTTACAGAGTAAAGTTCCCTTTACACTGCCCAACAAACACTCCCAGAGCAGGTACAGCACGGGTTAGACACAGAGTAAAGCTCCCTCTACACTGTCCCATCAAACACTCCCAGGGCAGGTGCAGCACGGGTTAGATACAGAGTAAAGCTCCCTCTGCACTGTCCCATCAAACACTCCCAGGGCAGGTACAGCACGGGTTAGATACAGAGTAAAGCTCCCTCTACACCGTCCCATCAAACACTCCCAGGGCAGGTACAGCACGGGTTAGATACAGAGTAAAGCTCCCTCTGCCAGTCCCATCAAACACTCCCAGGGCAGGTACAGCACGGGGTTAGATACAGAGTAAAGCTCCCTCTACACTGTCCCATCAAAAACTCCCAGGGCAGGTACAGCATGGGTTAGATACAGAGTAAAGCTCCCTCTACACTGTCCCATCAAACACTCCCAGGGCAGGTACAGCACGTGTTAGATACAGAGTAAAGCTCCCTCTACACTTTCCCATCAAACACTCCCAGGGCAGGTACAGCACGGGGTTAGATATAGAGTAAAGCTCCCTCTACACTGTCCCATCAAACACTCCCAGGTCAGGTACAGCATGGGGTTAGATACAGAGTAAAGCTCCCTCTACACTGCCCCATCAAACACTCCCAGGGCAGGGACAGCACGGGGTTAGATACAGAGTAAAGCTCCCTCTACACTGCCCCATCAAACACTGCCAGGGCAGGTACAGCACGGGTTAGATACAGAGTAAAGCTCCCTCTACACTGTCCCATCAAACACTCCCAGGGCAGGTACAGCACGGGTTAGATACAGAGTAAAGCTCCCTCTGCACTGTTCCATCAAACACTCCCAGGGCAGGTACAGCACCGGTTAGATACAGAGTAAAGCTCCCTCTACACTGCCCCATCAAACACTCCCAGGGCAGGTACAGCACGGCTTAGATACAGAGTAAATCTCCCTCTACACTGTCCCATCAAACACTCCCAGGGCAGGTACAGCACGGGTTAGATACAGAGTAAAGCTCCCTCTACACTGTCCCATCAAACATTCCCAGGGCAGGTACAGCACGGGTTAGATACAGAGTAAAGCTCCCTCTACACTCTCCCATCAAACACTCCTAGGGCAGGTACAGCACGGGTTAGATACAGAGTAAAGCTCCCTCTACACTGTCCCATCAAACACTCCCAGGGCAGGTACAGTACGGGTTAGATACAGAGTAAAGCTCCCTCTACACTGTCCCATCAAACACTCCCAGGGCAGGTACAGCACGGGTTAGATACAGAGTAAAGCTCCCTCTACACTGTCCCATCAAACACTCCCAGGGCAGGTACAGCACGGGGTTAGATACATGGTAAAGCTCCCTCTACAATGTCTCATCAAACACTCCCAGGGCAGGTACAGCATGGGTTAGATACAGAGCAATGCTCCCTTCTACACTGTTCCATCAAACACTCCCAGGGCAGGTACAGCACGGGTTAGATACAGAGTAAAACTCCCTCTTCACTGTCCCATCAAACACTCCCAGATCAGGTACAGCACGGGTTAGATACAGAGTAAAGCTCCCTCTACACTGTCCCATCAAACACTCCCAGGGCAGGTACAGCATGGGGTTAGATACAGAGTAAAGCTCCCTCTACACTGTCCCATCAAACACTCCCAGGGCAGGTACAGCACGGGTTAGATACAGAGTAAAGCTCCCTCTACACTGTCCCATCAAACACTCCCAGGGCAGGTACAGCATGGGGTTAGACACAGAGTAAAGCTCCCTCTACACTGTCCCATCAAACACTCCCAGGGCAGGTACAGCACGGGTTAGATACAAAGTAAAGCTCCCTCTACACTGTCCCATCAAACACTCCCAGGGCAGGTACAGCACGGGTTAGATACAGAGTAAAGCTCCCTCTACACTGTCCCATCAAACAATTCCAGGGCAGGTACAGCATGGGGTTAGATACAGAATAAAGCTCCCTCTACACTGTTTCGTCAAACACTCCTAGGGCAGGTACAGCGCGGGTTAGATACAGAGTAAAGCTCCCTCTACACTGTCCCATCAAACACTCCCAGGGCAGGTACAGCATGGGTTAGATACAGAGTAAAGCTCCCTCTACACTGTCCCATCAAGTACTCCCAGGGCAGGTACAGCACGGGTTAGATACAGAGTAAAGCTCCCTCTACACTGTCCCATCAAACACTCCCAGGGCAGGTACATCACGGGTTAGATACAGAGTAAAGCTCCCTCTGCACTGTCCCATCAAACACTCCCAGGGCAGGTACAGCACGGGTTAGATACAGAGTAAATCTCCCTCTACACTGTCCCATCAAACACTCCCAGGGCAGGTACAGCACGGGTTAGATACAGAGTAAAGCTCCCTCTACACTGTCCCAGGAAACACTCCCGGGGCAGGTAGAGCACGGGTTAGATACAGAGTAATGCTCCCTCTACACTGTCCCATTGAACACTCCCAGGGCAGGTACAGCACGGGTTAGATACAGAGTAATGCTCCCTCTACACTGTCCCATCAAACACTCCCAGGTCAGGTACAGCGCGGGTTAGATACAGAGTAATGCTCCCTCTACACTGTCACATCAAACAGTCCCAGGGCAGGTACAGCACGGGTAAGTTACAGAGTAAAGTTCCCTTTACACTGCCCAACAAACACTCCCAGATCAGGTACAGCACGGGTTAGACACAGAGTAAAGCTCCCTCTACACTGTCCCATCAAACACTCCCAGGGCAGGTGCAGCACGGGTTAGATACAGAGTAAAGCTCCCTCTGCACTGTCCCATCACACACTCCCAGGGCAGGTACAGCACGGGTTAGATACAGAGTAAAGCTCCCTCTACACCGTCCCATCAAACACTCCCAGGACAGGTACAGCACGGGTTAGATACAGAGTAAAGCTCCCTCTGCCAGTCCCATCAAACACTCCCAGGGCAGGTACAGCACGGGGTTAGATACAGAGTAAAGCTCCCTCTGCACTGTCCCATCAAAAACTCCCAGGGCAGGTACAGCATGGGTTAGATACAGAGTAAAGCTCCCTCTACACTGTCCCATGAAACACTCCCAGGGCAGGTACAGCACGTGTTAGATACAGAGTAAAGCTCCCTCTACACTTTCCCATCAAACACTCCCAGGGCAGGTACAGCACGGGGTTAGATATAGAGTAAAGCTCCCTCTGCACTGTCCCATCAAACACTCCCAGGGCAGGTACAGCATGGGGTTAGATACAGAGTAAAGCTCCCTCTACACTGCCCCATCAAACACTCCCGGGGCAGGGACAGGACGGTGTTAGATACAGAGTAAAGCTCCCTCTACACTGCCCCATCAAACACTGCCAGGGCAGGTACAGCACGGGTTAGATACAGAGTAAAGCTCCCTCTACACTGTCCCATCAAACACTCCCAGGGCAGGTACAGCACGGGTTAGATACAGAGTAAAGCTCCCTCTACACTGCCCCATCAAACACTCCCAGGGCAGGTACAGCACGGGTTAGATACAGAGTAAATCTCCCTCTACACTGTCCCATCAAACACTCCCAGGGCAGGTACAGCACGGGTTAGATACAGAGTAAAGCTCCCTCTACACTGTCCCATCAAACATTCCCAGGGCAGGTACAGCACGGGTTAGATACAGAGTAAAGCTCCCTCTACACTCTCCCATCAAACACTCATAGGGCAGGTACAGCACGGGTTAGATACAGAGTAAAGCTCCCTCTACACTGTCCCATCAAACACTCCCAGGGCAGGTACAGTACGGGTTAGATACAGAGTAAAGCTCCCTCTACACTGTCCCATCAAACACTCCCAGGGCAGGTACAGCACGGGTTAGATACAGAGTAAAGCTCCCTCTACACTGTCCCATCAAACACTCCCAGGGCAGGTACAGCACGGGGTTAGATACATGGTAAAGCTCCCTCTACAATGTCCCATCAAACACTCCCAGGGCAGGTACAGCATGGGTTAGATACAGAGTAAAGCTCCCTCTACACGGTCCCACCAAACACTCCCAGGGCAGGTACAGCACGGGTTAGATACAGAGTAAAGCTCCCTCTACACTGTCCCATCAAACACTCCCAGGGCAGGTACAGCACGGGTTAGATACAGAGTAAAGCTCCCTCTACACTGTCCCATCAAACACTCCCAGGGCAGGAATAGCATGGGTTAGATACAGAGGAAATTTCTCTCTGCACTGTCCCATCAAACACTCCCAGGGCAGGTACAGCACGGGTTAGATACAGAGTAAAGCTCCCTCTACGCTGTCCCATCAAACACTCCCAGGGCAGGTACAGCACGGGGTTAGATACAGAGTAAAGCTCCCTCTACAATGTCCCATCAAACACTCCCAAGGCAGGTACAGTATGGGTTAGATACAGAGTAAAGCTCCCTTCTACACTGTTCCATCAAACACTCCCAGGGCAGGTACAGCACGGTTTAGATACAGAGCAAAACTCCCTTTACACTGTCCCATCAAACACTCCCAGGGCAGGTACAGCACGGGGTTAGATACAGAGTAAAGCTCCCTTCTACACTGTTCCATCAAACACTCCCAGGGCAGGTACAGCACGGGTTAGATACAGAGTAAAATTCCCTCTACACTGTCCCATCAAACACTCCCAGGTCAGGTACAGCGCGGGTTAGATACAGAGTAAAGCTCCCTCTACACTGTCACATCAAACACTCCCAGGGCAGGTACAGCACGGGTTAGTTACAGAGTAAAGTTCCCTTTACACTGCCCAACAAACACTCCCAGAGCAGGTACAGCACGGGTTAGATACAGAGTAAAGCTCCCTCTACACTGTCCCATCAAACACTCCCAGGGCAGGTACAGCACGGGTTAGATACAGAGTAAAGCTCCCTCTGCACTGTCCCATCAAACACTCCCAGGGCAGGTACAGCACGGGTTAGATACAGAGTAAAGCTCCCTCTACACCGTCCCATCAAACACTCCCAGGGCAGGTACAGCACGGGTTAGATACAGAGTAAAGCTCCCTCTGCCTGTCCCATCAAACACTCCCAGGGCAGGTACAGCACGGTGTTAGATTCAGAGTAAAGCTCCCTCGACACTGTCCCATCAAACACTCCCAGGGCAGGTACAGCATGGGTTAGATACAGAGTAAAGCTCCCTCTACACTGTCCCATCAAACAATCCCAGGGCAGGTACAGCACGTGTTAGATGCAGAGTAAATCTCCCTCTACACTTTCCCATCAAACACTCCCAGGGCAGGTACAGCACGGGGTTAGATATAGAGTAAAGCTCCCTCTACACTGTCCCATCAAACACTCCCAGGGCAGGTACAGCATGGGGTTAGATACAGAGTAAAGCTCCCTCTACACTGCCCCATCAAACACTGCCAGGGCAGGGACAGCACGGGGTTAGATACAGAGTAAAGCTCCCTCTACACTGTCCCATCAAACACTCCCAGGGCAGGTGCAGCACGGGTTAGATACAGAGTAAAGCTCCCTCTACACTGTCCCATCAAACACTCCCAGGGCAGGTACAGCATGGGTTAGATACAGAGTAAAGCTCCCTCTACACTGTCCCATCAAACACTCCCAGGGCAGGTACAGCACGGGTTAGATACAGAGTAAAGCTCCCTCTACACTGTCCCATCAAACACTCCCAGGGCAGGTACAGCACGGGTTAGATACAGAGTAAAGCTCCCTCTACAGTGTCCCATCAAACACTCCCAGGGCAGGTACAGCACGGGTTAGATACAGAGTAAAGCTCCCTCTACACTGTCCCATCAAACACTCCCAGGGCAGGTACAGCACGTGTTAGATACAGAGTAAAGCTCCCTCTACACTGTCCCATCAAACACTCCCAGGGCAGGTACAGTACGGGGTAAGATACAGAGTAAAGCTCCCTCTACACTGTCCCATCAAACACTCCCAGGGCAGGTACAGCACGGGTTAGATACAGAGTAAAGCTCCCTCTACACTGTCCCATCAAACACTCCCAGGGCAGGTACAGCATGGGGTTAGATACAGAGTAAAGCTCCCTCTACACTGTCCCATCAAACACTCCCAGGGCAGGTACAGCACGGGTTAGATACAGAGTAATGCTCCCTCTGCACTGTCCCATCAAACACTCCCAGGGCAGGTACAGCATGGGGTTAGACACAGAGTAAAGCTCCCTCTACACTGTCCCATCAAACACTCCCAGGGCAGGTACAGCACGGGTTAGATACAAAGTAAAGCTCCCTCTACACTGTCCCATCAAACACTCCCAGGGCAGGTACAGCACGCGTTAGATACAGAGTAAAGCTCCCTCTACACTGTCCCATCAAACAATTCCAGGGCAGGTACAGCATGGGGATAGATACAGAATAAAGCTCCCTCCACACTGTTTCATCAAACACTCCTAGGGCAGGTACAGCGCGGGTTAGATACAGAGTAAAGCTCCCTCTACACTGTCCCATCAAACACTCCCAGGGCAGGTACAGCATGGGTTAGATACAGAGTAAAGCTCCCTCTACACTGTCCCATCAAGCACTCCCAGGGCAGGTACAGCACGGGTTAGATACAGAGTAAAGTTCCCTCTGCACTGTCCCATCAAACACTCCCAGGGCAGGTACATCACGGGTTAGATACAGAGTAAAGCTCCCTCTACACTGTCCCATCAAACACTCCCAGGGCAGGTACAGCACGGGTTAGATACAGAGTAAAGCTCCCACTACACTCTCCCATCAAACACTCCCAGGGCAGGTACAGCACGGGTTAGATACAGAGTAAAGCTCCCTCTACACTGTCCCATGAAACACTCCCGGGGCAGGTAGAGCACGGGTTAGATACAGAGTAATGCTCCCTCTACACTGTCCCATCGAACACTCCCAGGGCAGGTACAGCACGGGTTAGATACAGAGTAAAGCTCCCTCTACACTGTCACATCAAACACTCCCAGGGCAGGTACAGCACGGGTTAGGTACAGAGTAAAGTTCCCTTTACACTGCCCAACAAACACTCCCAGAGCAGGTACAGCACGGGTTAGATACAGAGTAAAGCTCTCTCTGCACTGTCCCATCAAACACTCCCAGGGCAGGTACAGCACGGGTTAGATACAGAGTAAAGCTCCCTCTACACCGTCCCATCAAACACTCCCAGGGCAGGTACAGCACGTGTTAGATACAGAGTAAAGCTCCCTCTACACTTTCCCATCAAACACTCCCAGGGCAGGTACAGCACGGGGTTAGATATAGAGTAAAGCTCCCTCTACACTGTCCCATCAAACACTCCCAGGGCAGGTACAGCATGGGGTTAGATACAGAGTAAAGCTCCCTCTACACTGCCCCATCAAACACTCCCAGGGCAGGGACAGCACGGGGTTAGATACAGAGTAAAGCTCCCTCTGCACTGCCCCATCAAACACTGCCAGGGCAGGTACAGCATGGGTTAAATACAGAGTAAAGCTCCCTCTGCACTGTCCCATCAAACACTCCCAGGGCAGTTGCAGCACGGGTTAGATACAGAGTAAAGCTCCCACTACACTGTCCAATCAAACACTCCCAGGGCAGGTACAGCACGGGTTAGATACAGAGTAAAGCTCCCTCTACCCTGTCCCATCAAACACTCCCAGGGCAGGTACAGCACGGGTTAGATACAGAGTAAAGCTCCCTCTACACTGTCCCATCAAACACTCCCAGGGCAGGTACAGCACGGGTTAGATACAGAGTAAAGCTCCCTCTGCACTGTCCCATCAAACACTCCCAGGGCAGGTACAGCACGGGTGAGATACAGAGTAAAGCTCCCTCTACACTGTCCCATCAAACACTCCCAGGGCAGGTACAGCATGGGTTAGATACAGAGTAAAGCTCCCTCTACACTGTCCCATCAAACACTCCCAGGCAGGTACAGCACGGGTTGGATACAGAGTAAAGCTCCCTCTGCACTGTCCCATCAAACACTCCCAGGGCAGGTACAGCACGGGTTAGATACAGAGTAAAGCTCCCTCTACACTGTCCCATCAAACACTCCCAGGGCAGGTACAGCACGGGTTAGATACAGAGTAAAGCTCCCTCTACACTGTTCCATCAAACACTCCCAGGGCAGGTACAGCACGGGTTAGATACAGAGTAAACTCCCTCTGCACTGTCCCATCAAACACTCCCAGGGCAGGTACAGCACGGGTTAGATACAGAGTAAAGCTCCCTCTACACTGTCCCATCAAACACACCCGGGGCAGGTACAGCACGGCTTAGATACAGAGTAAAGCTCCCTCTACACTGTCCCATCAAACACTCCCAGGGCAGGTACAACACGGGTTAGATACAGAGTAAAGCTCCCTCTACACTGTTCCATCAAACACTCCCAGGGCAGGTACTGCACAGGGTTAGATACAGAGTAAAGCTCCCTCTACAGTGTCCCATCAAACACTCCCAGGGCAGGTACAGCACGGGTTAGATACAGAGTAAAGCTCCCTCTACACTGTTCCATCAAACACTCCCAGGGAAGGTACAGCACGGGTTAGATACAGAGTAAAGCTCCCTCTACACTGTCCCATCAAACACTCCCAGGGCAGGTACAGCACGGGGTAAGATACAGAGTAAAGCTCCCTCTACACTGTCCCATCAAACAATCCCAGGGCAGGTACAGCACGGGTTAGATTCAGAGTAAAGCTCCCTCTACACTGTCCCATCAAACACTCCCAGGGCAGGTACAGCATGGGGTTAGATACAGAGTAAAGTTCCCTTACACTGTCCCATCAAACACTCCCAGGGCAGGTACAGCACGGGTTAGATACAGAGTAAAGTTCCCTCGACACTGTCCCATCAAACACTCCCAGGGCAAGTACAGCACAGGTTAGATACAGAGTAAAGCTCCCTCTACACTGTCCCATCAAACACTCCCAGGGCAACTACAGCACGGGTTAGATACAGAGTAAAGGTCCCTCGACACTGTCCCTTCAAACACTCCCAGGGCAGGTAAAGCATGGGGTTAGATATAGAATAAAGCTCCCTCTACACTGTTTCATCAAACACTCCTAGGGCAGGTACAGCACGGGTTACATACAGAGTAAAGCTCCCTCTACACTGTCCCATCAAACACTCCCAGGGCAGGTACAGCACGGGTTAGATACAGAGTAAAGCTCCCTCTACACTGTCCCATCAAACGCTCCCAGGGCAGGTACAGCACGGGTTAGATACAGAGTAAAGCTCCCTCTACACTGTCCCATCAAACACTCCCAGGGCAGGTACATCACGGGTTAGATACAGAGTAAAGCTCCCTCTACACTGTCCCATCAAACACTCCCAGGGCAGGTACAGCACGGGTTAGATACAGAGTAAATCTCCCTCTACACTGTCCCATCAAACACTCCCAGGGCAGGTACAGCAGGGATTAGATACAGAGTAAAGCTCCCTCAACACTGTCCCATCAAACACTCCCGGGGCAGGTACAGCACGGGTTAGATACAGAGTAATGCTCCCTCTTCACTGTCCCGTCAAACACTCCCAGGGCAGGTACAGCACGGGTCAGATACAGAGTAAAGCTCCCTCTACACTGTCCCATCAAACACTCCCAGGGCAGGTACAGCACGGGGTTAGATACAGAGTATAGCTCCCTCTACACTGTCCCATCAAACACTCCCAGGGCAGGTACAGCACGGGTTAGATACAGAGTAAAGCTCCCTCTACACTGTTCCATCAAACACTCCCAGGGCAGGTACAGCACGGGTTAGATACAGAGTAAAGCTCCCTCTACACTGTCCCATCAAACACTCCCAGGGCAGGTACAGCACGGGTTAGATACAGAGTAAAGCTCCCTCTACACTGTCCCATCAAACACTCCCAGGGCAGGTACAGTACGGGGTAAGATACAGAGTAAAGCTCCCTCTACACTGTCCCATCAAACACTCCCAGGGCAGGTACAGCACGGGTTAGGTTCAGAGTAAAGCTCCCTCTACACTGTCCCATCAAACACTCCCAGGGCAGGTACAGCATGGGGTTAGACACAGAGTAAAGCACCCTCTACACTGTCCCATCAAACACTCCCAGGGCAAGTACAGCACGGGTTAGATACAGATTAAAGCTCCCTCTACACTGTCCCATCAAACACTCCCAGGGCAACTACAGCACGGGTTAGATACAGAGTAAAGCTCCCTCTACACTGTCCCATCAAACACTCCCAGGGCAGGTTAAGCATGGGGTTAGATATAGAATAAAGCTCCCTCTACACTGTTTCATCATACACTCCTAGGGCAGGTACAGCACGGGTTAGATACAGAGTAAAACTCCCTCTACACTGTCCCATCAAACACTCCCAGGGCAGGTACAGCACGGGTTAGATACAGAGTAAATCTCCCTCTACATTGTCCCATCAAACACTCCCTGGGCAGGTACAGCACGGGTTAGATGCAGAGTAAAGCTTCCTCAACACTGTCCCATCAAACACTCCCGGGGCAGGTACAGCACGGGTTAAATACAGAGTAATGCTCCCTCTTCACTGTCCCATCAAACACTCCCAGGGCAGGTACAGTACGGGGTAAGATACAGAGTAATGCTCCCTCTTCACTGTCCCATCAAACACTCCCAGGGCAGGTACAGTACGGGGTAAGATACAGAGTAAAGCTCCCTCTACACTGTCCCATCAAACACTCCTAGGGCAGGTACAGCACGGGTTAGATACAGAGTAAAGCTCCCTCTACACTGTCCCATCAAACACTCCCAGGGCAGGTACAGCACGGGTTAGATACAGAGTAAATCTCCCTCTACACTGTCCCATCAAACACTCCCAGGGCAGGTACAGCACGGGTTAGATACAGAGTAAAGCTTCCTCAACACTGTCCCATCAAACACTCCCGGGGCAGGTACAGCACGGGTTAAATACAGAGTAAAGCTCCCTCTACACTGTCCCGTCAAACACTCCCAGGGCAGGTACAGCACGGGTTAGATACAGAGTAAAGCTCCCTCTTCACTGTCCCATCAAACACTCCCAGGGCAGGTACAGTACGGGGTAAGATACAGAGTAAAGCTCCCTCTACACTGTCCCATCAAACACTCCCAGGGCAGGTACAGCACGGGTTAGATACAGAGTAAAGCTCCCTGTACACTGTCCCATCAAACACTCCCAGGGCAGGTACAGCATGGGGTTAGATACAGAGTAAAGCTCCCTCTACACTGTCCCATCAAACACTTCCAGGGCAGGTACAGCACGCGTTAGATACAAAGTAAAGCTCCCTCTACACTGTCCCATCAAACACTCCCAGGGCAGGTACAGCACGGGTTAGATACAGAGTAAAGCTCCCTCTACACTGTCCCATCAAACACTCCCATTGCAGGTACAGCATGGTGTTAGGTACAAAATAAAGCTCCCTCTACACTGTTTCATCAAACACTCCTAGGGCAGGTACAGCATGGGTTAGATACAGAGTAAAGCTCCCTCTGCACTGTCCCATCAAACACTCCCAGGGCAGGTACAGCACGGGTTAGGTACAGAGTAAAGCTCCCTCTACACTGTCCCATCAAACACTCCCAGGGCAGGTACAGCACGGGTTAGATACAGAGTAAAGCTCCCTCTACACTGTCCCATCAAACACTCCCAGGGCAGGTACATCACGGGTTAGATACAGAGTAAAGCTCCCTCAACACTGTCCCATCAAACACTCCCAGGGCAGGTACAGCACGGGTTAGATACAGAGTAAAGCTCCCTCTACACTGTCCCATCAAACACTCCCAGGGCAGGTACAGCACGGGTTAGATACAGAGTAAAGCTCCCTCTACACTGTCCCATCAAACACTCCCGGGGCAGGTACAGCACGGGTTAGATACAGAGTAAAGCTCCCTCTACACTGTCCCATCAAACACTCCCAGGGCAGGTACAGCACGGATTAGATACAGAGTAAAGCTCCCTCTACACTGTCCCATCAAACACTCCCAGGGCAGGTACATCACGGGTTAGATACAGAGTAAAGCTCCCTCTACACTGTCCCATCAAACACTCCCAGGGCAGGTACAGCACAGGTTAGATACAGAGTAAAGCTCCCTCTACACTTTCCCATCAAACACTCCCAGGGCAGGTACAGCACGGGTTAGATACAGAGTAAAGCTCCCTCTACACTGTCCCATCAAACACTCCCGGGGCAGTTACAGCACGGGTTAGATACAGAGTAAAGCTCCCTCTACACTGTCCCATCAAACACTCCCAGGGCAGGTACAGCACTGGTTAGATACAGAGTAAAGCTCCCTCTACACTGTCCCATCAAACACTCCCGGGGCAGGTACAGCACGGGTTAGATACAGAGTAAAGCTCCCTCTACACTGACCCATCGAACACTCCCAGGGCAGGTACAGTACGGGGTAAGATACAGAGTAAAGCTCCCTCTACACTGTCCCATCAAACACTCCCAGGGCAGGTACAGCATGGGGTTAGATACAGAGTAAAGTTCCCTCTACACTGTCCCATCAAACACTCCCAGGGCAGGTACAGCACGGGTTAGATACAGAGTAAAGTTCCCTCGACACTGTCTCATCAAACACTCCCAGGGCAAGTACAGCACAGGTTAGATACAGAGTAAAGCTCCCTCTACACTGTCCCATCAAACACTCCCAGGGCAACTACAGCACGGGTTAGATACAGAGTAAAGGTCCCTCGACACTGTCCCTTCAAACACTCCCAGGGCAGGTAATGCATGGGGTTAGATATAGAATAAAGCTCCCTCTACACTGTTTCATCAAACACTCCTAGGGCAGGTACAGCACGGGTTACATACAGAGTAAAGCTCCCTCTACACTGTCCCATCAAACACTCCCAGGGCAGGTACAGCACGGGTTAGATACAGAGTAAAGCTCCCTCTACACTGTCCCATCAAACGCTCCCAGGGCAGGTACAGCACGGGTTAGATACAGAGTAAAGCTCCCTCTACACTGTCCCATCAAACACTCCCAGGGCAGGTACATCACGGGTTAGATACAGAGTAAAGCTCCCTCTACACTGTCCCATCAAACACTCCCAGGGCAGGTACAGCACGGGTTAGATACAGAGTAAATCTCCCTCTACACTGTCCCATCAAACACTCCCAGGGCAGGTACAGCAGGGATTAGATACAGAGTAAAGCTCCCTCAACACTGTCCCATCAAACACTCCCGGGGCAGGTACAGCACGGGTTAGATACAGAGTAATGCTCCCTCTTCACTGTCCCGTCAAACACTCCCAGGGCAGGTACAGCACGGGTTAGATACAGAGTAAAGCTCCCTGTACACTGTCCCATCAAACACTCCCAGGGCAGGTACAGCACGGGGTTAGATACAGAGTATAGCTCCCTCTACACTGTCCCATCAAACACTCCCAGGGCAGGTACAGCACGGGTTAGATACAGAGTAAAGCTCCCTCTACACTGTTCCATCAAACACTCCCAGGGCAGGTACAGCACGGGTTAGATACAAAGTAAAGCTCCCTCTACACTGTCCCATCAAACACTCCCAGGGCAGGTACAGCACGGGTTAGATACAGAGTAAAGCTCCCTCTACACTGTCCCATCAAACACTCCCAGGGCAGGTACAGTACGGGGTAAGATACAGAGTAAAGCTCCCTCTACACTGTCCCATCAAACACTCCCAGGGCAGGTACAGCACGGGTTAGGTTCAGAGTAAAGCTCCCTCTACACTGTCCCATCAAACACTCCCAGGGCAGGTACAGCATGGGGTTAGATACAGAGTAAAGCTCCCTCTACACTGTCCCATCAAACACTCCCAGGGCAAGTACAGCACGGGTTAGATACAGATTAAAGCTCCCTCTACACTGTCCCATCAAACACTCCCAGGGCAACTACAGCACGGGTTAGATACAGAGTAAAGCTCCCTCTACACTGTCCCATCAAACACTCCCAGGGCAGGTTAAGCATGGGGTTAGATATAGAATAAAGCTCCCTCTACACTGTTTCATCAAACACTCCTAGGGCAGGTACAGCACGGGTTAGATACAGAGTAAAGCTCCCTCTACACTGTCCCATCAAACACTCCCAGGGCAGGTACAGCACGGGTTAGATACAGAGTAAATCTCCCTCTACACTGTCCCATCAAACACTCCCAGGGCAGGTACAGCACGGGTTAGATACAGAGTAAAGCTTCCTCAACACTGTCCCATCAAACACTCCCGGGGCAGGTACAGCACGGGTTAAATACAGAGTAATGCTCCCTCTTCACTGTCCCATCAAACACTCCCAGGGCAGGTACAGTACGGGGTAAGATACAGAGTAATGCTCCCTCTTCACTGTCCCATCAAACACTCCCAGGGC
Source organism: Somniosus microcephalus (assembly GCF_052327205.1). Lineage (NCBI taxonomy): Eukaryota > Metazoa > Chordata > Chondrichthyes > Squaliformes > Somniosidae > Somniosus > Somniosus microcephalus. The sequence goes on along the minus strand of NC_140998.1, from coordinate 221,850,077 downwards.
AGGTACAGTACGGGGTAAGATACAGAGTAAAGCTCCCTCTACACTGTCCCATCAAACACTCCTAGGGCAGGTACAGCACGGGTTAGATACAGAGTAAAGCTCCCTCTACACTGTCCCATCAAACACTCCCAGGGCAGGTACAGCACGGGTTAGATACAGAGTAAATCTCCCTCTACACTGTCCCATCAAACACTCCCAGGGCAGGTACAGCACGGGTTAGATACAGAGTAAAGCTTCCTCAACACTGTCCCATTAAACACTCCCGGGGCAGGTACAGCACGGGTTAAATACAGAGTAAAGCTCCCTCTACACTGTCCCGTCAAACACTCCCAGGGCAGGTACAGCACGGGTTAGATACAGAGTAAAGCTCCCTCTTCACTGTCCCATCAAACACTCCCAGGGCAGGTACAGTACGGGGTAAGATACAGAGTAAAGCTCCCTCTACACTGTCCCATCAAACACTCCCAGGGCAGGTACAGCACGGGTTAGATACAGAGTAAAGCTCCCTCTACTCTGTCCCATCAAACACTCCCAGGGCAGGTACAGCACGCGTTAGATACAAAGTAAATCTCCCTCTACACTGTCCCATCAAACACTCTCAGGGCAGGTACAGCACGGGTTAGATACAGAGTAAAGCTCGCTCTACACTGTCCCTTCAAACACTCCCATTGCAGGTACAGCATGGTGTTAGATACAGAGTAAAGCTCCCTCTGCACTGTCCCATCAAACACTCCCAGGGCAGGTACAGCACGGGTTAGGTACAGAGTAAAGCTCCCTCTACACTGTCCCATCAAACACTCCCAGGGCAGGTACAGCACGGGTTAGATACAGAGTAAAGCTCCCTCTACACTGTCCCATCAAACACTCCCAGGGCAGGTACATCACGGGTTAGATACAGAGTAAAGCTCCCTCTACACTGTCCCATCAAACACTCCCAGGGCATGTACAGCACGGGTTAGATACAGAGTAAAGCTCCCTCTACACTGCCCCATCAAACACTCCCAGGGCAGGTACAGCACGGGTTAGATACAGAGTAAAGCTCCCTCTACACTGTCCCGTCAAACACTCCCGGGGCAGATACAGCACGGGTTAGATACAGAGTAAAGCTCCCTCTACACTGTCCCATCAAACACTCCCAGGGCAGGTACAGCACGGATTAGATACAGAGTAAAGCTCCCTCTACACTGTCCCATCAAACACTCCCAGGGCAGGTACATCACGGGTTAGATACAGAGTAAAGCTCACTCTACACTGTCCCATCAAACACTCCCAGGGCAGGTACAGCACGGGTTAGATACAGAGTAAAGCTCCCTCTACACTTTCCCATCAAACACTCCCAGGGCAGGTACAGCACGGGTTAGATACAGAGTAAAGCTCCCTCTACACTGTCCCATCAAACACTCCCGGGGCAGTTACAGCACGGGTTAGATACAGAGTAAAGCTCCCTCTACACTGTCCCATCAAACACTCCCAGGGCAGGTACATCACTGGTTAGATACAGAGTAAAGCTCCCTCTACACTGTCCCATCAAACACTCCCGGGGCAGGTACAGCACGGGTTAGATACAGAGTAAAGCTCCCTCTACACTGTCCCATCGAAAACTCCCAGGGCAGGTACAGTACGGGGTAAGATACAGAGTAAACTCCCTCTACACTGTCCCATCAAACACTCCCAGGGCAGGTGCAGCACGGGTTAGATTCAGAGTAAAGCTCCCTCTACACGGTCCCATCAAACACTCCCAGGGCAGGTACAGCATGGGGTTAGATACAGAGTAAAGTTCCCTCTACACTGTCCCATCAAACACTCCCAGGGCAGGTACAGCACGGGTTAGATACAGAGTAAAGCTCCCTCTACACTGTCCCATCAAACACTCCCAGGGCAGGTACAGCATGGGGTTAGATACAGAATAAAGCTCCCTCTACACTGTCCCATCAAACACTCCCAGGGCAAGTACAGCACGGGTTAGATACAGAGTAAAGCTCCCTCTACACTGTCCCATCAAACACTCCCAGGGCAACTACAGCACGGGTTAGATACAGAGTAAAGCTCCCTCTACACTGTCCCATCAAACACTCCCAGGGCAGGTAAAGCATGGGGTTAGATATAGAATAAAGCTCCCTCTACACTGTTTCATCAAACACTCCTAGGGCAGGTACAGCACGGGTTAGATACAGAGTAAAGCTCCCTCTACACTGTCCCATCAAACACTCCCAGGGCAGGTCCAGCACGGGTTAGATACAGAGTAAATCTCCCTCTACACTGTCCCATCAAACACTCCCAGGGCAGGTACAGCACGGGTTAGATACAGAGTAAAGCTCCCTCAACACTGTCCCATCAAACACTCCCGGGGCAGGTACAGCACGGGTTAAATACAGAGTAATGCTCCCTCTTCACTGTCCCATCAAACACTCCCAGGGCAGGTACAGTATGGGGTAAGATACAGAGTAAAGCTCCCTCTACACTGTCCCATCAAACACTCCCAGGGCAGGTACAGCACGGGTTAGATACAAAGTAAAGCTCCCTCTACACTGTCCCATCAAACACTCCCAGGGCAGGTACAGCATGGGGTTAGATACAGAGTAAAGCCCCCTCTACACTGTCCCATCAAACACTTCCAGGGCAGGTACAGCACGCGTTAGATACAAAGTAAAGCTCCCTCTACACTGTCCCATCAAACACTCCCAGGGCAGGTACAGCACGGGTTAGATACAGAGTAAAGCTCCCTCTACACTGTCCCATCAAACACTCCCATTGCAGGTACAGCATGGTGTTAGGTACAGAATAAAGCTCCCTCTACACTGTTTCATCAAACACTCCTAGGGCAGGTACAACATGGGTTAGATACAGAGTAAAGCTCCCTCTGCACTGTCCCATCAAACACTCCCAGGGCAGGTACAGCACGGGTTAGGTACAGAGTAAAGCTCCCTCTGCACTGTCCCATCAAACACTCACAGGGCAGGTACAGCACGGGTTAGATACAGAGTAAAGCTCCCTCTACACTGTCCCATCAAACACTCCCAGGGCAGGTACATCACGGGTTAGATACAGAGTAAAGCTCCCTCTACACTGTCCCATCAAACACTCCCAGGGCAGGTACAGCACGGGTTAGATACAGAGTAAAGCTCCCTCTACACTGTCCCATCAAACAGTCCCAGGGCAGGTACAGCACGGGTTAGATACAGAGAAAACCTCCCTCTACACTGTCCCATCAAACACTCCCAGGGCAGGTACAGCAAGGGTTAGATACAGAGTAAAGCTCCCTCTACACTGTCCCATCAAACACTCCCAGGGCAGGTACATCACGGGTTAGATACAGAGTAAAGCTCCCTCTACACTGTCCCATCAAACACTCCCAGGGCAGGTACAGCACGGGTTAGATACAGAGTAAAGCTCCCTCTACACTTTCCCATCAAACACTCCCAGGGCAGGTACAGCACGGGTTAGATACAGAGTAAAGCTCCCTCTACACTGTCCCATCAAACACTCCCGGGGCAGTTACAGCACGGGTTAGATACAGAGTAAAGCTCCCTCTACACTGTCCCATCAAACACTCCCAGGGCAGGTACAGCACGGGTTAGATACAGAGTAAAGCTCCCTCTACACTGTCCCATCAAACACTCCCGGGGCAGGTACAGCACGGGTTAGATACAGAGTAAAGCTCCCTCTACACTGTCCCATCAAACACTCCCAGGGCAGGTACAGCACGGGTTAGATACAGAGTAAAGCTCCCTCAACACTGTCCCATCAAACACTCCCAGGGCAGGTACAGCACGGGGTTAGATACAGAGTAAAGCTCCCTCTACACTGTCCCATCAAACACTCCCAGGGCAGGTCCAGCACGGGGTTAGATACAGAGTAAAGCTCCCTCGACACTGTCCCATCAAACACTCCCAGGGCAGGTGCAGCACGGGTTAGATACAGAGTAAAGCTCCCTCTACACTCTCCCATCAAACACTCCCAGGGCAGGTACAGCAAGGGTTAGATACAGAGTAAAGCTCCCTCGACACTGTCCCATCAAACACTCCCAGGGCAGGTGCAGCACGGGTTAGATACAGAGTAAAGCTCCCTCTACACTGTCCCATCAAACACTCTCAGGGCAGGTACAGCACGGGTTAGATACAGAGTAAAGCTCCCTCTACACTGTCCCATCAAACACTCCCAGGGCAGGTACAGCACGGGTTAGATATAGAGTAAAGCTCCCTCGACACTGTCCCATCAAACACTCCCAGGGCAGGTACAGCACGGGTTAGATACAGAGTAAAGCTCCCTCGACACTGTCCCATCAAACACTCCCAGGGCAGGTACAGCACGGTTTAGATACAGAGTAAAGCTCCCTCGACACTGTCCCATCAAACACTCCCAGGGCAGGTACAGCACGGGTTAGATACAGAGTAAAGCTCCCTCGACACTGTCCCATCAAACACTCCCAGGGCAGGTACAGCACGGGTTAGATACAGAGTAAAGCTCCCTCTACACTTTCCCATCAAACACTCCCAGGGCAGGTACAGCACGGGTTAGATACAGAGTAAAGCTCCCTCTACACTGTCCCATCAAACACTCCCGGGGCAGGTACAGCACGGGTTAGATACAGAGTAAAGCTCCCTCTACACTGTCCCATCATACACTCCCAGGGCAGGTACAGCACGGGTTAGATACAGAGTAAAGCTCCCTCTACACTGTCCCATCAAACACTCCCAGGGCAGGTACAGCACGGGTTAGATACAGAGTAAATCTCCCTCTACACTGTCCCATCATACACTCCCGGGGCAGGTACAGCATGGGTTAGATACAGAGTAAAGCTCCCTCTACACTGTCCCATCAAACACTCCCAGGGCAGGTACAGCAAGGGTTAGATACAGAGTAAAGCTCCCTCTACACTTTCCTGTTGTGTATGTAATATGTGTGCTACTTTGAACCTATGGACAGGACTGCACTACTTGTTGGGCGTAGTGATACGCAGTACCACTCCTGGCCATAGGGGTATAAATAGTACTGTGGGTACTGACCCCCCTCAGTTCCCGCCTGTGGGCATGAAGTAAAGACCTATGTATAGTCCCTACCTCCAACCAGTAAAGGCCTGTTTGAGTTATACGTTTAAGTCTTTGTGTTAATTGTTCAATACAATACACATACTTAACATTTCCCATCAAACACTCCCAGGGCAGGTACAGCACGGGTTAGATACAGAGTAAAGCTCCCTCTACACTGTCCCATCAAACACTCCCGGGGCAGGTACAGCACGGGTTAGATACAGAGTAAAGCTCCCTCTACACTGTCCCATCAAACACTCCCAGGGCAGGTCCAGCACGGGGTTAGATACAGAGTAAAGCTCCCTCGACACTGTCCCATCAAACACTCCCAGGGCAGGTGCAGCACGGGTTAGATACAGAGTAAAGCTCCCTCTACACTGTCCCATCAAACACTCTCAGGGCAGGTACAGCACGGGTTAGATACAGAGTAAAGCTCCCTCTACACTGTCCCATCAAACACTCCCAGGGCAGGTACAGCACGGGTTAGATACAGAGTAAAGCTCCCTCTACACTGTCCCATCAAACACTCCCAGGGCAGGTACAGCACGGGTTAGATACAGAGTAAAGCTCCCTCTACACTGTCCCATCAAACACTCCCAGGGCAGGTACAGCACGGGTTAGATACAGAGTAAAGCTCCCTCTACACTGTCCCATCAAACACTCCCAGGGCAGGTACAGCACGGGTTAGATACAGAGTAAAGCTCCCTCTACACTGTCCCATCAAACACTCTCAGGGCAGGTATAGCACGGGTTAGATACAGAGTAAAGCTCCCTCTACACTGTCCCATCAAACACTCCCCGGACAGATACAGCACGGGGTTACATACAGAGTAAAGCTCCCTCTACACTGTCCCATCAAACACTCCCAGGGCAGGTACAGCACGGGTTAGATACAGAGTAAAGCTCCCTCTACACTGTCCCATCAAACACTCCCAGGGCAGGTACAGCACGGGTTAGATACAGAGTAAAGCTCCCTCTACACTGTCCCATCAAACACTCCCGGGGCAGGTGCAGCACGGGTTAGATACAGAGTAAAGCTCCCTCTACACTGTCCCATCAAACACTCCCAGGGCAGGTACAGCATGGGTTAGATACAGAGTAAATCTCCCTCTACACTGTCCCATCAAACACTCCCAGGGCAGGTACAGCATGGGTTAGATACAGAGTAAAGCTCCCTTTACACTGTCCCATCAAACACTCCCAGGGCAGGTACAGCACGGGTTAGATACAGAGTAAAGCTCCCTCTACACTGTCCCATCAAACACTCCCAGGGCAGGTACAGCACGGGTTAGATACAGAGTAAAGCTCCCTCTACACTGTCCCATGAAACACTCCCAGGGCAGGTACAGCACGGGTTAGATACAGAGTAAAGCTCCCTCTACACTGTCCCATCAAACACTCCCAGGGCAGGTACAGCACAGGGTTAGATACAGAGTAAAGCTCCCTCTACACTGTCCCATCAAACACTCCCAGGGCAGGTACAGCACAGGGTTAGATACAGAGTAAAGCTCCCTCTGCCTGTCTGAATCCGATAAATACAGCTGCCCCTGAACTTCCGAAGCTAACATTTTGTCCTTTTATTTTAAAACAGAATTTTTTCACCGGATCCAAGCCCTGAACCTCAGTCAATCCTCGACGTCCTTTGATAAAGAATTCGATACAATGGCGATGGGCATTTAAAAGTGGGAAATATTCGATTGACCTTTCTCCCTCCCCATTGACCTTGAAAAGTTCCAGACGGTGTGATCTTAACGACAGTGTTGATGAATGTTTCCGGAGATGGATTTAGCTGTCGACATGGTGCCGTCACAACAGGGAACTGCGCCGGAATAAAAGACCATTTGTTTGCCCCGTTAGGGAGAGCGGTTTTAAGCCCACCCACTCGGCCTACGCGGGCGGGCGGTTCAAATCGAAAGCTGCCACCTTCGCAACACCTTCGATTTTAACATGCTCTCCTGAAGCAGGCAGCAAGGGCACCCGCCTGGAGCCAACAAGGGTCCTTTTATACGCTCGCCTGTCGCTGCCCGATGACATCATTGAGACCCGACTGTAATTTTAACTCGGGCCTGAGTGGTGAATCCACCTGGAGTTAAAATCCGGGACCTTCTGCAAAAACCTTCGAAGATTGTACACATAAGAACATAAGAAATAGGAGCAGGAGTCGGCCATTCATTCCCTCGATTCCATAAGATCATGGCTGATCTTCTACCTCATCTCCACCTTCCTGCACCCGATCCCCATGTCCTTTGATTCCCCATGAATCCAAAAATCTATCGATCTCTGTCGTGAATATACTCAACGACTGAGCCTCCACAGCCCCCTGGGGCAGAGAATTCCAAAGATTCACCGCCCTCTGAGTGAAGAAATTTTCCCTCATCTCAGTCCTAAATGGCCGACCCCTTATCCGGAGACTGTGACCCCTGGTTCTCGACTCTCCAGCCAGGGGGAAACATCCTCCCTGCATCTACCCTGTCAAGCCCTGTAAGAATTTTGTATGTTTCAATGAGATCACCTCTCATTCTTTAAACTCTAGAGAATATAGGCCTAGTCTACTCAATCTCTCCTCATAGGACAATCCCCCCATCCCAGGATCCAGTCTGGTGAACCTTCGTTGCACTCCCTCTATGGCAAGTATATCCTTCCTTAGGCAAGGAGACCAAAACTGTCCACAATACTCCAGGTGTGGTCTCACCAGGGCCCTTTATAATCGCAGTAAGACGTCTTTACTCTTATACTCAAATCCTCTTGTAATAAAGGCCAACATACCATTTGCTTTCCAAACTGCTTGCTGTACCTGCATGTTAACTTTCAGTGATTCGTGTACAAGGACACCCAGGTCCCTCTGAACACCAACATTTCCCAATCTCTCACCATTTAAAAAATACTCTGCTTTTCTAGTTTTCCTATCAAAGTGGATAACTTCACATTTCTCCACATTATATTCCATTTGCCATGTTCTTGCCCACTCACTTAGCCTGTCTATATCCCCTTGAAGCCTCCTTGCATCCTCCTCACAACTTACATTCCCACCCAGCTTTGTACCATCAGCAAACTTGGATATATTACATTTGGTCCCCTCATCCAAATCATTGATGTAGATTGTGAATCGTTGGGGCCCAAGCACTGATCCTTGTGGTATTCCACTAGTTACAGCCTGCCAACCCGAAAATGACCTGTTTAGTCCTACTCTCTGTTTTCTGTCCGTTAACCAATCCTCAAGTCTACGTACTCCTAGCAAAAAATACTGAACTCGGAGAGGTTCAAGAGAAAAGGTTTAATTGTTGAGGCTGCATGCTGAACACAAAATGGAGTCAGAGACTACACAAAGTACGACTGCCTTTCATCAGTGCACAGCTTCGACTGCTCCTCCCCCGCTCTGGGCTTAACTATGTTGCAGATCGAGTTTCTTAAAGGTGTGATCCTTCTTAAAGGCATGACGCCTGATTTATAGTCTACGGACCGGAAAGCGGATTGTGTCCTTTCTGTGATCGGTACGCCACACTAGTATATTACCGCCATCCCATGAGGTCTAATTTTGTTTAATAACCTCTTGTGTGGCATCTTATCAAATGCCTTCTGAAAATCCAAGAAACACATCCTGGTTCCCCCTTATCTATTCTGCTAGTTACAACCTCAAAACACGATTTCCCTTCCATAAATCTGTGTTGACTCGGCCCAATCCTATTATTATTTCTAAGTGCCCTGTTACCACGTCCTTAATAATAGATTCTAGCATTTTCCCTACTACTGATGTCAGGCTAACTGGTCTGTAGTTCCCTGTTTTCTCTCTCCCTCCTTTCTTAAATTTGCTACCTGCCAATCCACAGGAACTGTTCTAGAATCTATGGAATTGTGGAAAATGACAACCAGTGCATCCACTATCTCTATAGCCACCTCTTTCAAAACCCTAGGATGTAGGCCATCAGGTCAGCGGATTTATCGGCTTTCAGTCCCATTACTTTCTCCAGTACCATGGGGGAAAAATTCGGTTGGTTTGCGCCTCCCGTTAGCTCCCTAAGAGGGCGCTAATGGGGCGCGAAGCAACTAGCGCCCGGGCGCGGCGATGTTTGTGCCGCTCGCGAAATTGACCAGACATTTTTTGGCGCCGCTAAACACTACCGCCACGATCTCCTGCGGTGGCAGATCGAGACGTCAGTCGAGCGCGCGACGCCCCCGGTAACGCCCCAGACCGGATATTGAGTGGCGCCCCCTGCCTTACCGCCTGCCACTAACAATGACAGGTTGAGGGGAGCGTTTCCCAGTCGGGAAGGGGCTGGGGGAGCGCTATTTAAAGGCGACCGCTTCCTGCCTTTTTTTGTCAGCGACATTTTTGCACCATGCATTCTGAGGGAGAAAGAGAGAGACTTCTGGAGAGATTCAACGCTGTGTGAAGGAGTTTTGGGTACTGAGCAGCACTTTGCAGGTTCATTTTGATTTGACCTTCCTGGCATCGATTTAGAAGAGACTGTGGGGGCTGCACTCTGAGCTCTTTCCCTGGGCCTCTCCTTTGTTCTTTCCAGCAGAATTGATGTACAGGTCTCTCCAGGCCGAGATTCAAGGCTGCAATGAGCAGGGTGTGGATGGAGAGTAAGATCGACCCTCCCCTTTAAGAACTGGCCGGCGCCAGTGTGTCTGTGTTCCATTGCTGACTGACATCACATGAGCTTCGCCAGCGCTCTGAGGTAGCGCCTCGCTCCTCGGCGTTAGCGCCTTAAGAGAGGTGTGTAGCACCTGATTTAGCGCTCCAATCACCTCCAGGGACGATAGAGGCCAAGTTTGCAGTCAGAGGCGATAATTAGCGCCAGGCGCTAAACTTTGCGCCCGGCCGATAATGGCGCCCCACACGGGGCGATACCGAATTTCTCCCCCTATGTCTTTACTAATACTAATTTCTTTCAGTTCCTCATTCTCGCTAGTGCCTCGGTTCTCCACTATTTCAGGGAGGTTTTTGGCGTCTTCTCCCGTGAAGACAGACACAAAGGCCGGGATTTTGCCTACCGAGGTGGGTCCAGGGCAACCGGAGTCAGTCGCGCGGTCCCAGCCTGCTCTGTTGATCTGATTTTTCGTTGATTGGGCTTGTTAAGCCCCGCCCATCGCGGTTCCCAGCCAATTAACAGGAAGCGAGTCTGATGACGTCATTTGATGACGTGTCATCTGCCGGTTTCCTGAAAGGGGCCATGCCCAAATTAATTTTGGCATTTGCGCTGTCAGTGTTCTGCAGCATTGAGTTGCTGCCAACACTGACAATCACTGTACAGAGGTGCAGGGCTGCACCCAGGCTCTCCCATGACTCCCTCCATATGCTCATGGAGGGAGTCACAGCACGCAGGGAGGTCCTCTTCCCTTCCCATGGGCGGAAGAGACCTCCCCAGGTGACCAACGCAGCCTGGTTGCACATTGCCCAGGAGGGCACAAGCAGGGATGTAGTCAGGAGGACCAGGCTGCAGTGGCGCAAACCTTTCATTGATCTCAGTAGATCACGAAACGTTACTGCCAAGCCACACTCAACCTCATCCTACTATGCCTCTCATCACATCCCCATCACTCTGCCTTCCCTACCCTACTCCTGCACATCCTTACTCGCACCAACTGACCTTGCACCTCCACCCATCCCTCCCTCTATCTACATTATCACTTCCCCATCTCACTATCCACCCCTCACACTCACCCTCATCCTAGTCCAATCATACCAACTAACAACACACAAGGGTAGGCACTTGGGTGTTTTATCCAATGTTCATGTAAAGTTTCTGTTAATGTGCTGTCAAACATTGACAATCTTTATTTTCAACACTTTGTGTTCTTGGACAGATCTGTGTGCACCTTTGGAAGTGGCTTAGTGAGTTGCAGTGAACGGTGAGACATAACGTTACCCCCCGCAATGGTGATGAGTGTGAAAGGAATGGCTTGGGCATTGTAGGGATGCTTCATGGTGTTGGTGTGGGGTGGTGCCAACCTGGCGCATCATGTGGCAGCCAGGGTGTACAGCGTCAAGTGAAGTGAATCTGGCCATGGTGAGGCCATCCCTGGCCTCCCGGGCAGCAATATGGTCGGGTGCTGATGCCCTGTGTCCTGTGCAGCATCAGTTGATTGCGGAGAAGGTTGGTGTTGTTGTTGGTGCTGGTGTGACCGGGTGGTGTTGCTGCTATTCAAAAAAGGTGGTAGAGAGAAAACGGGGAATTACAAACCGGTATGCCTGACATCGGTAGTGGGGAAAATGCTAGAGTCCATTATAAAAGATGTAATAGCTGAGCACTTGGAAAACAGTGACAGGATTGGACAAAGTCAACATGGATTTATAAAAGGTAAATCGTACTTGACTAATCTACTGGAATTTTTTGAGGACGTAACTGGTAAACTAGATAAGGGAGAACCAGTGGATGTGGTGTATTTGGACTTTCAGAAGGCTTTCAATAAGGTCCCACATAAGAGATTAGCATGTAAAGTTAAAGCACATGGGATTGGGGGTAAGGTGCTGACTTGGATGGAGAACTGGTTGGCAGACAGGAAGCAAAGAGTTGGAATAAACGGGTCTTTTTCCGAGTGGCAGGCAGTGACTTGTGGGGTACTGCAAGGATCGGTGCTAGGACCCCAGCTATTTCACAATATATATTAATGATCTAGATGAGGGAACTAGATGTAATATCTCCAAGTTTGCAGATGACACAAAGCTGGGTGGGCGTGTGTGCTGTGAGGAGGATGCCGAGAAACTCCATTATGATTTGGACAGGTTGGGTGATTGGGCAAAAGCATGGCAGATGCAATATAACGTGGATAAATGTGAGGTTATCCACTTTGGTGGCAAAAACAGGAAGGCAGATTATTATCTGAACGGCAATAGATTGGGAGAAGGGGAAGTGCAACGAGACCTGGGTGTCCTTGTGCACCAGTTGCTGAAGGTAAGCATGCAGGTGCAGCAGGCGGTTAAGAAGGCAAATGGTATGTTGGCCTTCGTAGCGAGAGGATTCGAGTACAGGAGCAAGGATGTCTTGCTGCTGTTGTACAGGGCCTTGGTGAGACCACACCTTGAATATTGTGTGCAGTTTTGGTCACCTTATCTGAGGAAGGATGTTCTTGCCATGGAGAGAGTGCAGCGAAGATTCACCAGACTAATACCTGGGATGGCAGGAATGACGTATGAGGAGAGATTGGGTCGATTGGGCTTATACTCGCTGGAGTTTAGAAGAAGGAGAGGGGATCTCATTGAAACTTATAAAATTCTAACAGGACTAGACAGACTAGATGCAGGAAGGATGTTCCCGATGGCCGGGGAGTCCAGAACCAGGGGTCACAGTCTAAGGATAAGGGGTAAGCCATTTAGGACTGAGATGAGGAGGAATTTCTTCACCCAGAGAGTGGTGAACATGTGGAATTCTCTGCCACAAAAGACAGTTGATGCCAATTCATTAAATATATTCAAGAAGGAGTTAGATATATTTCTTAAGGCTAAGGGGATCAAGGGATATGGGGAGAAAGCAGGGACTGGGTACTGAACTTGGATGATCAGCCATGATCTCATTAAATGGCGGAGCAGGCTCGAGGAGCCGAATGGCCTACTCCTGCTCCTATCTTCTATGTTTCTATGTTTCTATGGTGTTGGGGCTGATCGTAGTGGGATTCTGAGGACCAAGGTGAGATTTTTTCAAGGGCACCGATGCTGATGGAATAGATGGCAGGTGAACTTGAGATGACAGAAGCGATCTGTCGCTGGTGAGAGAGGTTGTTCCAATGAGGTGACACTGGATAGAGAGTTTGCTCCAAACACTTGCAAGCTGCATAAAGCTCAATCTGCCTTCCAAATGCAGTAAGCAACAGCTTCTAACCTTGGAAAGTGAACACTTATGAAATGGCAGCATTTGTAGACCATTTACAGCTGTCAAGTTAGTAGATCATCCCATGCTGACACAACACCCGACCTCCTTATCTGACCTGATTCCTGAGCAGCGGGGAAGACATTGGCGAACTCTAAAAATCTAAGGGTGAGTGTAAAATAATACTTAATTGCCTCTTAACAACCCATTTAATGATCTAAATTGCCTCTCCCGCCGCTTGGTGTCAGGTCTGTTCAGCACTGACAGACCCAACACCTGGGAGACTTGCGTGGAGGCAGGTTGACAGCGGGGGTCCCAATGGGCAAACCAGGAAATAAAAAGCAAAGATTTTTATATTTATTTTTTAAATAAATTTTACACAGCGTGCAACAAAGTTTGGAACATACACATGGGATAAAGGTAGAAGCTGAAATATCATAAACAATCTATTGAAAACAATTATTATATTAAAAACATCTCATTCTTAATCATATTAATAAAAAAATTTGACATTCCACGAATATATAAAATTAGTTTTTCAGGGCCAGAGAGGTTGTTCAGCAGTCAGTACGCCATTAAAATCCCAGTTACAACTCTTTCAACAAGGTTTAACTTTCTCGGGTGGGGTGGTGGTAGGGGGGGTTAAACAGCGATATTCCAGCGTAATAGGGGAAGTGTGCGCCAGGAACTGAGATCTGGAATGGATTGCGGGCTCCGGGGAGTTCCACAGCGCAACTTGGCGTGTAGAATCGCTGACACCAACTTCAGGATGTCCGCGTTTATCCGCGCATGTGCCGACTCCAAGACGTCGCGGTCAATCTCAGAAGGGAAGTGACGGCGGATGCTGATAGTTCCGCCGTCATTACCACCGCGAAATCCGGGCCAGTGTGAATTGAATGGAAGTTTAATGCTTTTTTTAAAAAAGGCAAAAAAAATATATATACGTCCGTTGTTTAATAACAGCGCTGATGTACGAACTCCAGTTTAGCTCACGGCCACATGATACTTCTGTGTGTGTGTGTGTGTGAGTGTCCTCACAACAGCATGAGATGCCAGAACCTTTTGGAATAATCCCTCTGCACCTCAGCCACTGGATCACTGCCGTGGAAAATATCGTCGATGGTTTGTTAAAACTATGTAACACAACGTGGGAAAACAAAGAAACACTCGCATCTCTCCAGCGCCTTTCCCCACCTCAGGACGTCCCAAAACGCTTCACAGCCTGAAGGACTTTTTTTGGAAGTGTGGTCACTGTTGTAATGTGGGAAACGCAGCAGCCAATTTGCGCACAGCAAGCTCCCACAAACAGCGATGTGATAATGACTCAGATCATCTATTTTTTAGCGATAATGGTTGAGGGATAAATATTGGCCCCAGGACACCAGGGAGAACTCCCCCTGTTTAACGTCTCATCCGAAAGATGGCACCTTCGACAGTGCAGCGCTCCCTCAGTACTGCCCCTCCGACAGTGCGGCGCTCCCTCAGTACTGCCCCTCCGACAGTGCGGCGCTCCCTCAGTACTACCCCTCCGACAGTGCGGCACTACCTCAGTACTGCCCCTCCGACAGTGCGGCGCTCCCTCAGTACTACCCTTCTGACAGTGCGGCACTACCTCAGTACTGACCCTCCGACAGTGCGGCGCTCCTTCAGTGCTGCCCCTCCGACAGTGCGGCGCTCCCTCGGTACTGCCCCTCCGACAGTGCGGCGCTCCCTCAGTACTGCCCCTCCGACAGGGCGGCGCTCCCTCAGTACTGCCCCTCTGACAGTGCCGCACTCCCTCAGTACTGCCCCTCCGACAGTGCGGCGCTCCCTCAGTACTGCCCCTCCGACAGTGCGGCGCTCCCTCAGTACTACCCCTCCGACAGTGCGGCACTACCTCAGTACTGCCCCTCCGACAGTGCGGCGCTCCCTCAGTACTGCCCCTCCGACAGTGCGGCGCTCCCTCAGTACTGCCCCTCCGACAGTGCGGCGCTCCCTCAGTACTGCCCCTCCGACAGTGCGGCGCTCCCTCAGTACTGACCCTCCGACAGTGCGGCGCTCCCTCAGTACTGCCCCTCCGACAGTGCGGCGCTCCCTCAGTACTGACCCTCCGACAGTGCGGCACTCCCTCAGTACTGCCCCTCCGACAGTGCGGCGCTCCCTCGGTACTGCCCCTCCGACAGTGCGGCGCTCCCTCGGTACTGCCCCTCCGACAGTGCGGCGCTCCCTCAGTACTGCCCCCCGACAGTGCGGCGCTCCCTCAGTACTGCCCCTCCGACAGGGCGGCGCTCCCTCAGTACTGCCCCTCCGACAGTGCGGCGCTCCCTCAGTACTGCCCCTCCGACAGTGCGGCGCTCCCTCGGTACTGCCCCTCTGACAGTGCGGCGCTCCCTCAGTACTGCCCCTCCGACAGTGCGGCGCTCCCTCAGTACTGCCCCTCCGACAGTGCGGCGCTCCCTCAGTACTGCCCCTCCGACAGTGCGGCGCTCCCTCAGTACTGCCCCTCCGACAGTGCGGCGCTCCCTCAGTACTGACCCTCCGACAGTGCGGCGCTCCCTCAGTACTGCCCCTCCGACAGTGCGGCGCTCCCTCAGTACTGCCCCTCTGACAGTGCAGCGCTCCCTCAGTACTGCCCCTCCGACAGTGCGGCGCTCCCTCAGTACTGCCCCTCCGACAGTGCAGCGCGCCCTCAGTACTGCCCCTCCGACAGTGCAGCGCGCCCTCAGTACAGCCCCCCCGACAGTGCGGCGCGCCCTCAGTACTGCCCCTCCGACAGTGCGGCGCTCCCTCAGTACTGCCCCTCTGACAGTGCAGCGCTCCCTCAGTACTGCCCCTCCGACAGTGCGGCGCTCCCTCAGTACTGCCCCTCCGACAGTGCGGCGCTCCCTCGGTACTGCCCCTCTGACAGTGCGGCGCTCCCTCAGTACTGCCCCTCCGACAGTGCGGCGCTCCCTCAGTACTGCCCCTCCGACAGTGCGGCGCTCCCTCAGTACTGCCCCTCCGACAGTGCGGCGCTCCCTCAGTACTGCCCCTCCGACAGTGCGGCGCTCCCTCAGTACTGCCCCTCTGACAGTGCAGCGCTCCCTCAGTACTGCCCCTCCGACAGTGCGGCGCTCCCTCAGTACTGCCCCTCCGACAGTGCAGCGCGCCCTCAGTACTGCCCCTCCGACAGTGCAGCGCGCCCTCAGTACTGCCCCTCCGACAGTGCGGCGCTCCCTCAGTACCGCCCCTCCGACAGTGCGGCGCTCCCTCAGTACTGCCCCTCCGACAGTGCGGCGCTCCCTCAGTACTGCCCCTCCGACAGTGCGGCGCTCCCTCAGTACTGCCCCTCCGACAGTGCGGCGCTCCCTCAGTACAGCCCCTCCGACAGTGCAGCGCGCCCTCAGTACTGCCCCTCCGACAGTGCAGCGCGCCCTCAGTACTGCCCCTCCGACAGTGCGGCGCTCCCTCAGTACCGCCCCTCCGACAGTGCGGCGCTCCCTCAGTACTGCCCCTCCGACAGTGCGGCGCTCCCTCAGTACTGCCCCTCCGACAGCGCGGCGCTCCCTCAGTACTGCCCCTCTGACAGTGCAGCGCTCCCTCAGTACTGCCCCTCCGACAGTGCGGCGCTCCCTCAGTACTGCCCCTCCGACAGTGCAGCGCGCCCTCAGTACTGCCCCTCCGACAGTGCAGCGCTCCCTCAGTACTGCCCCTCCGACAGTGCGGCGCTCCCTCAGTACTGGCCCTCCGACAGTGCGGCGCTCCCTCAGTACTGCCCCTCCGACAGTGCGGCGCTCCCTCAGTACCGCCCCTCCGACAGTGCGGCGCTCCCTCAGTACTGCCCCTCCGACAGTGCGGCGCTCCCTCAGTACCGCCCCTCCGACAGTGCAGCGCGCCCTCAGTACTGCCCCTCCGACAGTGCGGCGCTCCCTCAGTACTGCCCCTCCGACAGTGCAGCGCGCCCTCAGTACTGCCCCTCCGACAGTGCAGCGCGCCCTCAGTACTGCCCCTCCGACAGTGCGGCGCTCCCTCAGTACCGCCCCTCCGACAGTGCGGCGCTCCCTCAGTACTGCCCCTCCGACAGTGCGGCGCTCCCTCAGTACTGCCCCTCCGACAGTGCGGCGCTCCCTCAGTACTGCCCCTCCGACAGTGCGGCGCTCCCTCAGTACAGCCCCTCCGACAGTGCAGCGCGCCCTCAGTACTGCCCCTCCGACAGTGCAGCGCGCCCTCAGTACTGCCCCTCCGACAGTGCGGCGCTCCCTCAGTACCGCCCCTCCGACAGTGCGGCGCTCCCTCAGTACTGCCCCTCCGACAGTGCGGCGCTCCCTCAGTACTGCCCCTCCGACAGCGCGGCGCTCCCTCAGTACTGCCCCTCTGACAGTGCAGCGCTCCCTCAGTACTGCCCCTCCGACAGCGCGGCGCTCCCTCAGTACTGCCCCTCCGACAGTGCGGCGCTCCCTCAGTACTGCCCCTCCGACAGTGCGGCGCTCCCTCAGTACTGCCCCTCCGACAGCGCGGCGCTCCCTCAGTACTGCCCCTCCGACAGTGCGGCGCTCCCTCAGTACTGCCCCTCCGACAGTGCAGCGCGCCCTCAGTACTGCCCCTCCGACAGTGCAGCGCTCCCTCAGTACTGCCCCTCCGACAGTGCGGCGCTCCCTCAGTACTGGCCCTCCGACAGTGCGGCGCTCCCTCAGTACTGCCCCTCCGACAGTGCGGCGCTCCCTCAGTACCGCCCCTCCGACAGTGCGGCGCTCCCTCAGTACTGCCCCTCCGACAGTGCGGCGCTCCCTCAGTACCGCCCCTCCGACAGTGCAGCGCGCCCTCAGTACTGCCCCTCCGACAGTGCGGCGCGCCCTCAGTACTGGAACTGGGAGTGTTAGCCTGGAGTATGGGGCTCAAGTCTCTGGAGTGGGGGCTCGAACTCACGACCTTCTGACTCAGAGGCGAGAGTCCCACCAACTGAGCCTTCACATTGGCTCCCGGTCCGGCAACGCCTCGATTTAAAAATTCTCACCCTCATGTTCAAATCCATGGCCCTCGACCCTCCCTATCTCTGTAACCTCCTCCAGCCCCTACAACCCTCCCTATCTCTGTAACCCCCTTCAGCCCCAACAACCCTCCCTATCTCTGTAACCTCCTCCAGCCCCTACAACCCTCCCTATCTCTGTAACCTCCTCCAGCCCCTACAACCCTCCCTATCTCTGTAACCTCCTCCAGCCCCTACAACCCTCCCTATCTCTGTAACCTCCTCCAGCCCCTACAACCCTCCCTATCTCTGTAACCTCCTCCAGCCCCTACAACCCTCCCTATCTCTGTAACCTCCTCCAGCCCCTACAACCCTCCCTATCTCTGTAACCTCCTCCAGCCCCCACAACCCTCCCTATCTCTGTAACCTCCTCCAGCCCCTACAACCCTCCCTATCTCTGTAACCTCCTCCAGCCCCCACACCCCTCCCTATCTCTGTAACCTCCTCCAGCCCCTACAACCCTCCCTATCTCTGTAACCTCCTCCAGCCCCAACAACCCTCCCTATCTCTGTAACCTCCTCCAGCCCCTACAACCCTCCCTATCTCTGTAACCTCCTCCAGCCTCTACAACCCTCCCTATCGCTGTAACCTCCTCCAGCCCCAACAACCCTCCCTATCTCTGTAACCCCCTTCAGCCCCAACAACCCTCCCTATCTCTGTAACCTCCTCCAGCCCCTACAACCCTCCCTATCTCTGTAACCTCCTCCAGCCCCTACAACCCTCCCTATCACTGTAACCTCCTCCAGCCCCTACAACCCTCCCTATCTCTGTAACCTCCTCCAGCCCCTACAACCCTCCCTATCTCTGTAACCTCCTCCAGCCCCTACAACCCTCCCTATCTCTGTAACCTCCTCCAGCCCCTACAACCCTCCCTATCTCTGTAACCTCCTCCAGCCCCTACAACCCTCCCTATCTCTGTAACCTCCTCCAGCCCCTACAACCCTCCCTATCTCTGTAACCTCCTCCAGCCCCTACAACCCTCCCTATCTCTGTAACCTCCTCCAGCCCCCTACACCCCTCCCTATCTCTGTAACCTCCTCCAGCCCCTACAACCCTCCCTATCTCTGTAACCTCCTCCAGCCTCCTACAACCCTCCCTATCTCTGTAACCTCCTCCAGCCTCCTACAACCCTCCCTATCTCTGTAACCTCCTCCAGCCCCTACAACCCTCCCTATCTCTGTAACCTCCTCCAGCCCCTACAACCCTCCCTATCTCTGTAACCTGCTCCAGCCCCGACAACCCTCCCTATCTCTGTAACCTCCTCCAGCCCCGACAACCCTCCCTATCTCTGTAACCTCCTCCAGCCCCTACATCCCTCCCTATCTCTGTAACCTCCTCCAGCCCCTACATCCCTCCCTATCTCTGTAACCTCCTCCAGCCCCTACAACCCTCCCTATCTCTGTAACCTCCTCCAGCCCCTACAACCCTCCCTATCTCTGTAACCTCCTCCTGCCCCTACAACCCTCCCTATCTCTGTAACCTCCTCCAGCCCCTACAACCCTCCCTATCTCTGTAATCTCCTCCAGCCCCTACAACCCTCCCTATCTCTGTAACCTCCTCCAGCCCCTACAACCCTCCCTATCTCTGTAACCTCCTCCAGCCCCGACAACCCTCCCTATCTCTGTAACCTCCTCCAGCCCCGACAACCCTCCCTATCTCTGTAACCTCCTCCAGCCCCTACAACCCTCCCTATCTCTGTAACCTCCTCCAGCCCCGACAACCCTCCCTATCTCTGTAACCTCCTCCAGCCCCTACAACCCTCCCTATCTCTGTAACCTCCTCCTGCCCCTACAACCCTCCCTATCTCTGTAACCTCCTCCAGCCCCTACAACCCTCCCTATCTCTGTAATCTCCTCCAGCCCCTACATCCCTCCCTATCTCTGTAACCTCCTCCAGCCCCTACAACCCTCCCTATCTCTGTAACCTCCTCCAGCCCCTACAACCCTCCCTATCTCTGTAACCTCCTCCAGCCCCGACAACCCTCCCTATCTCTGTAACCTCCTCCAGCCCCTACAACCCTCCCTATCTCTGTAACCTCCTCCAGCCTCTACAACCCTCCCTATCGCTGTAACCTCCTCCAGCCCCTACAACCCTCCCTATCTCTGTAACCCCCTCCAGCCCCTACAACCCTCCCTATCTCTGTAACCTCCTCCAGCCTCTACAACCCTCCCTATCTCTGTAACCTCCTCCAGCCCCTACAACCCTCCCTATCTCTGTAACCTCCTCCAGCCCCTACAACCCTCCCTATCTCTGTAACCTCCTCCAGCCCCCTACAACCCTCCCTATCTCTGTAACCTCCTCCAGCCCCTACAACCCTCCCTATCTCTGTAACCTCCTCCAGCCCCTACAACCCTCCCTATCTCTGTAACCTCCTCCAGCCCCTACAACCCTCCCAGATCTCTGCGCTCCTCCAATTCCGGCCTCTTGCGCATCCCCCGATTTCCATCACTCCACCATTGGCGGCCGTGCCTTCAGCCGCCTGGGCCTCGAGCTCTGGAATTCCCTCCCTAAACCTCTCCGCCTCTCTCCCCTCCTTTAAGACGCTCCTTAAAACCGACCTCTTTGACCCAGCTTTTGGTCGCCTGTCCTAATATCTCCTGATGTGGCTCGGGGTCAGATTTGTTCTGATTGACGCTCCTGTGAAGCGCCCTGGGGTGTTTTACTACGTTGAAGGCGCTATATAAATGCAGGTTGTTGGTTTAACTCCAGTTAAAAAGTTGCCAGCCAAATCTTCAGCGAGCCGTCGGCGAGAGAAGCCAAATGACCGCCTCGGTTAAACCACAGCCCCGGCTTGCGATGTACTTTACCGGCTCGCTATGTCCTTGGGCGCGGGCGCCATGAGCACGGGCACGGTCACGGGGGCACCGAGCTCCACAGGCACCAAGGGCTTTCGAAGGAACTGTGACCAGTTGGCGGAAAAGCAAGAGCGAGAGAGAGAGAGAGAGACAAAAGAAAAGTTCGGCGGTGCTTCCCAGATTGTCGGTCGGATCTTCTGACATTATGCCTCGTGCTTGGGGCCTCGTCCGAGCGGCAGCCTCATGGGTAGTTCGAATTCCAGGTTCCCGGGACGTCTTTATCTCGGACCGACACCGACCTGGGTTATTTTTTCAAAACAAAAAAAATAAGATCGTGTGAAGAAATGAGTGGGAGCACATCATTCAGTGGCGGCTGGGCTCGAGCCATTGACCGAGTGGGCCACCAGCCTGGCTCGGGACTCCAGCGTCAGTCCAGCACCCGGCTCGCTGACCTGGCCGGCTAAAATGGCCACTGTACTTGTCAGCGTGACTCCTGTCTCGCACGGAGAGCCAGCCTGCAAACGTCCAGCCTGCAGGACACACCGGCAGATGTTCTCAAGAAGACCTGGAGCAGAGCGAGTGAGCAGGCCATCTCAAGCGATCATGCCATTTATCAGACACTGATTAACAAAGGCCGTTAACAGATCATCGAATTGCACAGTATTCACAGCCCAGAAACAGGCCATCAGCCCCACTGGTCTGTGACGGTGTTTGTGCTCCACACCAGCCTCCTCCCACCCCTCTTCATCTCACCCCATCAACACCAGCCTCCTCCCACCCCTCTTCATCTCACCCCATCAACACCAGCCTCCTCCCACCCCTCTTCATCTCACCCCATCAACACCAGCCTCCTCCCACCCCTCTTCATCTCGCCCCATCAACACCAGCCTCCTCCCACCCCTCTTCATCTCACCCCATCCACAACAGCCTCCTCCCACCCCTCTTCATCTCACCCCGTCAACACCAGCCTCCTCCCACCCCTCTTCTTCTCACCCCATCAACACCAGCCTCCTCCCACCCCTCTTCATCTCACCCCGTCAACACCAGCCTCCTCCCACCCCTCTTCATCTCACCCCATCAACACCAGCCTCCTCCCACCCCTCTTCATCTCACCCCGTCAACACCAGCCTCCTCCCACCCCTCTTCATCTCACCCCACCAACACCAGCCTCCGCCCACCCCCTCTTCATCTCACCCCATCAACACCAGCCTCCTCCCACCCCTCTTCATCTCACCCCATCAACACCAGCCCCCTCCCACCCCTCTTCATCTCACCCTGTCAACACCAGCCTCCTCCCACCCCTCTTCATCTCACCCCATCAACACCAGCCTCCTCCCACCCCTCTTCATCTCACCCCTTCAACACCAGCCTCCTCCCACCCCTCTTCATCTCACCCCACCAACACCAGCCTCCGCCCACCCCCTCTTCATCTCACCCCATCAACACCAGCCTCCTCCCACCCCTCTTCATCTCACCCCATCAACACCAGCCCCCTCCCACCCCTCTTCATCTCACCCTGTCAACACCAGCCTCCTCCCACCCCTCTTCATCTCACCCCATCAACACCAGCCTCCTCCCACCCCTCTTCATCTCACCCCATCAACACCAGCCTCCTCCCACCCCTCTTCATCTCACCCCATCAACACCAGCCTCCTCTCACCCCTCTTCATCTCACCCCATCAACACCAGCCTCCTCCCACCCCTCTTCATCTCACCCCGTCAACACCAGCCTCCTCCCACCCCTCTTCATCTCACCCCATCACCATATCCTTCTATTCCTTTCTCCCTCGTGTGTTTATCCAGCTTCCCCTTAAATGTATCTCTGCTCTTCGCCTCAACCACTCCCTGTGGTAGCGAGTTCCCCATTCTCACCACTCTCTGGGGAAAGAAGTTTCTCCTGAATTCCCTATTGGATTTATCAGTGACTCTCTTATATTGATGGCCCCTAGTTCTGGTCTCCCCCACAAGTGGAAACATCTTCTCTACGTCTACCCTATCGAACCCCTTCATAATCTTAAAGGCCTCCATCAGGTCACCCCTCAGGTACCATTATCATATTGCTGTTTGTGGGAGCTTGCTGTGCGAAAATTGGCTGCCACATTTCCTACCTATGTAACAGGCTCGAGGGGCTGAATGGGCCTCCTCCTGTTCCTGTGTAACAGGCTCGAGGGGCTGAATGGGCCTCCTCTTGTTCCTGTGTAACAACCTCGAGGGGGCTGAATGGGCCTCCTCCTGTTCCTGTGTAACAGGCTCGAGGGGCTGAATGGGCCTCCTCCTGTTCCTGTGTAACAGGCTCGAGGGGCTGAATGGGACTCCTCCTGTTCCTGTGTAACAGGCTCGAGGGGCTGAATGGGCCTCCTCTTGTTCCTGTGTAACAACCTCGAGGGGGCTGAATGGGCCTCCTCCTGTTCCTGTGTAACAGGCTCGAGGGGCTGAATGAGCCTCCTCCTGTTCCTGTGTAACAGGCTTGAGGGGCTGAATGGGACTCCTCCTGTTCCTGTGTAACAGGCTCGAGGGGCTGAATGGGCCTCCTCCTGTTTCTGTGTAACAGGCCCGAGAGGCTGAATGGGCCTCCTCCTGTTCCTGTGTAACAGGCTCGAGGGGCTGAATGGGCCTCCTCCTGTTCCTGTGTAACAGACTCGAGGGGCTGAATGGGCCTCCTCCTGTTCCTGTGTAACAGGCTCGAGGGGGCTGAATGGGCCTCCTCCTGTTCTTGTGTAACAGGCTCGAGGGGCTGAATGAGCCTCCTCCTGTTCTTGTGTAACAGGCTCGAGGGGCTGAATGGGCCTCCTCCTGTTCCTGTGTAACAGGCTCGAGGGGCTGAGTGGGCCTCCTCCTGTTCCTGTGTAACAGGCTCGAGGGGCTGAATGGGCCTCCTCTTGTTCCTGTGTAACAACCTCGAGGGGGCTGAATGGGCCTCCTCCTGTTCCTGTGTAACAGGCTCGAGGGGCTGAATGGGCCTCCTCCTGTTCCTGTGTAACAGGCTCGAGGGGCTGAATGGGACTCCTCCTGTTCCTGTGTAACAGGCTCGAGGGGCTGAATGGGCCTCCTCTTGTTCCTGTGTAACAACCTCGAGGGGGCTGAATGGGCCTCCTCCTGTTCCTGTGTAACAGGCTCGAGGGGCTGTATGAGCCTCCTCCTGTTCCTGTGTAACAGGCTTGAGGGGCTGAATGGGACTCCTCCTGTTCCTGTGTAACAGGCTCGAGGGGCTGAATGGGCCTCCTCCTGTTCTTGTGTAACAGGCTCGAGGGGCTGAATGAGCCTCCTCCTGTTCTTGTGTAACAGGCTCGAGGGGCTGAATGGGCCTCCTCCTGTTCCTGTGTAACAGGCTCGAGGGGCTGAATGGGCCTCCTCTTGTTCCTGTGTAACAACCTCGAGGGGGCTGAATGGGCCTCCTCCTGTTCCTGTGTAACAGGCTCGAGGGGCTGAATGAGCCTCCTCCTGTTCCTGTGTAACAGGCTTGAGGGGCTGAATGGGCCTCCTCCTGTTCCTGTGTAACAGGCTCGAGGGGCTGAATGGGCCTCCTCCTGTTCCTGTGTAACAGGCTCGAGGGGCTGAATGGGCCTCCTCCTGTTCCTGTGTAACAGGCTCGAGGGGCTGAATGGGCCGCCTCCTGCTCCTGTGTAACAGGCTCGAGGCGCTGAATGGGCCTCCTCCTGTTCCTGTGTAACAGGCTCGAGGGGCTGAATGGGCCTCCTCCTGTTCCTGTGTAACAGGCTCGAGGGGCTGAATGGGCCTCCTCCTGTTCCTGTGTAACAGGCTCGAGGGGCTGAATGGGCCTCCTCCTGTTCCTGTGTAACAGGCTCGAGGGGCTGAATGGGCCTCCACCTGTTCCTGTGTAACAGGCTCGAGGGGCTGAATGGGCCTCCTCCTGTTCCTGTGTAACAGGCTCGAGGGGCTGAATGGGCCTCCTCCTGTTCCTGTGTAACAGGCTCGAGGGGCTGAATGGGCCTCCTCCTGTTCCTGTGTAACAGGCTCGAGGGGCTGAATGGGCCTCCTCCTGTTCCTAATGGTCCTGTGCACACACTAATTACTTTGCAAGTGCAGTGATTTGTAGGGAATCACAGACCCCAAAAGTTGAAATTAGGTGAATGAGCAGTTAGTCTGTTTCTGGTGGTGATAGTATGAGGAGAGATTGTGTAGAATGGGCCGATACTCTGTGGAGTTTAGAAGAATGAGAGGTGATCTCATTGAAACATATAAGATTCTGAGGGGGATTGACAGGGTAGATGCTGAGAGGTTGTTTCCCCCTGGCTGGAGAGTCTAGAACCAGGGGTCATAGTCTCAGGATAAGGGCTCGGCCATTGAGGACTGAGATGAGGAGGAATTTCTTCACTCAGAGGGCGGTGAATCTTTGGAATTCTCTGCCCCAGAGGGCTGTGGAGGCTCAGTCGTTGAGTATATTCAAGGCTGAGATCGATAGATTTTTGGACTCTCGGGGAATCGAGGGATATGGGGATCGGGCGGGAAAGTGGAGTTGAGGTCGAAGATCAGCCGTGATCTCATTGAATGTGGGAGCAGGCTCGAGGGGCCGAATGGCCGACTCCTGCTCCTATTTCTTATGTTCTTATGTTTTCGCCTGAATCAGTGTCAGGAGATCTATAACATCTCCAGTGGATTCCATTGTCCCTTCTGATCATCTACACTTTGGTCGATACAACACTCCCTCAGCAATGGGCTGATCGCAGGCTCAAGTCTCTGGAATGGGGGCTTGAACCCAGAGAGAAAGAGAGGGAGAGAGAGAGAGAGAGCTAAACTCACTTAGCCAAACAGACACCGAGAAGATCGAGATCGTGGCCGATTCTGGGCACCACACACTTCACAGGAAGGATGTCAAGGCCTTGGAGTGGGTGCGGAGGAGATTGACCAGAATGGTTCCAGGGATGAGGGACTTCAGTACGATGGAGAGACTGGAGAAGCTGGGGTTGTTCTCCTTAGAGCAGAGAAGGTTAAGGGGAGATTTACTGCAATGGTCCCAGGGATGAGGGACTTCAGTTATGTGGTGGGACTGGAGAAGCTGGGGTTGTTCTCCTTAGAGCAGAGAAGGTTAAGGGGAGATTGACCAGAATGGTTCCAGGGATGAGGGACTTTAGTGATGTGGAGAGACTGGAGAAGCTGGGGTTGTTCTCCTTAGAGCAGAGAAGGTTAAGGGGAGATTTAATAGAGGTGTTCAAAATCATGAGGAGTTCTGATGGAGTAAATCAGGAGAAACTGTTTCCAGTGGCAGGAGGGTCGGTAACCAGAGGACACAGATTGAAGATAATCGGTAAAAGAACCAGAGAGGGAGATGAGGAGAATTGTTTTTCCGCAGCGAGTTGTTGTGATCTGGAACGCGCTGCCTGAAAGGGCGGTGGGAGCAGATTCAATAGTAACTTTCAAAAGGGGAATTGGAGAAATACTTGAAGGGGAAAAATTCACAGGGCTGTGGGGAAAGAGCAGGGGGGAGTGGGGCTAATTGGAGAGCTCGTTCAAAGAGCTGGCACAGGCAGGATGGGCCGAACGGCCTCCTCCTCTGCGGTGCGATTTCGATGAGATGCGGGAGCGGAAACGTTAACGGCGCGCGCGTTCAGGTAGTAAAATGGCGGCCGGTGGAAGGAAGCGGCGAGCGGTGCCGGAGCTTAGATTATTGTTCTAGGGATTGGAGGGTGGAGCAGCGAGAGAGACGGTGTTATTGGACAGAGGGCGACGCAACGGAACTACTGAAACCCACTCAAACTTGGTGAGCTGTGCTTTGTCGCTCGACAGGACCCCGTTCTCGGCCCCGCTGCATTTCTGTATCGCCTCCCCGTAGAGCGGCTGGCTGACACGCGCTTTAATCTCTTTCCTTTAACATAGGAAAGGAACAGGGAGAGTCGCAGCTGGTTAAAGCTGAACATGAATGCACCACAACCCTCCGCCCGACGAGCCCAAGTTTACTTCTCCTCGAACCTGTCGACAGATTCCGCACAAAGTGATTTTTTATTGTACGAGGTATTTCCAGCCCCTTTCCCCACCTCAGGACGTCCCAAAGCGCTTCACAGCCAATGAAGTACTTTGTTTTGAAGTGTGGTCACTGTTGTAATGTCGGAAAGGCGGCAGCCAATTTGCGCACAGCAAGCTCCCACAAACAGCGATGTGATAATGACCCAGATCATCTGTTTTTAGCGATGTTGGTTGAGGGATAAATATTGGCCCCAGGACACCGGGGAGATCTCCCCCCTGCTCTTCTTCCAATAGTGGCCGTGGGATCTTTTACATCCACCCGAGAGGGTAGACGGGGCCTCGGTTTAACATCTCATCCGAAAGACGGCCCCTCCCTCAGTACTGCCCCTCCGACAGTGCAGCGCTCCCTCAGTACTGCCCCTCCGACAGTGCAGCGCTCCCTCAGTACTGCCCCTCCGACAGTCCAGCGCTCCCTCAGTACTGCCCCTCCGACAGTGCGGCACTCCCTCAGTACTGCCCCTCCGACAGTATGGCGCTCCCTCAGTACTGCCCCTCCGACAGTGCGGCACTCCCTCAGTACTGCCCCTCTGACAGTGCAGTGCTCCCTCAGTATTGCCCCTCCGACAGTGCGGTGCTCCCTCAGTACTGACCCTCCGACAGTGCGGCACACCCTCAGTACTGCCCCTCCGACAGTGCGGCGCTCCCTCAGTACTGACCCTCTGACAGTGCGGCACTCCCTCAGTACTGCCCCTCCGACAGTCCAGCGCTCCCTCACTACTGCCCCTCCGACAGTGTGGCGCTCCCTCAGTACTGCCCCTCCGACAGTGCGGCGCTCCCTCAGTACTGCCCCTCCGACAGTGCGGCGCTCCCTCAGTACTGCCCCTTCGACAGTGTGGCGCTCCCTCAGTACTGCCCCTCCGACAGTGCGGCGCTCCCTCAGTACTGCCCCTCCAACAGTGCAGCGCTCCCTCAGTACTGGCACTGGGAGTGTCGGCCTGGATTTTGGGGCTTGAGTCTCTGTGGTGGGGACTCGAACCCTCAATGTTCAGACTCAGAGGCGAGAGAGGGAGAGGAGGGAGCGTTAGACTCACTGAGCCATAGTTGACACCAGCCTGGCTGTGTTGGTGTCTTTCGCGCCCTCTCAGAAATCCCAGGTGGGGAAGCCTTTTTCTTGACTTACCTCATCGCGGTAACCCCCGTGTCCTGGTCCAGACTTTTAGCCTCGGGATCCTGCCTGCCCAGGACGTTGGCCGCGATGCACATGAGGATTCCGCACTTGTTGGTGTAGTAACAGGTGACGTCCACCGCCACCAGGAGCACCAGGAAGATCAGCATGATGATGCCGATTATCCCGCCTGTGCCCACCTTGGCTTTATCTCCGACTGCCGCACCCACTGAAAATCAGACGGACAGAGTTAGAGGCCCCAAGTACCGGACGTCCCGGCCGGAATCACAGATTCCAAGATCGAGCCAGCACAAATTCACCACAGTGTTAATTATAGAGTCATGGGATCATAAGGAAAACAGGAAGTTGGGATCATGGGATCATAGGAACTTAGGATCATGGGAACATGGGAACATAGGATCATAGGAGCATAGGATCATGGGAACATGGGATCATTGGAACATAGGATCATGGGAACATGGAGCATAGGATCATGGGAACATGGGAACATAGGATCATGGGAACATGGGAACATGGGAACATGGGAACATAGGATCATAGGTCCATGGGAATATAGGATCATGGGAACATAGATTCATGGGAACATAGGTCATGGGAACATGGGAACGTGGGATCATGGGAACAGAGGGACATGGGATCATGGGAACATGGGAAGATGGGAACATAGGATCATGGGAATATGGGAACATAGGAACATAGGATCATGGGAACAGGATCATGGGAACATAGGATCATGGGAACATGGGAACATAGGATCATGGGATCATGGGAACATGGGATCATAGGAAATAAGAACATGGGAACATGAGATCATCGAAACATAGGATCATAGGAACGTGGGAACATAGGATCATGCGAACACAAGAATTAGGAGCAGGAGTTGGCCATTCGGCCCCTCGAGCCTGCTCCGCCATTCAATGAGATCACGGCTGATCATCGACCTCAACTCCACTTTCCCGCCCGATCCCCATATCCCTCGATTCCCCAAGAGTCCAAAAATCTATCGATCTCCGCCTTGAATATACTCGACAACTGAGCCTCCACAGCCCTCTGGGGCAGAGAATTCCAAAGATTCACAACCTTCTCAGTGAAGAGGATCATAGGAACATGGGATCATAGCCTTTATTGCGAGGGTGTTGGAGTATAATACTGAGGAAGTCTTGCTACAATTGTACAGGGCCTTGGTGAGACCACACCTGGAGTACGGGAGTAAGGAAGTCTTGCTACAATTGTACAGGGCCTTGGTGAGACCACACCTGGAGTACTGGAGTAAGGAAGTCTTGCTACAATTGTACAGGGCCTTGGTGAGACCACACCTGGAGTACGGGAGTAAGGAAGTCTTGCTACAATTATACAGGGCCTTGGTGAGACCACACCTGGAGTACTGGAGTAAGGAAGTCTTGCTACAATTATACAGGGCCTTGGTGAGACCACACCTGGAGTACTGTGCGCAGGTCTGGTCTCCTTACCTAAGGAAGGATATACTTGCCTTGGAGGCGGTGCAACGAAGGTTCACCAGATTGATTCCTGGGATGGGGGGATTGTCCTATGAGGAGAGGTTGAGTAGATTGGCCGATACTCTCGGAGTTTAGAAGAATGAGAAGTGATCTCATTGAAACATATAAGATTCTGAGGGGGATTGACAGGGTAGATGCTGAGAGGCTGTTTCTCCCTGGCTGGGGAGTCTAGAACCAGGGGTCACAGTCTCAGGATAAGGGCTCGGCCATTGAGGACTGAGATGAGGAGGAATTTCTTCACTCAGAGGGCGGTGAATCTTTGGAATTCTCTCCCCCAGAGGGCTGTGGAGGCTCAGTCGTTGAGTCTATTCAAGGCTGAGATCGAGAGATTTTTGGGATCTACAGGAATTAAGGAATATGGGGATCGGGCGGGAAAGTGGAGTCGAGGTCGATGATCAGCCATGATCACATTGAATGGCAGAGCAGGCTCGAAGGGCTGAATGGCCGACTCCTGTTCCTATTTCTTATATTCTTATAGGAACATAGATTCAGGGCTGACAATGTTATATCGTTTGGGTTTATTCATCGACTCCAGAACCAGGGGTCACAGTCTAAGGATAAGGGGTAAGCCATTTAGGACTGAGATGAGGAGGAATTTCTTCACCCAGAGAGTGGTGAACCTGTGGAATTCTCTACCACAGAAGGCAGTAGAGGCCAATTCATTAAATATATTCAAGAAGGAGTTGGATATATTTCTTAAGGCTAAAGGGATCAAGGGGTATGGGGAGAAAGCAGGGACCGGGTACTGAATTTGGATGATTAGCCATGATCACATTGAATGGCGGAGCAGGCTCGAGGGGCCGAATGGCCTACTCCTGCTCCTATCTTCTATGTTTCTATGTTTCTATGACTCACCGGCTGGGGTAGAAGGTTTCTGCGGAGTACTGAAATTGAAGAATGCAGGCTGGGACAGATTAATCATGTTCTGTGCTTCCACCTGGACCAGGTATTTGGTGGACCATTTCAGATCCTGCAGCAAGTACGAATTTGTACCATTCACACTGTCTTTGAACCACTGCTTACCCTGTTCCTGTGGAGAACAAGAGGGTACTTAAACATTCAAGGTAGACATTCTTTGACATCATAAACTACACTGTCCCATCAAACACTCCCAGGGCAGGTACAGCACGGGTTAGATACAGAGTAAAGTTCCCTCTAAACTGTCCCATCAAACACTCCCAGGGCTGGTACAGCACGGGTTAGATACAGAGTAAAGCTCCCTCTACACTGTCCCGTCAAACACTCCCATGGCAGGTACAGCACGGGTTAGATACAGAGTAAAGCTCCCTCTACACTGTCCCATCAAACACTCCCAGGGCAGGTACAGCACGGGTTAGATACAGAGTAAAGCTCCCCCTACACTGTCCCATCAAACACTCCCAGGGCAGGTACAGCACAGGTTAGATACAGAGTAAAGCTCCCTCTGCAATGTCCCATCAAACACTCCCGGGGCAGGTACAGCACGGGTTAGATACAGAGTAAAGCTCCCTCTACACTGTCCCCATTAAAAACTCCCAGGGCAGGTACAGCACAGGTTAGATACAGAGTAAAGCTCCCTCTACATTGTCCCATCAAACA
Organism: Somniosus microcephalus; assembly: GCF_052327205.1. Taxonomy (NCBI): domain Eukaryota; kingdom Metazoa; phylum Chordata; class Chondrichthyes; order Squaliformes; family Somniosidae; genus Somniosus; species Somniosus microcephalus. The sequence continues at coordinate 221,819,254 of NC_140998.1, read as the reverse complement.
CTCCCAGGACAGGTACAGCACGGGTTAGATACAGAGTAAAGCTCCCTCTACACTGTCCCATCAAACACTCCCAGGGCAGGTACAGCACGGGTTAGATACAGAGTAAATCTCCCTCTACAGTGTCCCATCAAACACTCCCAGGGCAGGTACAGCACGGGTTAGATACAGAGTAAAGCTCCCTCTACACTGTCCCATCAAACACTCCCAGGGCAGCTACAGCACGGGTTAGATACAGGGTAAAGCTCCCTCTACACTGTCCCCATCAAACACTCCCAGGGCAGGTACAGCACAGATTAGATACAGAGTAAAGTTCCCTCTACATTGTCCCATCAAACACTCCCAGGGCAGGTACAGCACGGGTTAGATACAGAGTAAAGCTCCCTCTACACTGTCCCATCAAACAATCCCGGGGCAAGTACAGCACGGGTTAGATACAGAGTAAAGCTCCCTCTACACTGTCCCATCAAACAATTCCGGGGCAAGTACAGCACGGGTTAGATACAGAGTAAAGCTCCCTCTGCACTGTCGCATCAAACACTCCCAGGGCAGGTACAGCACGGGTTAGATACAGAGTAAAGCTCCCTCTACACTATCCCATCAAACACTCCCACGGCAGGTAGAGCATGGGGTTAGATACAGAGTAAAGCTCCCTCTACACTGTCGCGTCAAACACTCCCAGGGCAGGTACAGCACGGGGTTAGATACAGAGTAAAGCTCCCTCTGCACTGTCCCATCAAACACTCCCAGGACAGGTACAGCACTGGTTAGATACAGAGTAAAGCTCCCTCTACACTGTCACATCAAACGCTCCCGGGGCAGGTACAGCACGGGTTTTATACAGAGTAAAGCTCCCTCTGCACTCTCCCATCACACACTCCCAGGGCAGGTACAGCACAGGTTTGATACAGAGTAAAGCTCCCTCTACACTGTCCCCATCAAACACTCCCAGGGCAGGTACAGCACGGGTTAGATACAAAGTAAAGCTCCCTCTACACTGTCCCATCAAACACTCCCAGGGCAGGTACAGCACGGGTTAGATACAGAGTAAAGCTCCCTCTACACTGTCCCATCAAACACTCCCAGGACAGGTACAGCACGGGTTAGATACAGAGTAAAGCTCCCTCTACACTGTCCCATCAAACACTCCCAGGGCAGGTACAGCACGGGTTAGATACAGAGTAAAGCTCCCTCTACACTGTCCCATCAAACACTCCCAGGGCAGGTACAGCACGGGTTAGATACAGAGTAAAACTCCCTCTACACTGTCCCATCAAACACTCCCAGGGCAGGTACAGCACGGGGTTAGATACAGAGTAAAGCTCCCTCTACACTGTCCCATCAAACACTCCCAGGGCAGGTACAGCACGGGCTACATACAGAGTAAAGCTCCCTCTACACTGTCCCATGAAACACTCCCAGGGCAGGTACAGCACAGGTTTGATACAGAGTAAAGCTCCCTCTACACTGTCCCATCAAACACTCCCAGGGCAGGTACAGCACAGGTTTGATACAGAGTAAAGCTCCCTCTGTACTGTCCCATCAAACACTCCCAGGGCAGGTGCAGCACGGGTTAGATACAGAGTAAAAGTCCCTCTACACTGTCCCATCAAACACTCCCAGGGCAGGTACAGCACGGGGTTAGATACAGAGTAAAGCTCCCTCTACACTGTCCCATCAAACACTCCCAGGGCAGGTACAGCACGGGCTACATACAGAGTAAAGCTCCCTCTACACTGTCCCATGAAACACTCCCAGGGCAGGTACAGCACAGGTTTGATACAGAGTAAAGCTCCCTCTACACTGTCCCATCAAACACTCCCAGGGCAGGTACAGCACAGGTTTGATACAGAGTAAAGCTCCCTCTGCGCTCTAGTCTCAACTTGCATTAATAGAGCACTTCTAACACAGTAAATCGTCCCAAAGCCTGTCATATGTTACATAAGATATAAGAACATAAGACATAGGAGTAGGAGTCAGTCATTCAGCCCCTCGAGCCTGCTCCGCCATTCAATAAGATCAAGGCTGATCCTCTATCCCAATACCATATTCCCGCTCTCTCCCCATACCCCTTGATGCCTTTTGTGTCTAGAAATCTATCTATCTCCTTCTTAAATATATTCAGTGACTTGGCCTCCACAGCCTTCTGTGGTAGAGAATTCCACAGGTTCACCACCCTCTGAGTGAAGAAATTTCTCCTCATCTCAGTCCTAAATGTCCTACCCCGTATCCTGAGACTGTGACCCCTCGTTCTAGAACCCCCAGCCAGGGGAAACATCCTCCCTTCATCCAGTCTGTCTAGCCCGGTCAGAATTTTATAGGTTTCAATGAGATCCCCTCTCATTCTTCTAAACTCTAGTGAATACAGGCCTAGTTGACCCAATCTCTCCTCATACGACAGTCCTGCTATCCCAGGAATCAGTCTGGTGAACCTTCGCTGCACTCCCTCTATGGCAAGTATATCCTGTCTTAGGTCAGGAGACCAAAACTGTACACAGTACTCCAGGTGTGGTCTCACCAAGGCCCTGTATAACTGTAGTAAGACACCCTTGCTCCTGTACTCAAATCCTCTTGCAATGAAGGCCCACACGCCGGGGTGAAATAGGACACCAAGGTTGCGAGCACTCGGGTTCCGCCTGAGACAGTGGCCAGGGAGGGGCTTGGAGTCTGCGGCGGGGACCAAAGACAATGGGCTGGATTTTCATTGAGGAGTCGGGTAGGAGGCGGGGCTGCAACTTTCGGGGTTGTAGTCCCGCCTCCGTTGAGTTCTAGCCAACCCACGCGATTTTCCCCTGATTGACCTTGTTGGGCCCCGCCCAGCGGGCTCAGCAGGCCAATTAAGGGCCACCCGGCAACAGGTGACGTCACAGACTGACATTTCATCTGTCAAGACCTTTTGACAGATGAAATATCAGTGTTTGACAGCTGTTTGAAGCTGTCAAACACTGACAATCTGTACTCCAAGTTAATTCCTTCCTCTCAGGATGATTTAGAGATCTCTCCAGAACAGAAAGCTGAATGCTGCAGATTTTGACAGCTGGCAGCCATTCTGCTTTCTGTGCCGGTGAGATGAGGGACTCCCGAGACCTGAAGGAAGGAAGGCTGTAAAGGTAAGTAAAGGTTAGTAGAACTTCTTTAAACACTTTACACAGACCAAACACACTTACCTCTGCACTCATGCACCCATCACTAACTGGACATCTCAACTCCTCCAAGCCCTTCATCCCGACGGCCCGCCTCGCTAACTTGGCGTGGTTTGGGGCCGTCGGGAATCCCACATTTCAACAATGTAAACAGGGATTAGGCTAAAAACTGCCTGTTAACTACCTCGGGGAGGCGGGTCCCAGTGCGGGTCGGGTACCCGCCTCCTTTGAAACTGGCATGGAGGCGGGTTGGGGGCGGGATGGGGGCGGGACCGGGCGGGACCCCCCCCGATTTTGGGATTTTAAACCCCCACACGCCTCCAATCCCGACTCCACGGCCCGATGAAAATCCAACCCAATTAGTTCGGTCGTCCTGATATTGAGGAGTTGATGTGAACGGTTCACACTTGTGTGTGTGTCTTTACGGGTGCGGGACGTCTCGGGGCTAACCTCTTTGTATTGGATGTTGTGTTGCAGGACTGGGCTGCCCCCCGTCTCCAAATCGTCGAAATATATCCGGAAAGAATTGCCTTCGCTTTCGTTCTTTACAAACACCTTGGGACTGTCTGGTTCCCCTGCAGAGGAAATGACAATATTACTGTTAAAAATCTCATCATTCATCAAGAAACTACTCGTGAAATAACACTGGACGGCCAGCTGGTGGCGCCGTCCAAGGAGTATAAATACTCGGGCGTCGGCCCCAGCTTGACAGGGACATTTTGTAAGACAAGGAACTAGTGAAGTACAACTAGACCTCCATGTCCTGAAACAAGTTGAGTAAAGCCTTGCTTTATACTCAAACAAAGTGCGTAGTGAGTTTTATTACGTCAATTATATTCTCCCTTCTTCATAGAGTCCCAGAATCATCGAATAGTAATAGAAAGAGACAAAGACTCGCATTTCTCTGGCGCCTTTCAGGAACACCCGACGTCCCAGAGCGCTTCACAGCCAATGAAGTGCTTTTGTCGAAGTGCGCTCACTGTTGTAATGTGGGAAACGCGGCAGACAATTTGCGCACAGCAAGCTCCCACAGACAGCAATGTGATAATGACCGGATCATCTGTTTTTAGTGATGTTGGTTGAGGGATAAATATTAGCCCCAGGACACCGGCGAGAATTCCCCTGCTCTTCTTCCGATAGTGGCCGTGGGATCTTTTACATCCACCTGAGAGGGCAGACGGGGCCTCGGTTTAACGTCTCATCCGAAAGACGGCCCCTCCGACAGTGCAGCGCTCCCTCAGTACTGCCCCTCCGACAGTGCGGCGCTCCCTCAGTACTGCCCCTCCGGCAGTGCGGCGCTCCCTCAGTATTGCCCCTCCGACAGTGCGGCGCTCCCTCAGTACTGCCCTTCCGACAGTGCGGCGCTCCCTCAGTACCGCCCCTCCGACAGTGCGGCGCTCCCTCAGTACTGCCCCTCCAACAGTGCGGCGCTCCCTCAGTGCGGCGCTCCCTCAGTACTGCCCCTCCGACAGTGCGGCACTCCCTCAGTTCTGCGCCGGCTCTTTGAGCGAGCTCTCCAATTAGTCCCACTCCCCCCTGCTCTTTCCCCACAGCCCTGTGAATTTTTCCCCTTCAAGTATTTCTCCAATTCCCCTTTTGAAAGTTACTATTGAATCTGCTTCCACCGCCCTTTCAGGCAGCGCGTTCCAGATCACAACAACTCGCTGCGTAAAAACAATTCTCCTCATCTCCCCCTCTGGTTCTTTTACCGATTATCTTCAATCTGTGTCCTCTGGTTACCGACCCTCCTGCCACTGGAAACAGTTTCTCCTTATTTACTCCATCGAAACCCCTCATGATTTTGAACGCCTCTATTAAATCTCCTCTTAGCCTGCTCTGCTCCCAGGAGAAGTTGGTCGCTCTTGGTTTCTGTCTTATTCCAGTTCCTCGTCCCCGCTTTGTGGGCGTGGGGCAGAAGATGAGGATGAATTGTGAATGGACGGTGGAATGATGGGGGAAGGGGGGGTCATTCTAACCTTACCCGCGCCCGACAGGGCGTCGATGGGATCGGGATTTGCTCACCCGTTTTTGCACCCAGCCCGATTTCCCTCTGCATTGAGGGCAGTGCAGGGTTAAAGTGGGGCTGTGTGTCAAAACAGGAGATCGATCCCATCCCATCAGACAACTACCCCCCCTCCAACCCCGCCGTGCGGGATCATGTTAAACTAACCCCCGATCACTCTGCGTCGAGCTCGATATAACTCGGGCTGCGTATAATGACCCCACTATTCCCAGCCAGAACGGAGATGATTGGTTCCTTCTCCCATCCGTCCCGCCTGGAGACCGCACAGCTGTCAGTGAGTGCGATGGATTTGAGGCGCAGAATTTGTGTGATGCAACTATCCCCCACTCATTGCATTTTGCTGGAGAAATAATCCTGCTTTTATCAGTAGGCTTTGCTGTAGTTTCGGCCAGGGGTTCTGTTTCCTATAGTTCATACTCTGTCTAAATAGATTCTGTAGACTGTTTGCTGCAGTGCAGTTTAAATAGATTCTGTAGACTGTTTGCTGCAGTGCAGTTTAAATAGATTCTGTAGACTGTTTGCTGTAGTGCAGTTTAAATAGATTCTGTAGACTGTTTGCTGCAGTGCAGTTTAAATAGATTCTGTAGACTGTTTGCTGCAGTGCAGTTTAAATAGACTCTGTAGACTGTTTGCTGCAGTGCAGTTTAAATAGATTCTGTAGACTGTTTGCTGCAGTGCAGTTTAAATAGATTCTCTAAAATGTTTGCTGCAGTGCAGTTTAAATAGATTCTGTAGACTGTTTGCTGCAGTGCAGTTTAAATAGATTCTCTAAACTGTTTGCCATAGTGCTCTGATTAAATAGACTCCATTTGCTGGGAGTCCTGCCATAAGTCCCACCCTGCCTCCAACTCATTGGCTGACACTGATGGGGCGTAGAAAGTATACAAAGATTGCAGTTAGAACACTTACACATGAATCATTCTGTCACATCACGGCTGGTTTCTGAATTTCCTTGTGATTTTACATGTCCCAGTAGACTGCTGTAGGACCAACTTAAAATGACCAGACCCCTTAGAATCAAGCAGCACAGAAGGAGGCCATTTGGCCCATCGTGCCTGTGCCGGCTCTTTGAACGAGGTCTCCAATTAGCCCCACTCCCCCGCTCTTTCCCCACAGCCCTGTGAATTTCTCCCCTTCAAGTATTTCTCCAATTCCCCTTTTGAAAGTCACTATTGAATCTGCTTCCACCGCCCTTTCAGGCAGCGTGTTTCAGATCACAACAACTCGCTGCGTAAAAACAATTCTCCTCATCTCCCCCTCTGGTTCTTTTACCGATTATCTTCAATCTGTGTCCTCTGGTTACCGACCCTCCTGTCACTGGAAACAGTTTCTCCTTATTTACTCCATCAAAACCCTTCATGATTTTGAACGCCTCCATTAAATCTCCCCTTAGCCTTCTCTGCTCTAAGGAGAACAACCCCAGCTTCTCCAGTCTCTCCACATCACTGAAGTCCCTCATCCCTGCGACCATTCTGGTCAATCTCCCCTTAACCTTCTCTGCTCTAAGGAGAACAACCCCAGCTTCTCCAGTCCCTCCACATCACTGAAGTCCCTCATCCCTGGGACCATTCTGGCCAATCTCCTTCGCGCCCTCTCCGAGGCCGTGACATCCTTCCTAAAGTGTGCCGGGGCCCAGAATCGGCCACGGATCCCGATCTTGCCGTGTACGGCGTGCTCGCTCGATATCTCATTGCTGCTGGGTGGGAGCTTGCTGTGCGCAAACTGGCGGCCGCATTTCCGACAGTACAGCAGCGACCGCCCTTCAGGAAAAAAAAAGAGGTCTTCATTGGGCTGTGAGTCGCGTCGGGATGTCCCGAGGCGGGGAAAGGCGCGGCAGCGATGCGCGAAGCTTTTTGCGCGACAGGTGAAAGGACATCGAGAAACCCGCCTTCAAGAACGCAACGAATAATTTACCTCCTGTGGGACGGGGCGGGAGACGTCGTCAGTCAAATGAAAAGCCGCATGATGATGGAATGGTTGGATGGTTTGTAAGATGGTGATGAGACATGCAGGAGAGAGTTTTAACAGAATAGTTAGATATCAATGCAATCACAACAGTTAACTCTGATCCGAGAACAACAGCACCTCAGAGAGACGCTCACCCATCCCGCGATAGAATTCTATCCTGCCGATATCCTCCAACATCGAACGACACAGCACAGAAAGGAGGCCATTCGGCCCATCGTGCCTGTGCCGGCTCTTTGAACGAGCTCTCCAATTAGTCCCACTCCCCCCTCGCTCTTTCCCCACAGCCCTGTGAATTTTTCCCTTTACAAGTATTTCTCCAATTCCCCTTTTGAAAGTTACTCTTGAATCTGCTTCCACCGCCCTTTCAGGCAGCGCGTTCCAGATCACAACAACTCGCTGCGGAAAAAAAATAGGGGTCAGGGGTTAGCTGTCACGGGACGCGCCCTTTCCCATTTTGGGTTTAACCCTTTTTTTGAGACATTGCCTGAGTCACTCAGCAGCCCCACCCACCCCCCGCCCGCCCCGCCCCCCGCGGCAGGTGCGGAGGGCAGAGATTACTCACGGATCGAGAGAGTCCAGGCGCTAACAGGGGCGGAGTAATTTCCAAGACCTTTCCCGTTGAAGGCGGCGGCGCGGAAGTGGTATAAGGTGTAGGGCTCCAGACCGCTGAGCTGCCAAGTACCTGGAGAAAGAGGCGAGAGGTGAGCGGGTGGCCCCCCAGAGTTATCGCCCGCACTTGATTCAAAAAAAAAATTATCGCCTCTGACTGCAAACTTGGCCTCTATCGCCCCTGGAGGTGATTAGAGCACTGAATCAGGCGCTACACACCTCTCTTAAGGCGCTAATGCCGAGGAGCGAGGCGCTACCTCAGAGCGCTGGCGAAGCTCATGTGATGTCAGTCAGCAATGGAACACAGACACACTGGCGCCGGCCAGTTCTTAAAGGGGAGGGTCGATCTTGCTCTCCATCCACATCCTGCTCATTGCAGCCTTGAATCTCGGCCTGGAGAGACCTGTACATCAAACCTGCTGGAAAGAACAATGGAGAGGCCCAGGGAAAGAGCTCAGAGTGCAGCCCCCACAGTCTCTTCTAAATCGATGCCAGGAAGGGCAAATCAAAATGAACCTGCAAAGTGCTGCTCAGAACCCAAAATTCTTTCACACAGCGTTGAATCTCTCCAGAAGTCTCTCTCTCTCCCTCTCTCAGAATGCGTGGTGCAAAAATGTCGCCAACAAAAAAAGGCAGGAAGCGGTCGCCTTTAAATAGCGCTCCCCCAGTCCCTTCCTGACTGGGAAACGCTCCCCTCAACCTGTCGTTGCTAGCGGCAGGCGGTAAGGCAGGGGGCGCCACTCAATATCTGGTCCGGGCTGTTGCACGCTCGACTGACATCGCGATCTGCCGGCGCAGGAGATCGTGGCTGTAGTGTTTAGCGCCGCTGCAAAATGTCTGGTCAATTTCACGAGCAGCGCAAACATCGCCGCGCCCGGGCGCTAGTTGCTTTGCGCCCCATTAGGGCGCTAACAGGAGGCGCAAACAAAGAATTTTTTCCCCCTAGGCTAACATTCCCCCTATTCAGTCGCTAAACCTGCCACACAGTCAGAGGCCAGTGTGGCCCATTCTGTGTGGGACAGCCAACTTCCTCTAACCAGGGAAATGGGCAAGATTAACAGTTACATAGGAGGAACAGCACAGAAACAGGACATTGGGCCCATCTGCTCCGTGACGGTGTTTGTGCTCCACACAAGTCCCCTCCCGCCCCTCTTCATCTCACCACATCAACATAATCTTCTATTGCTTGCTGACCTACATTGGCTCCCGGTTCGGCAATGCCTCGATTTTAAAATTCTTACCCCAGTTTTCAAATCCCTCCATGGCCTCCTCGCCCCCCTGTCTCTGTAACCTCCTCCAGCCCCCTACAACCCTCCCTATCTCTGTAACCTCCTCCAGCCCCTACAACACCCCATCTCTGTAACCTCCTCCAGCCACCTACACCCCTCCCTATCTCTGTAACCTCCTCCAGCCACCTACAACCCTCCCTATCTCTGTAACCACCTCCAGCCCCTACAACCCTCCCTATCTCAGTAACCACCTCCAGCCCCTACACCCCTCCCTATCTCTGTAACCTCCTCCAGCCCCCTACAACTCTCCCTATCTCTGTAACCTCCTCCAGCCCCTACAACACTCCCTATCTCTGTAACCTCCTCCAGCCCCGACAACCCTCCCTATGTCTGTAACCTCCTCCAGCCCCCTACAACTCTCCCTATCTCTGTAACCTCCTCCAGCCCCTACAACCCTCCCTATCTCTGTAACCTCCTCCAGCCCCCTACAACTCTCCCTATCTCTGTAAACTCCTCCAGCCCCTACAACCCTCCCTATCTCTGTAACCACCTCCAGCCCCTACAAAACTCCCTAACTCTGTAACCTCCTCCAGCCCCTACAACCCTCCCTATCTCTGTAACCTCCTCCAGCCCCCTACAACCATCCCTATCTCTGTAACCTCGTCCAGCCCCCTACAACCCTCCCTATCTCTGTAACCTCCTCCAGCCCGTACAACCCTCCCTATCTCTGTAACCTCCTCCAGCCCCTACACCCCTCCCTATCTCTGTAACCTCCTCTAGCCCCTACAACCCTCCCTATCTCTGTAACCACCTCCAGCCCCTACACCCCTCCCTATCTCTGTAACCTCCTCTAGCCCCTACAACCCTCCCTATCTCTGTAACCTCCTCCAGCCACCTACAACCCTCCCTATCTCTGTAACCTCCTCCAGCCCCCTACAGCCCTCCCTATCTCTGTAACCACCTCCAGCCCCTACACCCCTCCCTATCTCTGTAACCTCCTCTAGCCCCTACAACCCTCCCTATCTCTGTAACCTCCTCCAGCCACCTACAACCCTCCCTATCTCTGTAACCTCCTCCAGCCCCCTACAACCCACCCTATCTCTGTAACCTCCTCCAGCCCCCTACAACCCTCCCTACCTCTGTAACCTCCTCCAGCCACCTACAACCCTCCCTATCTCTGTAACCTCCTCCAGCCCCCTACAACCCTCCCTATCTCTGTAACCTCCTCCAGCCAACTTCAACCCTCCCTATCTCTGTAACCTCCTCCAGCCCCCTACAACCATCCCTATCTCTGTAACCTCGTCCAGCCCCCTACAACCCTCCCTGTCTCTGTAACCTCCTCCAGCCCCTACAAAACTCCCTAACTCTGTAACCTCCTTCAGCACCCTACAACCCTCCCTATCTCTGTAACCTCCTCCAGCCCCTACAACCCTCCCTATCACTGTAACCTCCTCCAGCCCCTACAACACTCCCTATCTCTGTAACCTCCTCCAGCCCCTTACAACCCTCCCTATCTCTGTAACCTCCTCCAGCCACTCCAACCCCTCTTCATCTCACCCCATCAACACCAGCCTCCTCCCACCTCTCTTCATCTCACCCCATCAACACCAGCCTCCTCCCAACTCTCTTCATCTCACCCCATCAACACCAGCCTCCTTCCCCTTCTCCCAATCTATTGCCGTTCAGATAATAATCTGCCTTCCTGTTTTTGCCACCAAAGTGGATAACCTCGCATTTATCCACATTATACTGCATCTGCCCAATCACCCAACCTGTCCAAATCATACTGGAGTTTCTCGGCATCCTCCTCACAGCACACACGCCCACCCAGCTACACCCAATCTCTCCTCATAGGACAACCATCTCATCCCAGGAATCAATCTAGTGAACCTTCGTTGCACCTAAGGCAAGTATATCCTTCCTAAGGTACGGAGACCAGAACTGTGCCCAGAAGATGGGCATGTTGATTCTTGTTACCCAATTCTGTTGCCTCGCTCGTCCATTCGGTTGCTTTAGTGTCCCTCCACTCCAGCTGATAGCCCAGGACGGGGATTCCTCCATCGTTTGTAGGCTTGCCCACCAGTACTCTGACAGTGGTGGAGTGCGGTTCTGCTGTCAAGTTCCATGGAGCTGTCGGAGTCTCTGCAAAGACAGAGGAGTGGATTGAAGGTGTCCCTTTAGCGAGCAGCTCTCACCATCATGGAGCCAACCCCAAGCAGGGCAGTGACATCTCCTGATAATACTCCAGCTGTCAGCAGTGGCTCACAGGGTAGAGCCCTCTCTCTCTCTCTCGCCTCAGAGTCAGCGGGTTGTGGGTTCGAGCCAAAACACCAGAGACTGAACCACAAAATACTGAGGCAGCCACACTGTCGGAGGGGCAGTACTGAGGGAGTGCCTTACTGTCGGAGGGGCAGTACTGAGGGAGCGCCGCACTGTCGGAGGGGCAGTACTGAGGGAGCGCCGCACTGTCGGAGGGGCTGCACTGAGGGAGCGCCGCACTGTCGGAGGGGCAGTACTGAGGGAGCGCCGCACTGTCGGAGGGGCAGTACTGCGGGAGCGCCGCACTGTCGGAGGGGCAGTACTGAGGGAGCGCCGCACTGTCGGAGGGGCAGTACTGAGGGAGAGCCGCACTGTCGGAGGGGCAGTACTGAGGGAGCGCCACGCTGTCGGAGGGGCAGTACTGAGGGAGCGCCGCACTGTCGGAGGGGCAGTACTGAGGGAGCGCCGCACTGTCGGAGGGGCAGTACTGAGGGAGCGCCGCACTGTCGGAGGGGCAGTACTGAGGGAGCGCCGCACTGTCGGAGGGGCAGTACTGAGGGAGCGCCGCACTGTCGGAGGGGCAGTACTGAGGGAGCGCCGCACTGTCGGAGGGGCAGTACTGAGGGAGCGCCGCACTGTCAGAGGGACAATACTGAGGGAGCGCCGCACTGTCGGAGGGGCAGTACTGAGGGAGCGCCGCACTGTCGGAGAGGCAGTACTGAGGGAGCGCCGCACTGTCGGAGAGGCAGTACTGAGGGAGCGCCGCACTGTCGGAGGGGCAGTACTGAGGGAGCGCCGCACTGTTGGAGGGGCAGTACTGAGGGAGCGCCGCACTGTCGGAGGGGCAGTACAGAGGGAGCGCCGCACAATCGGAGGGGCAATACTGAGGGAGCGCCTTACTGTCGGAGGGGCAGTACTGAGGGAGCGCTGCACTGTCGGAGGGGCAGTACTGAGGGAGCGCCGCACTGTCGGAGGGGCTGCACTGAGGGAGCGCCGCACTGTCGGAGGGGCAATATTGAGGGAGCGCTGCACTGTCGGAGGTGCAGTACTGAGGGAGCGCCGCACTGTCGGAGGGGCAGTACAGAGGGAGCGCCGCACAATCGGAGGGGCAATACTGAGGGAGCGCCTTACTGTCGGAGGGGCAGTACTGAGGGAGCGCTGCACTGTCGGAGGGGCAGTACTGAGGGAGCGCCGCACTGTCGGAGGGGCTGCACTGAGGGAGCGCCGTACTGTCAGAGGGGCAATATTGAGGGAGCGCTGCACTGTCGGAGGTGCAGTACTGAGGGAGCGCCGCACTGTCGGAGGGGCAGTACTGAGGGAGCGCCGCACTGTCGGAGGGGCAGTACTGAGGGAGCGCCGCACTGTCGGAGGGGCAGTACTGAGGGAGCGCCGCACTGTCGGAGGGGCTGCACTGAGGGAGCGCCGTACTGTCAGAGGGGCAATATTGAGGGAGCGCTGCACTGTCGGAGGTGCAGTACTGAGGGAGCGCCGCACTGTCAGAGAGGCTGTCTTTTGGATGAGACGTTAAACCGACGCCCCCTCTGCTCTCTCAGCAGGGTGTAAAAGATCCTACAGCCACTATCGGAAGAAGAGCAGGGGTGAGTTCTCCCCAGTGTCCTGGGGCCAATATTTATCCCTCAACCAACATCACTAAAAACCGATGATCTGGCCATTATCAGAGTGCTGTTTGTGGGAGCTTGCTGTGTGCAAATTGGCTGCCGCGTTTCCTACATTACAACAGTGACCACACTTCAAAAAAAGTCCTTCATTGGCGGTGAAGCGCTTTGGGACGTCCTGAGGTGGTGAAAGGCGTTGGAGAAACGCGAGTCTGTCTGTCACAGTACTCCAAGTGAATTGTGACCTACCTGCCTCTTTAACCGAAATGGTCCTGGTCACTGCCCCCAGCTCGTTTCTCGCGGTGCACTTATACACAGCAAAGTCCGCCTCGCTGTTCACCGTCACCTGCCAGAGCGAAAGGGGGCACGGGTCAGTCTCGTAGCTGGAGCTGAGGCCGGCCACAGAATAAGAGCGAGGCCGAGAGGTGGAATTCGCGGATGTTTACAACTGAGTGCCGTGTGTATGGAAATATTAAATCCGATGTACAGCCCAGAAACAGGCCATTCAGCCCCACAGATCCGTGCTGGGGTCGGTGCTCAACACCAGTCTCCTCACACCCCTCTTCATCTCACCCCATCAACACCAGCCTCCTCCCACCCCTCTTCATCTCACCCCATCAACACCAGCCTCCTCCCACCCCTCTTCATCTCACCCCATCAACACCAGCCACCTCCCACCCCTCTTCATCTCACCCCATCAACACCAGCCTCCTCCCACCCCTCTTCATCTCACCCCATCAACACCAGCCTCCTCCCACCCCTCTTCATCTCACCCCATCAACACCAGCCTCCTCCCACCCCTCTTCATCTCACCCCATCAACACCAGCCTCCTCCCACCCCTCTTCATCTCACCCCGTCAACACCAGCCTCCTCCCACCACTCTTCATCTCACCCCATCAATACCAGTCTCCTCCCACCCCTCTTCATCTCACCCCATCAACACCAGCCACCTCCCACCCCTCTCCATCTCACCCCGTCAACACCAGTCTCCTCCCACCCCTCTTCATCTCACCCCGTCAACACTAGCCTCCTCCCACCCCTCTTCATCTCACCCCATCAACACCAGCCTCCTCCCACCCCTCTACATCTCACCCCATCAACACCAGCGTTCTCCCACCCCTCTTCATCTCACCACATCAACACCAGCCTCCTCCCACCCCTCTTCATCTCATCCCATCAACACCAGTCTCCTCCCACCCCTCTTCATCTCACCCCAACACCAGCCTCCTCCCACCCCTCTTCATCTCATCACATCAACACCAGCCTCCTCACACACCTCTTCATCTCACCCCATCAACACCAGTCTCCTCCCACCCCTCTTCATCTCACCCCAACACCAGCCTCATCCCACCCCTCTTCATCTCACCCCGTCAACACCAGCCTCCTCCCACCCCTCTTCATCTCACCCCATCAACAACAGCCTCCTCCCACCCCTCTTCATCTCACCCCATCAAAACTAGCCTCCTCCCTCCCCTCTTCATCTCACCCCATCAACACCAGCCTCCTCACTCCCCTCTTCATCTCACCCCATCAACACCAGCCTCCTCCCACCCCTCTTCATTTCACCCCATCAACACCAGCCTCCTCCCACCCCTCTTCATCTCACCCCATCAATACCAGCCTCCTCCCACCCCTCTTCATCTCACCCCGTCAACACCAGCCTCCTCCCACCACTCTTCATCTCACCCCATCCACACCAGCCTCCTCCCACCCCTCTTCATCTCACTCCATCAACACCAGCCTCCTCCCACCCCTCTTCATCACACCCCATCAACAACAGCCTCCTCCCACCCCTCTTCATCTCACCCCATCAACACCAGCCTCCTCCCACCCCTCTTCATCTCAACCCGTCAACACCAGCCTCCTCCCACCCCTCTTCATCTCATCCCATCAACACCAGCCTCCTCCCACCCCTCTTCATCTCACCACATCAACACCAGCCTCCTCCCACCCCTCTTCATCTCACCTCATCAACACCAGCCTCCTCCCACCCCTCTTCATCTCACCCCGTCAACACCAGCCTCCTCCCACCCCACTTCATCTCACCCTGTCAACACCAGCCTCCTCCCACCCCTCTTCATCTCACCCCATCAACACCAGCCTCCTCCCACCCCTCTTCATCTCACCCCATCACCACCAGCCTCCTCCCACCCCACTTCATCTCACCCCATAAACACCAACCTCCTCCCTCCCCTCTTCATCTCACCCATCAACACCAGCCTCCTCCCACCCCTCTTCATCTCACCCCATCAACACCAGCCTCCTCCCTCCCCTCTTCATCTCACCCCATCAACACCAGCCTCCTCGCACCTCTCTTCATCTCACCACATCAACACCAGCCTCCTCCCACCCCTCTTCATCTCACCCCATCAACACCAGCCTCCTCCCACCCCTCTTCATCTCACCCCATCAACACCAGCCTCCTCCCACCCCTCTTCATCTCACCCTATCAACACCAGCCTCCTCCCACCCCTCTTCATCTCACCCCATCAACACCAGACTCCTCCCACCCCTCTTCATCTCACCCTGTCAACACCAGCCTCCTCCCACCCCTCTTCATCTCACCCCGTCAACACCAGTCTCCTCCCACCCCTCTTCATCTCACCCCATCAACACCAGCCTCCTCCCACCCCTCTTCATCTCACCCTGTCGACACCAGCCTCCTCCCACCCCTCTTCATCTCACCCCATCAACACCAGCCTCCTCCCACCCCTCTTCATCTCACCCCATCAACACCAGCCTCCTCCCACCCCTCTTCATCTCACCCCATCAACACCAGCCTCCTCCCACCCCTCTTCATCTCACCCCATCAACACCAGCCTCCTCTCACCCCTCTTCATCTCACCCCGTCAACACCAGCCTCCTCCCACCCCTCTTCATCTCACCCCGTCAACACCAGCCTCCTCCCAACCCTCTTCATCTCACCCCATCAACACCAGCCTCCTCCCACCCCTCTTCATCTCACCCCATCAACACCAGCCTCCTCCCACCCGTCTTCATCTCACCTCATCAACACCAGCCTCCTCCCACCCCTCTTCATCTCACCCCATCAACACCAGCCTCCTCCAGCCCCTCTTCATCTCACCCCATCAACACCAGCCTCCTCCCACCCCTCTTCATCACACCCCATCAACACCAGCCTCCTCCCACCCTCTTCATCTCACCCCATCAGCACCAGCCTCCTCCCACCCCTCTTCATCTCACCCCATCAACACCAGCCTCCTCCCGCCCCTCTTCATCTCACCCCGTCAACACCAGCCTCCTCCCACCCCTCTTCATCTCACCCCATTTACACCAGCCTCCTCCCACCCCTCTTCATCTCAGCCCATCAACACCAGCCTCCTCCCACCCCTCTTCATCTCACCCCATCAACACCAGCCTCCTCCCACCCCTCTTCATCTCACCCCATCAACACCAGCCTCCTCCCACCCCTTTTCATCTCACCCCATCAACAGCAGCCTCCTCCCACCCCTCTTCATCTCACCCCATCAACACCAGCCTCCTCCCACCCATCTTCAGCTCACCCCCATCAACACCAGCCTCATCCCACCCCTCTTCATCTCACCCCATCAACACTAGCCTCCTCCCTCCCCTCTTCATCTCACCCCATCAACACCAGCCTCCTCACTCCCCTCTTCATCTCACCCCATCAACACCAGCCTCCTCCCACCCCACTTCATTTCACCCCATCAACACCAGCCTCCTCCCACCCCTCTTCATCTCACTCCATCAACACCAGCCTCCTCCCACCCCTCTTCATCACACCCCATCAACAACAGCCTCCTCCCACCCCTCTTCATCTCACCCCATCAACACTAGCCTCCTCCCTCCCCTCTTCATCTCACCCCATCAACACCAGCCTCCTCACTCCCCTCTTCATCTCACCCCATCAACACCAGCCTCCTCCCACCCCTCTTCATCTCACCCCATCAACACCAGCCTCCTCCCACCCCTCTTCATATCAACCCGTCAACACCAGCCTCCTCCCACCCCTCTTCATCTCATCCCATCAACACCAGCCTCCTCCCACCCCTCTTCATCTCACCCCATCAACACCAGCCTCCTCCCACCCCTCTTCATCTCACCTCATCAACACCAGCCTCCTCCCACCACTCTTCATCTCACCCCGTCAACACCAGCCTCCTCCCACCCCACTTCATCTCACCCTGTCAACACCAGCCTCCTCCCACCCCTCTTCATCTCACCCCATCAACACCAGCCTCCTCCCACCCCTCTTCATCTCACCCCATCACCACCAGCCTCCTCCCACCCCACTTCATCTCACCCCATAAACACCAACCTCCTCCCTCCCCTCTTCATCTCACCCCATCAACACCAGCCTCCTCCCACCCCTCTTCATCTCACCCCATCAACACCAGCCTCCTGCCACCCCTCTTCATCTCACCCCATCAACACCAGCCTCCTCCCACCTCTCTTCATCTCACCACATCAACACCAGCCTCCTCCCACCCCTCTTCATCTCACCCCATCAACACCAGCCTCCTCCCACCCCTCTTCATCTCACTCCATCAACACCAGCCTCCTCCCACCCCTCTTCATCTCACCCCATCAACACCAGCCTCCTCCCACCCCTCTTCATCTCACCCCATCAACACCAGCCTCCTCTCACCCCTCTTCATCTCACCCCGTCAACACCAGCCTCCTCCCACCCCTCTTCATCTCACCCCGTCAACACCAGCCTCCTCCCAACCCTCTTCATCTCACCCCATCAACACCAGCCTCCTCCCACCCCTCTTCATCTCACCCCATCAACACCAGCCTCCTCCCACCCCTCTTCATCTCACCTCATCAACACCAGCCTCCTCCCACCCCTCTTCATCTCACCCCATCAACACCAGCCTCCTCCAGCCCCTCTTCATCTCACCCCATCAACACCAGCCTCCTCCCACCCCTCTTCATCACACCCCATCAACACCAGCCTCCTCCCACCCTCTTCATCTCACCCCATCAGCACCAGCCTCCTCCCACCCCTCTTCATCTCACCCCATCAACACCAGCCTCCTCCCGCCCCTCTTCATCTCACCCCGTCAACACCAGCCTCCTCCCACCCCTCTTCATCTCACCCCATTTACACCAGCCTCCTCCCACCCCTCTTCATCTCAGCCCATCAACACCAGCCTCCTCCCACCCCTCTTCATCTCACCCCATCAACACCAGCCTCCTCCCACCCCTCTTCATCTCACCCCATCAACACCAGCCTCCTCCCACCCCTTTTCATCTCACCCCATCAACAGCAGCCTCCTCCCACCCCTCTTCATCTCACCCCATCAACACCAGCCTCCTCCCACCCATCTTCAGCTCACCCCCATCAACACCAGCCTCCTCCCACCCCTCTTCATCTCACCCCATCAACACTAGCCTCCTCCCTCCCCTCTTCATCTCACCCCATCAACACCAGCCTCCTCACTCCCCTCTTCATCTCACCCCATCAACACCAGCCTCCTCCCACCCCACTTCATTTCACCCCATCAACACCAGCCTCCTCCCACCCCTCTTCATCTCACTCCATCAACACCAGCCTCCTCCCACCCCTCTTCATCACACCCCATCAACAACAGCCTCCTCCCACCCCTCTTCATCTCACCCCATCAACACTAGCCTCCTCCCTCCCCTCTTCATCTCACCCCATCAACACCAGCCTCCTCACTCCCCTCTTCATCTCACCCCATCAACACTAGCCTCCTCCCACCCCTCTTCATCTCACCCCATCAACACCAGCCTCCTCCCACCCCTCTTCATATCAACCCGTCAACACCAGCCTCCTCCCACCCCTCTTCATCTCATCCCATCAACACCAGCCTCCTCCCACCCCTCTTCATCTCACCCCATCAACACCAGCCTCCTCCCACCCCTCTTCATCTCACCTCATCAACACCAGCCTCCTCCCACCACTCTTCATCTCACCCCGTCAACACCAGCCTCCTCCCACCCCACTTCATCTCACCCTGTCAACACCAGCCTCCTCCCACCCCTCTTCATCTCACCCCATTAACACCAGCCTCCTCCCACCCCTCTTCATCTCACCCCATCACCACCAGCCTCCTCCCACCCCACTTCATCTCACCCCATAAACACCAACCTCCTCCCTCCCCTCTTCATCTCACCCCATCAACACCAGCCTCCTCCCACCCCTCTTCATCTCACCCCTTCAACACCAGCCTCCTGCCACCCCTCTTCATCTCACCCCATCAACACCAGCCTCCTCGCACCTCTCTTCATCTCACCACATCAACACCAGCCTCCTCCCACCCCTCTTCATCTCACCCCATCAACACCAGCCTCCTCCCACCCCCCTTCATCTCATTCCATCAACACCAGCCTCCTCCCACCCCTCTTCATCTCACCGCATCAACACCAGCCTCCTCCTATGCTCTTCATCTCACCCCGACAACACCAGTCTCCTCCCACCCCTCTTCATCTCACCCCATCAACACCAGCCTCCTCCCACCCCTCTTCATCTCACCCCGTCAACACCAGCCTCCTCCCACCCCTCTTCATCTCACCCCATCAACACCAGCCTCCTCCCACCCCTCTTCATCTCACCCCATCAACACCAGCCTCCTCCCACCCCTTTTCATCTCACCCCATCAACACCAGCCTCCTCCCACCCCTCTGCATCTCACTCCATCAACACCAGCCTCCTCCCACCCCTCTTCATCTCACTCTATCAACACCAGCCTCCTCCCACCCCTCTTCATCTCACTCCATCAACACCAGCCTCCTCCCACCCCTCTTCATCTCACCCCATCAACACCAGCCTCCTCCCACCCCTGTTCATCTCACCCCATCAACACCAGCCTCCTCCCACCCCTCTTCATCTCACCCCATCAACACCAGCCTCCTCCCACCCCTCTTCATCTCACCCCATCAACACCAGCCTCCTCCCACCCCTCTTCATCTCACCCTATCAACACCAGCCTCCTCCCACCCCTCTTCATCTCACCCCATCAACACCAGACTCCTCCCACCCCTCTTCATCTCACCCTGTCAACACCAGCCTCCTCCCACCCCTCTTCATCTCACCCCATCAACACCAGTCTCCTCCCACCCCTCTTCATCTCACCCCATCAACACCAGCCTCCTCCCACCCCTCTTCATCTCACCCTGTCGACACCAGCCTCCTCCCACCCCTCTTCATCTCACCCCATCAACACCAGCCTCCTCCCACCCCTCTTCATCTCACCCCATCAACACCAGCCTCCTCCCACCCCTCTTCATCTCACCCCATCAACACCAGCCTCCTCCCACCCCTCTTCATCTCACCCCATCAACACCAGCCTCCTCTCACCCCTCTTCATCTCACCCCGTCAACACCAGCCTCCTCCCACCCCTCTTCATCTCACCCCGTCAACACCAGCCTCCTCCCAACCCTCTTCATCTCACCCCATCAACACCAGCCTCCTCCCACCCCTCTTCATCTCACCCCATCAACACCAGCCTCCTCCCACCCCTCTTCATCTCACCTCATCAACACCAGCCTCCTCCCACCCCTCTTCATCTCACCCCATCAACACCAGCCTCCTCCAGCCCCTCTTCATCTCACCCCATCAACACCAGCCTCCTCCCACCCCTCTTCATCACACCCCATCAACACCAGCCTCCTCCCACCCTCTTCATCTCACCCCATCAGCACCAGCCTCCTCCCACCCCTCTTCATCTCACCCCATCAACACCAGCCTCCTCCCGCCCCTCTTTATCTCACCCCGTCAACACCAGCCTCCTCCCACCCCTCTTCATCTCACCCCATTTACACCAGCCTCCTCCCACCCCTCTTCATCTCAGCCCATCAACACCAGCCTCCTCCCACCCCTCTTCATCTCACCCCATCAACACCAGCCTCCTCCCACCCCTCTTCATCTCACCCCATCAACACCAGCCTCCTCCCACCCCTTTTCATCTCACCCCATCAACAGCAGCCTCCTCCCACCCCTCTTCATCTCACCCCATCAACACCAGCCTCCTCCCACCCATCTTCAGCTCACCCCCATCAACACCAGCCTCATCCCACCCCTCTTCATCTCACCCCATCAACACTAGCCTCCTCCCTCCCCTCTTCATCTCACCCCATCAACACCAGCCTCCTCACTCCCCTCTTCATCTCACCCCATCAACACCAGCCTCCTCCCACCCCACTTCATTTCACCCCATCAACACCAGCCTCCTCCCACCCCTCTTCATCTCACTCCATCAACACCAGCCTCCTCCCACCCCTCTTCATCACACCCCATCAACAACAGCCTCCTCCCACCCCTCTTCATCTCACCCCATCAACACTAGCCTCCTCCCTCCCCTCTTCATCTCACCCCATCAACACCAGCCTCCTCACTCCCCTCTTCATCTCACCCCATCAACACCAGCCTCCTCCCACCCCTCTTCATCTCACCCCATCAACACCAGCCTCCTCCCACCCCTCTTCATATCAACCCGTCAACACCAGCCTCCTCCCACCCCTCTTCATCTCATCCCATCAACACCAGCCTCCTCCCACCCCTCTTCATCTCACCCCATCAACACCAGCCTCCTCCCACCCCTCTTCATCTCACCTCATCAACACCAGCCTCCTCCCACCACTCTTCATCTCACCCCGTCAACACCAGCCTCCTCCCACCCCACTTCATCTCACCCTGTCAACACCAGCCTCCTCCCACCCCTCTTCATCTCACCCCATCAACACCAGCCTCCTCCCACCCCTCTTCATCTCACCCCATCACCACCAGCCTCCTCCCACCCCACTTCATCTCACCCCATAAACACCAACCTCCTCCCTCCCCTCTTCATCTCACCCCATCAACACCAGCCTCCTCCCACCCCTCTTCATCTCACCCCATCAACACCAGCCTCCTGCCACCCCTCTTCATCTCACCCCATCAACACCAGCCTCCTCCCACCTCTCTTCATCTCACCACATCAACACCAGCCTCCTCCCACCCCTCTTCATCTCACCCCATCAACACCAGCCTCCTCCCACCCCTCTTCATCTCACTCCATCAACACCAGCCTCCTCCCACCCCTCTTCATCTCACCCCATCAACACCAGCCTCCTCCCACCCCTCTTCATCTCACCCCATCAACACCAGCCTCCTCTCACCCCTCTTCATCTCACCCCGTCAACACCAGCCTCCTCCCACCCCTCTTCATCTCACCCCGTCAACACCAGCCTCCTCCCAACCCTCTTCATCTCACCCCATCAACACCAGCCTCCTCCCACCACTCTTCATCTCACCCCATCAACACCAGCCTCCTCCCACCCCTCTTCATCTCACCTCATCAACACCAGCCTCCTCCCACCCCTCTTCATCTCACCCCATCAACACCAGCCTCCTCCAGCCCCTCTTCATCTCACCCCATCAACACCAGCCTCCTCCCACCCCTCTTCATCACACCCCATCAACACCAGCCTCCTCCCACCCTCTTCATCTCACCCCATCAGCACCAGCCTCCTCCCACCCCTCTTCATCTCACCCCATCAACACCAGCCTCCTCCCGCCCCTCTTCATCTCACCCCGTCAACACCAGCCTCCTCCCACCCCTCTTCATCTCACCCCATTTACACCAGCCTCCTCCCACCCCTCTTCATCTCAGCCCATCAACACCAGCCTCCTCCCACCCCTCTTCATCTCACCCCATCAACACCAGCCTCCTCCCACCCCTCTTCATCTCACCCCATCAACACCAGCCTCCTCCCACCCCTTTTCATCTCACCCCATCAACAGCAGCCTCCTCCCACCCCTCTTCATCTCACCCCATCAACACCAGCCTCCTCCCACCCATCTTCAGCTCACCCCCATCAACACCAGCCTCCTCCCACCCCTCTTCATCTCACCCCATCAACACTAGCCTCCTCCCTCCCCTCTTCATCTCACCCCATCAACACCAGCCTCCTCACTCCCCTCTTCATCTCACCCCATCAACACCAGCCTCCTCCCACCCCACTTCATTTCACCCCATCAACACCAGCCTCCTCCCACCCCTCTTCATCTCACTCCATCAACACCAGCCTCCTCCCACCCCTCTTCATCACACCCCATCAACAACAGCCTCCTCCCACCCCTCTTCATCTCACCCCATCAACACTAGCCTCCTCCCTCCCCTCTTCATCTCACCCCATCAACACCAGCCTCCTCACTCCCCTCTTCATCTCACCCCATCAACACCAGCCTCCTCCCACCCCTCTTCATCTCACCCCATCAACACCAGCCTCCTCCCACCCCTCTTCATATCAACCCGTCAACACCAGCCTCCTCCCACCCCTCTTCATCTCATCCCATCAACACCAGCCTCCTCCCACCCCTCTTCATCTCACCCCATCAACACCAGCCTCCTCCCACCCCTCTTCATCTCACCTCATCAACACCAGCCTCCTCCCACCACTCTTCATCTCACCCCGTCAACACCAGCCTCCTCCCACCCCACTTCATCTCACCCTGTCAACACCAGCCTCCTCCCACCCCTCTTCATCTCACCCCATCAACACCAGCCTCCTCCCACCCCTCTTCATCTCACCCCATCACCACCAGCCTCCTCCCACCCCACTTCATCTCACCCCATAAACACCAACCTCCTCCCTCCCCTCTTCATCTCACCCCATCAACACCAGCCTCCTCCCACCCCTCTTCATCTCACCCCATCAACACCAGCCTCCTGCCACCCCTCTTCATCTCACCCCATCAACACCAGCCTCCTCCCACCTCTCTTCATCTCACCACATCAACACCAGCCTCCTCCCACCCCTCTTCATCTCACCCCATCAACACCAGCCTCCTCCCACCCCTCTTCATCTCACTCCATCAACACCAGCCTCCTCCCACCCCTCTTCATCTCACCCCATCAACACCAGCCTCCTCCCACCCCTCTTCATCTCACCCCATCAACACCAGCCTCCTCCCACCTCTCTTCATCACACCCCATCAACACCAGCCTCCTCCTACGCTCTTCATCTCACCCCGACAACACCAGTCTCCTCCCACCCCTCTTCATCTCACCCCATCAACACCAGCCTCCTCCCACCCCTCTTCATCTCACCCCATCAACACCAGCCTCCTCCCACCCCTCTTCATCTCACCCCATCAACACCAGCCTCCTCCCACCCCTCTTCATCTCACCCCATCAACACCAGCCTCCTCCCACCCCTCTTCATCTCACCCCATCAACACCAGCCTCCTCCCACCTCTCTTCATCACACCCCATCAACACCAGCCTCCTCCTACGCTCTTCATCTCACCCCGACAACACCAGTCTCCTCCCACCCCTCTTCATCTCACCCCATCAACACCAGCCTCCTCCCACCCCTCTTCATCTCACCCCGTCAACACCAGCCTCCTCCCACCCCTCTTCATCTCACCCCATCAACACCAGCCTCCTCCCACCCCTCTTCATCTCACCCCATCAACACCAGCCTCCTCCCACCCCTCTTCATCTCACCCCGTCAACACCAGACTCCTCCCACCCCTCTTCATCTCACCCCATCAACAGCAGCCTCCTCCCACCCCTCTTCATCTCAGCCCATCAACACCAGCCTCCTCCCACCCCTCTTCATCTCACCCCATCAACACCAGCCTCCTCCCACCCCTCTTCATCTCACCCATCAACAACAGCCTCCTCCCACCCCTTTTCATCTCACCCCATCAACACCAGCCTCCTCCCACCCCTCTTCATCTCACTCCATCAACACCAGCCTCCTCCCACCCCTCTTCATCTCACTCTATCAACACCAGCCTCCTCCCACCCCTCTTCATCTCACTCCATCAACACCAGCCTCCTCCCACCCATCTTCATCTCACCCCATCAACACCAGCCTCCTCCCACCCCTCTTCATCTCACCCCATCAACACCAGCCTCCTCCCACCCCTCTTCATCTCACCCCATCAACACCAGCCTCCTCCCACCCCTCTTCATCTCACCCTATCAACACCAGCCTCCTCCCACCCCTCTTCATCTCACCCCATCAACACCAGACTCCTCCCACCCCTCTTCATCTCACCCTGTCTACACCAGCCTCCTCCCACCCCTCTTCATCTCACCCCATCAACACCAGTCTCCTCCCACCCCTCTTCATCTCACCCCATCAACACCAGCCTCCTCCCACCCCTCTTCATCTCACCCTGTCGACACCAGCCTCCTCCCACCTCTCTTCATCTCACCCCATCAACACCAGCCTCCTCCCACCCCTCTTCATCTCACCCCATCAACACCAGCCTCCTCCCACCCCTCTTCATCTCACCCCATCAACACCAGCCTCCTCTCACCCCTCTTCATCTCACCCCATCAACACCAGCCTCCTCCCACCCCTCTTCATCTCACCCCGTCAACACCAGCCTCCTCCCAACCCTCTTCATCTCACCCCATCAACACCAGCCTCCTCCCACCCCTCTTCATCTCACCCCGTCAACACCAGCCTCCTCCCACCCCTCTTCATCTCACCCCATCAACACCAGCCTCCTCCCACCCCTCTTCATCTCACCCCGTCAACACCAGCCTCCTCCCAACCCTCTTCATTTCACCCCATCAACACCAGCCTCCTCCCACCCCTCTTCATCTCACCCCGTCAACACCAGCCTCCTCCCACCCCTCTTCATCTCACCCCGTCAACACCAGCCTCCTCCCACCCCTCTTCATCTCACCCCGTCAACACCAGCCTCCTCCCACCCCTCTTCATCTCACCCCGTCAACACCAGCCTCCTCCAGCCCCTCTTCATCTCACCCCATCAACACCAGCCTCCTCCCACCCCTCTTCATCACACCCCATCAACACCAGCCTCCTCCCACCCTCTTCATCTCACCCCATCAGCACCAGCCTCCTCCCGCCCCTCTTCATCTCACCCCGTCAACACCAGCCTCCTCCCACCCCTCTTCATCTCACCCCATTTACAGCAGCCTCCTCCCACCCCTCTTCATCTCACCCCATCAACACCAGCCTCCTCCCACCCCTCTTCATCTCACCCCATCAACACCAGCCTCCTCCCACCCCTCTTCATCTCACCCCGTCAACACCAGACTCCTCCCACCCCTCTTCATCTCACCCCATCAACAGCAGCCTCCTCCCACCCCTCTTCATCTCAGCCCATCAACACCAGCCTCCTCCCACCCCTCTTCATCTCACCCCATCAACACCAGCCTCCTCCCACCCCTCTTCATCTCACCCCATCAACACCAGCCTCCTCCCACCCCTTTTCATCTCACCCCATCAACACCAGCCTCCTCCCACCCCTCTTCATCTCACCCCATTTACAGCAGCCTCCTCCCACCCCTCTTCATCTCACCCCATCAACACCAGCCTCCTCCCACCCCTCTTCATCTCACTCTATCAACACCAGCCTCCTCCCACCCCTCTTCATCTCACTCCTTCAACACCAGCCTCCTCCCACCCATCTTCATCTCACCCCATCAACACCAGCCTCCTCCCACACCTCTTCATCTCACCCCATCAACACCAGCCTCCTCCCACCCCTCTTCATCTCACCCCATCAACACCAGCCTCCTCCCACCCCTCTTCATCTCACCCTATCAACACCAGCCTCCTCCCACCTCTCTTCATCTCACCCCATCAACACCAGCCTCCTCCCACCCCTCTTCATCTCACCCCATCAACACCAGCCTCCTCCCACACCTCTTCATCTCACCCCATCAACACCAGCCTCCTCCCACCCCTCTTCATCTCACCCCATCAACACCAGCCTCCTCTCACCCCTCTTCATCTCACCCCGTCAACACCAGCCTCCTCCCACCCCTCTTCATCTCACCCCGTCAACACCAGCCTCCTCCCAACCCTCTTCATCTCACCCCATCAACACCAGCCTCCTCCCACCCCTCTTCATCTCACCCCGTCAACACCAGCCTCCTCCCACCCCTATTCATCTCACCCCGTCAACACCAGCC
Organism: Somniosus microcephalus; assembly: GCF_052327205.1. Taxonomy (NCBI): domain Eukaryota; kingdom Metazoa; phylum Chordata; class Chondrichthyes; order Squaliformes; family Somniosidae; genus Somniosus; species Somniosus microcephalus. The sequence goes on along the minus strand of NC_140998.1, from coordinate 221,792,513 downwards.
TCCTCCCACCCCTCTTCATCTCACCCCGTCAACACCAGCCTCCTCCCAACCCTCTTCATTTCACCCCATCAACACCAGCCTCCTCCCACCCCTCTTCATCTCACCCCGTCAACACCAGCCTCCTCCCACCCCTCTTCATCTCACCCCGTCAACACCAGCCTCCTCCCACCCCTCTTCATCTCACCCCGTCAACACCAGCCTCCTCCCACCCCTCTTCATCTCACCCCGTCAACACCAGCCTCCTCCAGCCCCTCTTCATCTCACCCCATCAACACCAGCCTCCTCCCACCCCTCTTCATCACACCCCATCAACACCAGCCTCCTCCCACCCTCTTCATCTCACCCCATCAGCACCAGCCTCCTCCCGCCCCTCTTCATCTCACCCCGTCAACACCAGCCTCCTCCCACCCCTCTTCATCTCACCCCATTTACAGCAGCCTCCTCCCACCCCTCTTCATCTCACCCCATCAACACCAGCCTCCTCCCACCCCTCTTCATCTCACCCCATCAACACCAGCCTCCTCCCACCCCTCTTCATCTCACCCCATCAACACCAGCCTCCTCCCACCCCTTTTCATCTCACCCCATCAACAGCAGCCTCCTCCCACCCCTCTTCATCTCACCTCATCAACACCAGCCTCCTCCCACCCCTCTTCATCTCACCCCATCAACACCAGCCTCCTCCCACCCCTCTTCATCTCACCCCATCAACACCAGCCTCCTCCCACCCCTCTTCATCTCACCCCATCAACACCAGCCTCCTCCCACCACTCCTCATCTCACCCCATCAACACCAGCCTCCTCCCACCCCTCTTCATCTCACCCCGTCAACACCAGCCTCCTCCCACCCCTCTTCATCTCACCCCATCAACACCAGCCTCCTCCCACCCCTCTTCATCTCATCCCATCAACACCAGCCTCCTCCCACCCCTCTTCATCTCACCCCATCCACACCAGCCTCCTCCCACCCTTCTTCATCTCACCCCATCAACACCAGCCTCCTTCCACCCCTCTTCATCTCACCCCGTCAACACCAGCCTCCTCCCACCCCCCTTCATCTCATCCCATCAACACCAGCCTCCTCCCACCCCTCTTCATCTCACCCCATCAACACCAGCCTCCTCCCACCCCCCTTCATCTCACCCCATCAACACCAGCCTCCACCCACCGCTGTTCATCTCACCCCATCAACACCAGCCTCCTCCCACCCCTCTTCATCTCACCCCATCAACACCAGCATCCTCCCACCCCTCTTCATCTCACCCCATCACCATATCCTTCTATTCCTTTCTCCCTCGTGGGTTTATCCAGCTTCCCCTTAAATGTATCTCTGCTCTTCGCCTCGACCACTCCCTGTGGTAGCGAGTTCCCCATTCTCACCACTCTCTGGGTAAAGAAGTTTCTCCTGAATTCCCTATTGGATTTATCAGTGACTCTCTTATATTGATGGTCCCTAGTTCTGGTCTCACCCAGAAGTGGAAACATCTCTTTGTCAAATGTTTTGCTGCACTCTATTTACCAACAGTCACACTAACTGCAAGCTAGTCATGGTATAAAAGAGATTGGCTGATTTCCTTCCGATTTTGAAAAATTAATTCTCGGGATGTTGTCGCTGGCAAGGCCGGCATTTATTGCCTGTCTCGAATTGCCCATTGCCTCCCAGTCCGTCCACACATGAAATTTAAAATTCTCACCCTCGCGTTCAAATCCCTCCATGGCCCTCCTCGCCCCCTCTCCATATCTCTGTAACCTCCTCCAGCCCCTACAACCCTCCCTATCTCTGTAACCTCCTCCAGCCCCGACAACCCTCCCTATCTCTGTCACCTCCTCCAGCCCCTACAACCCTCCCTATCTCTGTAACCTCCTCCAGCCCCGACAACCCTCCCTATCTCTGTAACCTCCTCCAGCCCCTACAACCCTCCCTATCTCTGTAACCTCCTCCAGCCCCGACACCCCTCCCTATCTCTGTAACCTCCTCCAGCCCCTACAACCCTCCCTATCTCTGTAACCTCCTCCCGCCCCTACAACCCTCCCTATCTCTGTAACCTCCTCCAGCCCCTACAACCCTCCCTATCTCTGTAACTTCCTCCAGCCCCGACAACCCTCCCTATCTCTGTAACCTCCTCCAGCCCCCTACAACCCTCCCTATCTCTGTAACCTCCTCCAGCCCCTACAACCCTCCCTATCTCTATAACCTCCTCCAGCCCTCTACAACCCTCCCTATCTCTGTAACCTCCTCCACCCCCTACAACCCTCCCTATCTCTGTAACCTCCTCCAGCCCCCTACAAACCCCCCTATCTCTGTAACCTCCTCCAGCCCCTACAACGCTCCCTATCTCTGTAACCTCCTCCAGCCCCCTACAACCCTCCCTATCTCTGTAACCTCCTCCAGCCCCTACAACCCTCCCAGATCTCTGCGCTCCTCCAATTCTGGCCTCTTGCGCATCCCCCGATTTCCATCGCTCCACCATTGGCGGCCGTGCCTTCAGCCGCCTGGGCCCCGAGCTCTGGAATTCCCTCCCTAAACTTCTCCGCCTCTCTCTCCTCCTTTAAGACGCTCCTTAAAACCGACCTCTTTGACCCAGCTTTTGGTCGCCTGTCCTAATATCTCCTGATGTGGCTTGAGGTCAAATTTCGTCTGATTTACGCTTCTGTGAAGCGCCCTGGGATGTTTTACTCCGTTAAAGGCGCTATATAAATGCAAGTTATTGTTGTTGATTCCCAGTCTCTCAGCTCGTGGGCAAGCCAGTGATATCTGTCAGCTCCGAATGACACCAATCCACCCTCCCGACCCCACCCGACTGTACTGCGGACTGACCGCCAAGGTGCTGGTCAATTCAGGTGCGGCCACGGCGGTGAAAATGTCGTAGGGCTCTTGAAGATTCGCGTCGCTGCGGCTCCAGGTGATGTTCGCTTGAGGAAGAGACAGGATTGGACAGGAGATATTGATGGGGTTCCCCAGCCAGGTGTACAGGGGTTCAGGATCTGCGGCGACGAGCTTCGGGGCATCTGCAACCAAAACACAAGAACAATGGGAACCAGGGAACAGGGGGAGGCCTCAGTACTGCCCCTCCGACAGTGCGGCGCTCCCTCAGTATTGCCCCTCCGACAGTGCGGCGCTCCCTCAGTACAGCCCCTCCGACAGTGCGGCGCTCCCTCAGTACTGCCCCTCCGACAGTGCGGCGTTCCCTCAGTACTGCCCCTCCAACAGTGCGGCGCTCCCTCAGTACTGCCCCCCCGACAGTGCGGCGCTCCCTCAGTACTGCCACTCCGACAGTGCGGCGCTCCCTCAGTACTGCCCCACCGACAGTGCGGCGCTCCCTCAGTACTGCCACTCCGACAGTGCGGCGCTCCCTCAGTACTGCCCCTCCGACAGTGCGGCGCTCCCTCAGTACTGCCCCTCCGACAGTGCGGCGCTCCCTCAGTACTGCCCCACCGACAGTGCGGCACTCCCTCAGTACTGCCCCTCCGACAGTGCGGCGCTCCCTCAGTACTGCCCCACTGACAGTGCGGCTCTCCCTCAGTACTGCCCCTCCGACAGTGCGGCGCTCCCTCAGTACTGCCCCACCGACAGTGCGGCGCTCCCTCAGTACTGCCCCTCCGACAGTGCGGCGCTCCCGCAGTACTGCCCCTCCGACAGTGCGGCGCTCCCTCAGTACTGCCCCTCCGACAGTGCGGCGCTCCCTCAGTACTGCCACTCCGACAGTGCGGCGCTCCCTCAGTACTGCCCCACCGACAGTGCGGCGCTCCCTCAGTACTGCCACTCCGACAGTGCGGCGCTCCCTCAGTACTGCCCCTCCGACAGTGCGGCGCTCCCTCAGTACTGCCCCACCGACAGTGCGGCGCTCCCTCAGTACTGCCCCACCGACAGTGCGGCACTCCCTCAGTACTGCCCCTCCGACAGTGCGGCGCTCCCTCAGTACTGCCCCACTGACAGTGCGGCTCTCCCTCAGTACTGCCCCTCCGACAGTGCGGCGCTCCCTCAGTACTGCCCCACCGACAGTGCGGCACTCCCTCAGTACTGCCCCTCCGACAGTGCGGCGCTCCCTCAGTACTGCCCCACTGACAGTGCGGCTCTCCCTCAGTACTGCCCCTCCAACAGTGCGGCGCTCCCTCAGTACAGCTCCCTGGAGGGGGAATCGATGCCACGACCTGCTGACTCAAAGCGTTCTGGGATGTCCTGAGGTGGTGAAAGGTGAGGTGGAAATCTCCGTCTGCGAAGTGAGGTCTGTAGAGGGAGGTGAAACGAGGTCAGCTGAACAACACTTACATTTGACTGTGACTGTGGTCGAGCCTCGGGTCTCCTGATTCCTGTTATTGGAACTGATTTTACCAACACATTCGTACGCCCCTGCATCCGAGACCTGGATGTTCGTGATCTGAAGGTAGTTGTTGCGCAATTTGCTAATGCGACCTGGGAGAGATTCAGGAAATAGATTGAATGTAAAAGACGTGATTTTTACACACTTGGAGCACTGTGCACAGTTCCGGTCTCCATATACCTTGGTTAGACCACACTTGGAGCACTGTGCACAGTACCGGTCTCCATATACCTTGGTTAGACCACACTTGGAGCACTGTGCACAGTTCCGGTCTCCATATACCTTGGTTAGACCACACTTGGAGCACTGTGCACAGTTCTGGTCTCCATATAGCTCGGTTAGACTGCACTTTGAGCACTGTGCACAGTTCCGGTCTCCATATACCTTGGTTAGACCACACTTGGAGCACTGTGCACAGTTCTGGTCTCCATTTACCTTGGTTAGACCACACTTGGAGCACTGTGCACAGTTCCGGTCTCCATATACCTTGGTTAGACCACACTTGGAGCACCGTGCACAGTTCTGGTCTCCGTATACCTTGGTTAGATCACACTTGGAGCACTGTGCACAGTTCTGGTCTCCATATACCTTGGTTAGACCACACTGGGAGCACTGTGCACAGTTCTGGTCTCCATATACCTTGGTTAGACCACACTTGGAGCACCGTGCACAGTTCTGGTCTCCGTATACCTTGGTTAGATCACACTTGGAGCACTGTGCACAGTTCTGGTCTCCATATACCTTGGTTAGACCACACTTGGAGCACTGTGCACAGTTCTGGTCTCCATATACCTTGGTCAGACCACACTTGGAGCACTGTGCACAGTTCTGGTCTCCATATACCTTGGTTAGACCACACTTGGAGCACTGTGCACAGTTCTGGTCTCCATATACCTTGGTTAGACTGCACTTCGAGCACTGTGCACAGTCCTAGTCTCCATATACCTTGGTCAGACCACACTTGGAGCACTGTGTACAGTTCTGGTCTCCATATACCTTGGTCAGACCACACTTGGAGCACTGTGCACAGTTCTGGTCTCCATATACCTTGGTTAGACCACACTTGGAGCACTGTGCACAGTTCTGGTCTCCATATAGCTCGGTTAGACTGCACTTCGAGCACTGTGCACAGTCCTAGTCTCCATATAACTCAGTTAGACCACACTTGGAGCACTGTGTACAGTTCTGGCCTCCATATACATCGGGAGTGCCGCATTGTCGGAAGGGCAGTACCGGGGGAGTGCCACACTGTCGGAGGGGCAGTACTGAGGGAGCATCGCACTGTCGGAGGGGCAGTACTGAGGGAGCGCTGCACTGTCGATGGGGCGGTACTGAGGGAGCGCCACACTGTCGGAGGGGCAGTACTGAGGGAGCGCCACACTGTCGGAGGTGCAGTACTGAGGGAGCGCCGCACTGTCGGAGGGGCAGTACTGAGGGAGCGCCGCACTGTCGGAGGGGCAGTACTGAGAGAGCGCCGCACTGTCGGATGGACAGTACTGAGGGAGCGCCGCACTGTCGGAGGGGCAGTACTGAGGGAGTGCCACACTGTCGGAGGGGCAGTACTGAGGGAGCGCTGCACTGTCGGGGGGGCAGTACTGAGGGAGTGCCACACTGTCGGAGGGGCAGTACTGAGGGAGTGCTGCACTGTCGGAGGGACAGTACTGAGGGAGCGCCGCACTGTCGGAGGGGCAGTACTGAGGGAGTGCCACACTGTCGGAGGGGCAGTACTGAGGGAGCATCGCACTGTCGGAGGGGCAGTACTGAGGGAGCGCCACACTGTCGGAGGTGCAGTACTGAGGGATTACCGCACTGTCGGAGGGGCAGTACTGAGGGAGCGCCGCACTGTCGGAGGGGCAGTACTGAGGGAGCGCCACACTGTCGGAGGTGCAGTACTGAGGGAGTACAGCACTGTCGGAGGGGCAGTACTGAGGGAGCGCCGCACTGTCGGAGGGACAGTACTGAGGGAGCGCCGCACTGTCGGAGGTGCAGTACTGAGGGAGCGCCGCACTGTCGGAGGGGCAGTACTGAGGGAGTACCGCACTGTCGGAGGGGCAGTACTGAGGGAGCGCCGCACTGTCGGAGGGGCAGTACTGAGGGAGCGCCGCACTGTGGGAAGGGCAGCACTGAGGGAGCGCTGCACTGTCGGAGGGGCAGTACTGAGGGAGCGCCGCACTGTCGGAGGGGCAGTACTGAGGGAGCGCCGCACTGTCGGAGGGGCAGTACTGAGGGAGCGCCGTACTGTCGGAGGGGCAGTACTGAGGGAGCGCCGCACTGTCGGAGGGGCAGTACTGAGGGAGCGCCGCACTGTCGGAGGGGCAGTACCAAGGGAGCACCACACAGTCGGAGGGGCAGTACTGAGGGAGCGCCGTACTGTCGGAGGGGCAGTACTGAGGGAGCGCCGCACTGTGGGAAGGGCAGCACTGAGGGAGCGCTGCACTGTCGGAGGGGCAGTACTGAGGGAGCGCCGCACTGTCGGAGGGGCAGTACTGAGGGAGCGCCGCACTGTCGGAGGGGCAGTACTGAGGGAGCGCCGTACTGTCGGAGGGGCAGTACTGAGGGAGTGCCGCACTGTCGGAGGGGCAGTACTGAGGGAGCGCCGCACTGTCGGAGGGGCAGTACTGAGGGAGCGCCGCACTGTGGGAAGGGCAGCACTGAGGGAGCGCTGCACTGTCGGAGGGGCAGTACTGAGGGAGCGCCGCACTGTCGGAGGGGCAGTACTGAGGGAGCGCCGCACTGTCGGAGGGGCAGTACTGAGGGAGCGCCGTACTGTCGGAGGGGCAGTACTGAGGGAGCGCCGCACTGTCGGAGGGGCAGTACTGAGGGAGCGCCGCACTGTCGGAGGGGCAGTACCAAGGGAGCACCACACAGTCGGAGGTGCAGTACTGAGGGAGCGCTGCACCTTTGGAAGGACAGTACTGAGGGAGCGCCGCACTGTCGGACGTGCCGTCTTTCGGATGAGACGTTAAACCGAGGCCCCGTCTGCCATCTCGGGTGGACATAAAAGATCCCACGGCCACTATTGGAAGAAGAGCAGGGGGAGTTCTTCCCGGTGTCCTAGGGCCAATATTTATCCCTCAACCAACATCACTAAAACAGATGATCTGGGTCATTATCACATTGCTGTTTGTGGGAGCTTGCTGTGCGTAAATTGCCTGCCGCATTTCCCACATTAGAACAGTGACCACACTTCTAAAAGTACTTCATTGGTTGTAAAGCGCTTTGGGACGTCCGGTGGTCGTGAAAGGCGCAAGTCTTTCTTTCACTCTCTTCCGTTGACGTACTTACCATCTCCTCTCAGCAGAACATCTTGGCCATCTCGTGTCCAGGTTACTGTGGGCATCGGAAGTCCAGTAACATCACACTGCAGAACCGCATCTGTCCCCTCGTTGAACTCCCGCTCTGGGACCACATTTCGGATTTTGGGAGCCTCTGCGGGGAAAAAAAAGTTGTCGCAAATTTATCCTGAGATTAAGTGAGCCTAAATCCCCAGGCCGAGACGAGCTGTAACCCAGGCTGCTGTGTGAGGCAAGGGAGGGACTTGCAGGGGCTCTGGCACAAATTCTCAGAACCTCTCTGGCCACAGGGGTGGAGCCAGACGACTGGAGGACAGCTAACGTAGTACCATTATTCAAGAAGGGTAGTAGGGATAAACCAGGGAATTACAGGCCAGTGAGCCTAACATCAGTGGTATGGGAAATTATTGGAAAAAATTCTGAGGGACAGAATTAGTCTGCACTTGGAGAGGCAGGGATTACTCAAAGAGCAAGTTATTATCTAAATGGAGAGAAACTGCAAAGTGCTACAGTACAAAGGGATCTGGGGGTCCTGGTGCATGAAACACAGAAGGTTAGTATGCAGGTACAGCAGGTGATCAGGAAGGCCAATGGAATCTTGGCTTTTATTGCAAGGGGGATGGAGTATTAAAACAGGGAAGTCTTGCTGCAGTTGTACAGGGTATTGGTGAGGCCACACCTGGAATACTGCGTACAGTTTTGGTTTCCATATTTAAGAAAAGATATACTTGCTCTCGAGGCGGTTCAGAGAAGGTTCACTCGGTTGATTCCGGAGATGAGGGGGTTGACGTATGAGGAGAGGTTGAGTAGGTTGGGACTCTACTCATTGGAGTTCAGAAGAATGAGAGGCGATCTTATCGAAACATATAAAATTGTGAGGGGGCTTGATCGGGTGGATGCGGTGAGGATGTTTCCACTGATGGGTGAGACTAGAACTAGGGGGCATAATCTTAGAATAAGGGGCTGCCCTTTCAAAACTGAGATGAGGAGAAACTTCTTCACTCAGAGGGTAGTAAATCTAGGGAATTTGCTACCCCAGAGAGCTGTGGAAGCTGCAACATTAAATAAATTTAAAACGGAGATAGACAGTTTCCTAGCTGATAAGGGAATTAGGGGTTACGGGGAGCGGGCAGGGAAGTGGACGTGAGTCTAGGTTCAGATCAGCCATGATCCTATTGAATGGCGGAGCAGGCCCGAGGGGCTGTATGGCCTACTCCTGCTCCTACTTCTTATGTTCATGTAGTCAGCATGGCTTTGTCAGGGGGAGATCATGTCTAACCAATTTGATTGAATTTCTCGAGGGGGTGCAGTTGATGTGGTCTACGTGGAGTTCAGTAAGGCTTTTGACAAAGTCCTGCATGGGAGACTGGTGAAGAAAGTAAGAGCCTATGGGATCCAGGGCAATTTGGCACATTGGATCCAAAATTGGCTTAGTGGCAGGAGGCAGAGGGTGATGGTCGAAGGTTGTTTTTGTGACTGGAAGCCTGTGTCCAGTGGTGTACCGCAGGGATCGGTGCTGGGTCCTTTGCTGTTTGCAGTGTACATTAATGATTTAGATATGAATGTAGGGGGTATGATCCGTAAGTTTGCAGGTGACACGAAAATTGGTGGAGTGGTAAATAGCGAGGAGGGAAGCCTCAGGCTACAGGACGATATAGATGGGTTGGTCAGATAGGCAGAACAGTGGCAACTGGAATTTAACCCTGAAAAGTGTGAGGTGATGCATTTTGGGAGGACTAACAAGGCAAGGGAATACACAATGAATGGTAAGACCCTAGGAAGGACAGGGGATCAGAGGGACCTTGATGTGCATGTACATAGATCCCTGAAGGCAGCAGGACAGGTAGATAAGGTGGTTAAAAAGGCATATGGGATACTTGCCTTCATTAGACGAGGCATAGAATATAAGAGCAGGGAGGTTATGATGGAGCTGTACATAACGCTAGTTAGGCCACAGCTGGAATACTGTGTGCAGTTCTGGTCGCCACACTATAGGAAGGATGTGATTGCATTGGAGAGGGTGCAGAGGAGATTCACCAGGATGTTACCTGGGTTGGAGCGCTTCAGCTATGAAGAGAGACTGGACAGGCTGGGGTTGTTTTCCTTGGAGTAGAGAAGGCTGAGGGGGGACCTGATTGAGGTGTACAAAATTATGAGGGGCATAGATAGGGTAGATAGAAAAGAACTTTTCCCCTTAGTAGAGGGGTCAATAACCAGGGGGCATAGTTTCAAGGTAAGGGGCAGGAGGTTTAGAGGGGATTTGAGGAAAAACTTTTTCACCCAGAGGGTGGTTGGAGTCTGGAACTCACTGCCTGAAAGGGTGGCAGAGGCAGGAACCCTCACAACATTCAAGAAGCATTTAGATGAGCACTTGAAACGCCATAGCATACAAGGCTACGGACCAAGTGCTGGAAAATGGGATTAGAATAGACAGGGCTTGATGGCTGGCGCAGACACGATGGGCCGAAGGGCCTCTTTCTGTGCCGTGTAACTCTATGGCTTAGAAATTCACTTTGGGGCGGCCAGCTCGCTCGCGCCCAAAAGTTAGCGCTGGGCGGGGAGCCATTAGCGATCGTCAGATATTCATTGTTAGCGCCCCAAATCGGAACCGGGCGCTATACCAGGGTGTGCCCGCCTCCGCTTGGGGCGCTGACACTGAATTTCAGCGCTCTTGGCGCCGCTGCGCCAGCCGCTGCGGAGCGGCAGGCTGCGGTACTGCAGGCCTCCTCCTTCTCTTAAGGGGGAGCTGCCTGCAACGGGGAGATCGCCGCTGGAGAGTGCCGGCAAATGAGCCCGGCACCACGGAGAAGTGCCGGGTTCGCGGAAAGCAGCCGGCAATGCCGCGGGGGGGGAGGGGTGGAGGAGGCCGGGGAAGGAGGTGCGGGCAGGCGGCCGCCGAAAAAGCGGCCGGCCGCACCTTCCCCTTTAAAGCGCCCCACTAAGGCGACAGCACGGCCCCGTTTTCTGGTCGCTGTTTGCGGCCGCTTCGGAGGAGGCGGCCGCTACTTAATATTGGGATCGGGCCAGTTTCGGGACGGAACCGGGGCACTGCGCACACCGATGACGTCATCGGTGCCGGCGCAGCGCTAATGGCTACCGCCGCCAATACCGCTGCGCTGAATATCAGCGCAAACTCATTATTGACGCAGAAGCCCTCTTTAGGCGGTAACTGGCCGCAAAGCTGGCAGCGCCTTAATGAATTTCTAGGCCTATGACTCTATGACTAAAAGTGTCAAATTAGGACCGTTGATATTCCTTCCTCTTCCGGGATGTATGGCTTAGTGCATTTAACATTCTTGCCTCATAGTAAGAATGTCGTGGATTCGGGTCCCCACTCCAGGGACTTGAGTCCATAATCCAGTGGTCACTCCCAGTACTGAGGGAGCGCCGCACTGTCGGAGGGGCAGTACTGAGGGAGCGCCGCACTGTCGGAGGGGCAGTACTGAGGGAGCGCCACACTGTCAGAGGGGCAGTACTGAGGGAGCGCCGCACTGTCAGAGGGGCAGTACTGAGGGAGCGCCGCACTGTCGGAGGGGCAGTACTGAGGGAGCGCCGCACTGTCGGAGGGGCAGTACTGAGGGAGCGCCGCACTGTCGGAGGGGCAGTACTGAGGGAGCGCCGCACTGTCGGAGGGGCAGTACTGAGGGAGTGCCGCACTG
>NC_140998.1:221678202-221770702 GCF_052327205.1 Somniosus microcephalus | reverse complement strand
GCCTCCTGGGTCTCTGCCGGGGGCGCCGCCAGGGTGGTTGAAGGGGTAGTTGGTGGGGGCACCGTTGGTCGATGTTCTTCCGGGGGTGGTGAAAGGATAGTGGGTGGGTAAGAATTGCTGTGATCGTTGTTGCTGTTGTTGTCGTGGTTGTTGTCGTTACCGGCTGGGGCGACGTCTTTTATGGACACGGTGTCCTCCCTTCCGTCGGCGTGCCGGACATACGCGTATTGGGGGTTGGCGTGGAGTAGGTGCACTGACTCCACGAGAGGGTCCGTCTTGTGGCCCCTCACATGCCTTCGTACAAATACCGGGCCTGGGGTGGAGAGCCATGACGGCATGGATACGCCTGAGGTGGATTTCCGGGGAAAGACAAACATTCGTTCATGAGGCGTGGCATTAGTGGCAGTGCACAATAGCGACCGTATCGAATGGAGCACATCTGGGAGGACTTCCTGCCAGCGGGAGATAGGGAGGCCCTTGGTCCTTAGAGCTAGAGTGACTGCTTTCCATACTGTCCCGTTCTCTCGCTCCACTTGACCGTTACCCCGGGGGTTGTAGCTGGTGGTACGGCTCGTGGCGATCCCCCTGGACAGCATGTACTGGCGTAGCTCTTCACTCATGAAGGACGCCCCCCTATCCGTATGGATGTAGCTCGGCATACCGAACAGGCAGAACAGGCTGTTGAGGCATTTAATGACCGTGGCGCTGGTCATGTCTGGGCAGGGGAAGGCGAATGGGAAACGAGAGTATTCGTCCACAATGTTCAGGAAGTAAACATTGCGGTCGACGGACGGGAGGGGGCCCTTGAAATCTAAGCTGAGCCGCTCAAAGGGCCGTGTAGCTTTGATTAAGTGGGCTCTATCTGGGCGGTAGAACCGAGGCTTGCACTCAGCGCAAGTGCGGCAGTTCCTGGTCAGAGACCGAACTTCCTCAATCGAGTAGGGTAAGTTGCGGGACTTTATGAAGTGGAACAGCCGTGTGACCCCTGGGTGGCAGAGGTCGTTGTGGAGGGTCTGTAGCCGATCCCCGGTGGCGCTGGCACACATCCCTCGTGAGAGGGCGTTGGGGGATTCGTTAAGGGCCCCTGGCCGGTAAATGATGTCATACTCGAAGGTGGAGAGCTCGATCCGCCACCTAAGAATATTATCATTTTTAATCTTCCCCCTCTGTTTATTATTGAACATAAACGCTACCGACCACTGGTTGGTAAGTAGGGTGAAGCGTTTGCCGGCTAGGTAGTGCCGCCAGTGGCGCACTGCCTCCACGATGGCTTGGGCCTCCTTTTCCATGGAGGAGTGTCTGATCTCGGGCCCTTGGAGGGTCCTCGAGAAGAAAGCTACGGGCCGCCCCGCCTGGTTGAGGGTGGCCGCCAAGGCAAAGTCAGACGCATCACTTTGCACTTGAAAGGGAGTGTTCTCGTCCACTGCCTGTAGCGTGGCCCACTCAATATCCCGCTTAATGCTTTTGAAGGCGGCGTGGGCCTCAGCAGAGAGTGGAAAAGAGGATGCTTTCAAGAGGGGGCGGGCTTTGTCGGAGTAGTTGGGGACCCATTGGGCATAATAAGAAAATAACCCCAGGCACCTTTTCAGGGCTTTGGGAGTGTTGGGCAGGGGGAGCTCCCGTAGGGGGCGCAATCAGTCGGGGTCTGGTCCGATTTCCCCATTCTCCACCACGCTGCCTAGTATGCAGAGGCGCGTGGTGTTGAAAACGCACTTGTCCTCGTTGTAAGTGAGGTTGAGTTTTTGTGCGGTTTTCAGGAACCTCTCAAGGTTCGAGTCGTGATCCTGCTGGTTGTGACCGCAGATGGTGACGTTGTCGAGGTAGGGGAAGGTTGCCTGCAAGTGGTGGTCATCGACCATGTGGTCCATCTCCCTCTGGAAGACCGAGACCCCATTCGTCACCCCAAAGGGGACTCTGAGGAATTGGTAGAGGTGTCCGTTCGCCTCGAAGGCGGTGTACGGGCGGTCCTCTGGTCTGATAGGGAGCTGGTGGTACACTGACTTGAGGTCGATGGTGGCGAACACCCGGTATTGGGCGATTTGGTTCACCATCTCGGATATGCGGGGTAGCGGGTAGGCGTCTAGCTGGGTGTATAGATTAACCGTTTGGCTATAATCTATCACCATCCGCTTCTTCTCGCTACCCCTCACCACCACCACTTGGGCGCACCACGGGCTGTTGCTGCGTTCGATAATGCGCTCCTTCAGGAGCCTGTCTACCTCGGTCGCGATAAACCGCCTGTCCTCCCAGCTGTACCTCCTGCTTTTGGTCGCTATTGGCCGGCAGTTGGAGGTAAGGTTCGCGAATAGCGAAGGCGGCTTTACCTTCAGGGTAGCCAGACCGCACACTGTGAGGGGCGGCTGGGACCCACCGTAATTGAGCGTGATGCTTTGGTGGTGGCACTGGAAATCCAGGCCCAAGAGCACGCTCGCACATAGATTCTTCATGATTAGTAATTTAAAATTATCGTATACAGTTCCGTTAACAGACAATTGTACCGTGTAGTAACCCATAATGGTCGATGTCTGGGTTTTATCAGCCATAGAGATGGTGCCCCGAGCAGGGACCACCTTTAGAGAGAGTTGTTGTACCAGTTCAGGGTGGATAAAACTCTCCGTGCTTCCACTGTCAATTAAACATTTAACCCCGCACCCGTTTACCTCGATGTCCACCATTGATTTGGATAGCGGGTGCGGTCTGGTCTGGTCCACTGTGACCGATGCCACTGTAGGGCCCTGATCGAGACAAGATGGCATCCACGCTGTCTGCTCACAAGATGGCGGACCCCACGAGGTCGGGCAAGATGGCGTCCAAGATGGCCGCTCCCACGGCGCACACGCGGCGGTGGCGGGTTTTCCAGCGGGGTTCCCTCTGCACACCTTCCCGAAGTGCCCCTTCTTACCGCACTTAAAGCAGGTGGTGCCTTTCGCCGGGCACAGGTTTCTGATGTGCTTCGGCTGCCCGCAGAAGTAGCAGTTGGGGCCCCGACGCGTCGCGGCTGTCGTAGGGCTTCTGGGGGGAGAGCGGGGCCCCGACGGTGTCGGGCTGCCGGGCGGGGAAGATGCCTTCCAAGATGGCGGCGCCCTTGGTGCACACGTGGCGGCGTGGGCGGCGCGGGCCGAAGAGTAGGCGTCCGAGTTTCTCTGGGCCACATCCAGGGATCGCGCTGTGTCCACAGCCTGTTTCAGGTCCAATCCCGTTTTTTCCAGTAGTCTCTGCCGGATGTAAGTGGAGCTGAGGCCTGCGATAAAGGCATCACGAACAAGCTCGTCAGTGTACACTGCGGCTTTTACATCTTGGCACTTGCAGTCTTTGCCAAGCGTTTTCAGGGTGACTAGGAACTCATCCAGCGATTCCCCAGGTCGCTGTGTGCGAGTAGCGAGCAGATGCCTAGCGTACACCTCGTTCGTAGGCTGCTGGTAATGCGCCTTTAGGATGTCGCAGGCGGCCGGGTACGTGTCGGCGTCTTGGATGAGGGGGTAAACCCGGTGGCTTACCCAATTCCGCAGGATTCCGAGTTTCATACTCTCAGCGTCCGTAGCGCCTGTGATGGCTGCGGAATTGTCCAGGAAGAATTCCATACACTTAAACCAGTGTCCGAATCGTGCCGATGCGTCCGAAGCATGCGGGTCCAAATCCAAACGTTCGGGTTTCAAGAGTTGGCCCATTGCGTTGAAAATTGAGTTAATAAAATTGATGTGCCTCAATGAATCCGAGACTCGATGTTAACGGAGCAAAGCAAGGCTTTTATTAACTCAGAAAGTAATACACAGTGGAGAAGTGTCTCTCATCCAGAGATCTGCTGTACTGCCTGTGAGACACGCTGGGGCCTGCTTAAGTAGGGGCCAGGTATGGGCGGAGCCCTACACACAATACAATACAGGTAAGGAAATGAAACTGAAACTAAACTAAACACAGGGAATACAGTGCCTGATGAATGGCATATTTCATCACAAGGGGTCCCTGATGGAGAGACTCCCTCCCTCATTAAAAGGGGTCCCTGATGGAGAGACTCCCTCTTTAAAAGGGGTCCCTGATGGAGAGACTCCCTCTTTAAAAGGGGTCCCTGACGGACAGGGTCTGGGGCTGCACTCGTTGTGTTAGTGGATAAACAATCCAGAGACACAGCTTTGAGAATTTAAATTCAGGTCCTTTGACTCACTGCCTCCGACTTGTGTTATTTACTCTCTCACACTCACACACACATTCACACACTCACACACATACTCACACACACTCACTCTCACACATACTCACTCACACACACACGATCACACTCACACAGACACTCACTGACACACACACGATCACACTCACACACACACTCACACACACACACACGATCACACTCACACAAACACTCACTGACACACACACGATCACACTCACACACACACTCACAACACACACGATCACACTCATACACACACTCACTGACACACACACGATCACACTCATATACACTCACACACACACACACGATCACACACACACACACTCACTGACACACACACGATCATACTCACACACACACGATCACACACACACACGATCACACACACACACACGATCACACTCACACAGACACTCACACTCACACAGACACTCACACTCACACACACACTCACACAGACACTCACACTCACACACACACTCACACAGACACTCACACTCACACACTCACACACTCACACACACACTCACACACACACACAGTCACACACACACTCACACTCTCACACACAGAGTTGAGCTGTCTCACGAGCGTCAGTCCTCCAATCAGGAGGTCACTTATTCCCGGGAACATTGCCAAGCAGGGAGCATGCCTGACGTACAAGGCACTTATTCAGAAACTAGACCAGGAAATACTGCAGATATTCAGTACGTGATAGGTCCTGTACTGCAGCCTCCCCCAGGACGGACAACTGCGGAACGGCACCGGGAGGGCAGGATGTGGGTTAACAGTTCTCCAAATCTTCTTAAACGCGTTGCTGATTCCTGATAGCAGGGCAAGCTATGCACTGAGGAGCAAACCAAATGATATATATGATAGGAAGTGAATCTGAGTAGCAACGCGCTCTCCGTCCCATTAGATAGGACTCGGGCAAGCGCGTTATAAACATAATAAGGCGATTGAGGTGTCACTATTCGGTCTATTGCACACGAGTTCGAGACAGAGAGAGGGAGGAAAATGTGAGAGAGAGAATGATGTAAGTGAGGGAACAGGGACTCCCTCTTTAAAAGGGGTCCCTGACGGAGAGACTGCCTCTTTAAAAGGGGTCCCTGATGGTGAGACTCCCTCTTTAAAAGGGGTCCCAGATGGAGAGACTCCCTCTTTAAAAGGGGTCCCTGACGGAGAGTCTCCCTCTTTAAAAGGGGTCCCTGATGGAGGGACTCCCTCTTTAAAAGGGGTCCCAGATGGAGAGACTCCCTCTTTAAAAGGGGTCCCTGACGGAGAGTCTCCCTCTTTACAAGGGGTCCCTGATGGAGGGACTCCCTCTTTAAAAGGGGTCCCTGACGGAGAGTCTCCCTCTTTAAAAGGGGTCCCTGATGGAGAGACTCCCTCTTTAAAAGGGGTCCCTGATGGAGAGTCTCCCTCTTTAAAAGGGGTCCCTGATGGAGAGACTCCCTCTTTAAAAGGGGTCCCTGATAGAGAGACTCCCTCTTTAAAAGGGGTCCCTGATGGAGAGTCTCCCTCTTTAAAAGGGGTCCCTGATAGAGAGACTCCCTCTTTAAAAGGGGTCCCCGACGGAGAGACTCCCTCTTTAAAAGGGGTCCCTGACGGAGAGACTCCCTCTTTAAAATAGACCGCTTGAATAATGAGCTTCAAAGCATCGCATTGTCAGGAAAAGTCCCTGGCCGGTGAGCAGGACAAAGGCTGGCTAAAAATAACACCGTTAGCTGAGAGATTTCCACCATGACCTGCTTCATATCACTCACCCAGACCCTACCACCCCCCGGCCCAGCGCCCTAGCACACAGACAGTAAACAGCAGTCTCAGTATAGAAAGACACATCCGCTCTGTGGGATAAACAGGTGCCACTTGGGACTAGCGCTGCGGACAGATTGCACGGGGAAATATCCCCTTTCAACCAGCCAGCACCTGGCATTCCCCAATTAGTGATTTGGGCGGGGGGGCCTGCTCCACCGTAGACAGCCTGCGCGGAAATCCGAAAGCCAGGGGGACGATAGAAAGAGATTCCGCCACACTTGGGAGGCTGCAGCCCGCAGACTTACACTCCGCTTGTCCCGTGCTTAATATCTTCCACCTTCGGCCGCCTGGGCCCCGAGATCGGGAATTCCCTCCCGAAACCTCGCCGCCTCGCTCCTCCTCCTCTTCGCTGTCAAATCTTGTCTGGTTTACGTTCCAATGAAGGGCCGCGGGACGCTTTCCTACGTTAAAGGCGTTGGATAAACGGGATTTGGGCTCCTTACCCTTCTTCGAAATAGTGGCTCGCTGGTGATGCACCCCAAGGTCGAATAAGGGGCACGATCTTGCCAGCCCTGGGGAGGTGGGTTATCTGGGGGGCGGGTGCCCATCCTGCCCTCAACCCACCGCCGTGCCATCTTCCCGCGAGGTGGGTAAGTCGGGTCCCGCCCCCTGGAGGCAGGAAGGGGGATTACAGCCACTTAACTGCAGGCAGACAAGAGGATTATCCCCACTATACCCACACACGTGCAGGCTTCCCGAAGGCTGCGAACACCGTCAGGATCAACGAGGCGAGCAGTGAGTCTGCGGGGTGCAAAAGTGCGCTGTGGAGGCGAGTGACGGGTGCAAGTGCGGAGAGGTGAGGTGAGTGAGAAGTGATAGAAACTGCTTAAACACAGAAACATAGAAGATAGGAGCAGGAGTCGGCCATTCGGCCCCTCGAGCCTGCTCCGCCATTCAATGTGATCATGGCTGATCATCCAAATTCAGTACCCTGTCCCTGCCTTCTCCCCATACCCCTTGATCCCTTTAGCCTTAAGAAATATATCCAACTCCTTCTTGAATATATTTAATGAATTGGCCTCTACTGCCTTCTGTGGTAGAGAATTCCACAGGTTCACCACTCTCTGGGTGAAGAAATTCCTCCTCATCTCTGTCCTAAATGGCTTACCCCTTATCCTTAGACTGTGACCCCTGGTTCTGGACTCCCCGACCATCGGGAACATCCTTCCTGCATCTAGTCTGTCTAGTCCTGTTAGAATTTTATAAGTTTTGATGAGATCCCCTCTCATTCTTCTAAACTCCAGCGAGTACAAGCTCAATCGACCCAATCTCTCCTCATACGTCATTCCTGCCATCCCAGGTATCAGTCTGGTGAATCTTCGCTGAACTCCTTCCATGGCAAGAACGTCCTTCCTCAGATAAGGCGACCAAAACTGCACACAATACTCAAGGTGTGGTCTCACCAAGGCCCTGTACAACTGCAGCAAGACATCCTTGTTCCTGTACTCGAACCCTCTCGCTACGAAGGCCAACATACCATTTGCCTTCTTAACCACCTGCTGCACCTGCATGCTTACCTTCAGCGACTGGTGCACAAGGACACCCAGGTCTCGTTGCACTTCCCCTTCTCCCAATCTATTGCCGTTCAGATAATAATCTGCCTTCCTGTTTTTGCTACCAAAGTGGATAACCTCACATTTATCCACGTTATATTGCATCTGCCATGCTTCTGCCCAATCACCCAACCTGTCCAAATCATCCTGGAGTTTCTCGGCATCCTCCTCACAGCACACACGCCCACCCAGCTTTGTGTCGTCTGCAAACTTGGCGATATTACATCTAGTTCCCTCGTCTAGATCATTAATATATATTGTGAATAGCTGGGGTCCTAGGACCGATCCCTGCGGTACCCCACTAGTCACTGCCTGCCACTCGGAAAAAGACCCGTTGATTCCAACTCTTTGCTTTCTGTCTGCCAACCAGTTCGCTATCCAAGTCAATACCTTGCCCCCAATCCCATGTGCCTTAATTTATGCGGGACCTTATCGAAAGCCTTCTGAAAGTCCAAATACACCACATCTACTGGTTCTCCCTTATCTATTTTACCAGTTACATCCTCACGAATCTTACCATTCATGAAGAAATGACTCATGAGATAACACTGGGCGGCCAGCTGGTGGCGCCGTCCAAGGAAATTATAAATACTCGGGCGTGGGCCCAGCTTGCCCAGGACATTTTTGTAACCAGGAACTAGTGAAGTACCTACAGCTCATGGTTGTGAAACAGTTGATTAAAGCCTTGTTTTATATTCAAACCAAGTGTTTAGTAGTTTTGTTACATCAAGTACCTTTGTTTCTTCCTGTGGGCTTCAAATGTTGGGGATGTGGAGAGACTCACATCTCACCGGCAGAGGTGGCAGATAGCTGCTGAATTCTCCAATGCAACAACCATCTAATTTCTGCTCACAAGAGGTTTGATGAGGTCTTGAATTCAAGAACTCATCAAACAACAGAGAATGTCAGTGTTTGACAGCGTCACAGAGCTGTCAGGCGATAACAATTCGTCTGTCAATATTTTTGACAGATGAGACGTCATACGCTGACGTGCTCTGTAACCGGCTTTCCCTTAATTGGCCTGCTGAGCCCGCTGGGCGGGTTTAACAAGGTCAAGCAAGGGAAAACAGCGTGGATTGGCCAGAAGTCGATGGAGGCGGGACTGAAACCCGACAAGTGGGAGTCCCGCCTTCAAACGCTCCCCGCTGGCAAAATCCAGCCCCTGGTCTCTCCATTCAGTGTTCTGGTTTTTTCAAATCACACTGGTTAGTTCCTCAGCTGGAGTATTGTGGACAGATCTGGGCACCGCACCCCAGGAAAGATATCAAGGCCTGAGAGAGGGTTCAGAGGAGGTTTCCCGGGATGTGACCAGGGAAAGAAAGAAATTAAAATAAAATAAAACGCTAGTTTAGGCCACAGCTGGGATATTGTGTGCAGTTCTGGTCGCCACACTATAGGAAGGATGTGATTGCATTGGAGAGGGTGCAGAGGAGATTCACTAGGATGTTACCTGGGCTGGAGCGCTTCAGCTATGAGGAGAGACTGGACAGGCTGGGGTTGTTTTCCTTAGAGCAGAGAAGGCTGAGGGGGGGGGCCTGATTGAGGTGTACAAAATTATGAGGGGCGTAGATAGGGTAGATAGAAAGGAACTTTTCCCCTTAGTAGAGGGGTCAATAACCAGGGGGCATAGTTTCAAGGTAAGGGGCAGGAGGTTTAGAGGGGATTTGAGAAAAAACTTTTTCACCCAGAGGGTGGTTGGAATCTGGAACTCACTGCCTGAAAGGGTGGTAGAGGCAGGAACCCTCACAACATTCAAGAAGCATTTAGATCAGCACTTGAAACGCCATAGCATACAAGGCTACGGACCAAGTGCTGGAAAATGGGATTAGAATAGACAGGGCTTGATGGCCCGGCGCGGACACGACGGGCCGAAGGGCCTCTTTCTGTGCTGTATTACTCTATGGAGGAAAAATTCAGGGCCTAGAAATTAGGTTTGCCTCCGCCAGGGCTTTTGCGCCCGAAATTTTGCGCCCGCGATAATTGCCACTGCGCCCGCCAAAAATTCAGCTGCCCCGCGCCCAGACGGCTGCGGGCGCTAATGGACGGTTTCAGCGCCTCGCTATGGGCGCTGAATGCAGGTTTGCGGCGCTAATCCCCCGCTGCGGCACCCGATGCGGTGCGGCAGGCTGGGGTACTGCAGGCCTCCTCCTTCTGTTAAGGAGGAGCTGCCTGCAGCCGACCACTGCCCAGTCGATTCGCCCGACAAATGAGCCCGGCACCTCGGAGAAGTGCCGGGCTCGCGGGCCACACACATCAGTGCCGTGGGGGGGTGGTGGAGGAGTCCAGGGAGGGAGGTGCGGGCAGGCGGCCGCCGGGAAAGCGGCCGGCCGCCGCTCCACCTTAATGCGCCGGCGCTACGTGCTGCAACATCCCGTTGAACAATCGTTGGTTGCGGCTGCCACGGGCGAGGCGGCCGCAACTGAATTTGGGCGTCCGGCCACGTTACCACGGCAACCGGGACGCTGCGCACACCGATGACGTCATCGGTGCCGGTGCAGCGCTACCGGCTAACGCCGAAGGTAGGGCCCAACACAATTTCGATCGCGGCTATAATTCCGGCGCAAGGCCCTCTAACGCCTCTAATTGGGCGCTAACACCACCGAATTTCTAGGCCCAGTTGTTTGTGCCTCCTGTTAGCGCTCTAAGAGGGCGTTAATGGGGCGCAAAGCGACTAGCGCCCGGGCGCGGCGATGTTTGCGCCGCTCGCGAAATTAACTAGACATTTTGCGGCGGCGCTAAACACTCCCGCCACGATCTCCTGCGCCGGCAGATCGTGACGTCAGTCGAGTGCGCAACGCCCCGGTAGCGACCCGGACCGGATATTGAGTGGCGCCCCCTGCCTTACCGTAAGCCTGCCGCTAGCAACGACAGGTTGAGGGGAGCGTTTCCCAGTCAGGAAGGGACTAGGAGAGCGCTATTTAAAGGCGACCGCTTCCTGCCTTTTTTTGTCAGTGACATTTTTGCACCACGTATTCTGAGAGAGAGAGAGACTTCTGGAGAGATTCAACGCTGTGTGAAGGAGTTTTGGGTACTGAGCAACACTTTGCAGGTTCATTTTGATTTGCCCTTCCTTGCTTCGCCAGCGCTCTGAGGTAGCACCTCGCTCCTCGGCCTTTGCACCTTAAGAGAGGTGTGAAGCGCCTGATTTAGCGCTCCAATCACCTCCAGGGGCGATAAAAGCCAAGTTTGCTGTCAGAGGCGATAATTAGCGCCGGGCGCTGAACTTTGCGCACGGCCGATAATGGCGCCCCACACGGGGCGTTACTGAATTTTTCCCCCTCTGACTCTAATGAGGGACTTCAGTGATGAGGAGAGGTTGGGAAAGTTCGGACTGTTCTCCTCGGAACAGGGAATGTGAAGAGGTGACCTCATAGAGGTTTACAGGATGACAGGAGGTTTGGATAGTGTAGATGGAGAAAGAGTGTTTTCCCCCTGGTTAGTGGGTCAATAACCAGAGGTCACAGATTCAAAATCATCGGCGAAAGACCTCGAGGTGAGATGAGGAGAGATGATCTCACTCGGAGGTGTGGGACTATTTGGAGAGCTCGGTCAAACAGCCAGCACAAGCACCATGGGTCGAGTGGCCTCCTCCTGCGCTGTGGGATTCTGTGATTCTATCAATCCTGAACCATTCGCCCACAGCCTCCTGCTTTGAAAAACCATTCAATAGAAATCTCACTCGGCAACAGCTCAATCATCACAACGGCAGCAGCCCTCTCGGCTCTGCTGCCGTGGGATCCGAACATTCCCCGAACACTCACCCTTGAGGTGCCTCTCATTAATTCGGTGACTGCAGCTCAAATAAAGGACTCGCAGGTTTACACTCTGTTCCAAGCTGCACTCTGATAGTGAGAGAAAGAGAGTGAAAGAAAGACTCCCACTTCTCCAGCGCCTTTCACCACCTCAGGATGTTCCAAAGTGCTTTACAGCAAATTAAGCGCTTTTTGAAGTGTGGTCACTGTTGCAATATTGGTCACAGGACACCGGGGAGAACTCCCCCCACCTTTTCTTCCAATAGTGGCTGTGGGATCTTTTACGTCCACCTGAGAGAGCAGACAGGGCCTCATCCAAAAGATGCACCTCCGACAGTGCAGTGCTCCCTCAGTACTGCCCCCCCGACAGTGCGGCGCTCCCTCAGTACTGCCCCTCCGACAGAGCGGCGCTCACTCAGTACCGCCTCTCTGACAGTGTGGCACTCCCTCAGTACTGCCTCTCTGACAGTGTGGCACTCCCTCAGTACTGCCCCTCCGACAGTGCGGCGCTCCCTCAGTACTGCCCCTCCGACAGAGCTGTGCTCACTCAGTACCGCCTCTCTGACAGTGTGGCACTCCCTCAGTACTGCCTCTCTGACAGTGTGGCACTCCCTCAGTACTGCCCCTCCGACAGTGCGACGGTCCCTCAGTACTGCCCCTCCGACAGTGCGGCGCTCCCTCAGCACTACCCCTCCGACAGTGCGGCGCTCCCTCAGTGCTGCCACTCCAACAGTGCTGGGCTCCCTCAGTACTGCCCCTCCGACAGTGCGGCGCGCCCTCAGTACTGTCCCTCCGACAGTGCGGCGTTCTCTCTGTACTGCCCCTCTCCCAGTGCGGCACTCCCTCAGTACTGCCCCTGCGACAGTGCAGCGCTCCCTCAGTACTGCCCCTCTGACAGTGCGGCACTCCCTCAGTACTGCCCCTCCCCCAGTGCGGCACTCCCTCAGTACTGCCCCGCGACAGTGCAGTGCTCCCTTAGTACTGCCCCTCTGACAGTGCGGCACCCCCTCACTACTGCCCCCCCGACAGTGCGGCGCTCCCTCAGTACTGCCCCTCCGACAGTGTGGCGCTCCCTCAGTACTTCCCCTAAAAGACAGCACTGAGGGAGAGCCGCACTGTCGGAGGGGCCGTACTGAGTGAGAGCTGCACTGTCGGAGGAGCAGTACTTTGGGAGCGCCGCACTGTCGGAGGGTCAGTACTGAGGGAGCGCCGCACTGTCGAGGGCAGTGCTGAGGGAGTGCCACACTGTTGGAGGGGCAGTGCCGAGGGAGTGCCACACTGTCGGAGGGGCAGTACTGAGGGAGCGCCGCACTGTCGGGGGGGCAGCACTAAGGGAACGCTGCACTGTTGGAGTGTCAGTACTGAGGGAGCACCGCACTGTCGGAGGGGCAGTACTGAGGGAGTGCAGCATTGTCGGAGGGGCAGTACAGAGTGAGCGCCGCACTATCGGAGGGGCAGCACTGACGGAGCACTGCACTGTCAGAGGAGCAGTACTGAGGGAGCGCCGCACTGTCGGAGGGGCAGTACTGAGGGAGCGCCGCACTGTCAGAGGGTCAGTACTGAGGGAGCGCTGCACTGTCGGAGGGGCAGTACAGAGGGAGCGCCGCACTGTTGCGGGGATAGTACTGAGGGAGCGCCGCACTGTCGGAGGGGCAGTACTGAGGGAGCGCTGCACTCTCGGAGGGGCACTGCTGAGGGAGCGCCGCACTGTCGGAAGGGCTGTACTGAGTGAGCGCTGCATTGTCGGAGGGTCAGTACTGAGGGAGCGCCGCACTGTCGGAGGGACAGTACTGAGGGAGCGCCGCACTGTTGGAGGGGCAGTACTGAGGGAGTGCCGC
Source organism: Somniosus microcephalus (assembly GCF_052327205.1). Lineage (NCBI taxonomy): Eukaryota > Metazoa > Chordata > Chondrichthyes > Squaliformes > Somniosidae > Somniosus > Somniosus microcephalus. The sequence continues at coordinate 221,757,567 of NC_140998.1, read as the reverse complement.
ACTGTCGGAGGGGCAGTATTGAGGGAGTGCAGCACTGCTGGAGAGGCAGTACTGAGGGAGTGCCGCACTGTCTGAGGGGCTGTACTGAGGGAGTGCCGCACTGTTGCAGGGGCATTACTGAAGGATCGCCACACTGTCGGAGGGGCAGTACCGAGGCAGCGCCGCATTGTCGGAGGGGCAGCACTGAGGGAGTGCCGCTCTGTCGAAGGGGCAGCACTGAGGGAATGCTGCACTGTGGGAGGGTCAGTACTGAGGGAGCGCCGCACTGTTGGAGGGGCAGTACTGAGGGAGCGCCGCACTGTCGGAGGGGCAGTACTGAGGGAGCACCGCACTGTCGGAGGGGCTGTACTGAGTGAGCACTGCACTGTCGGAGGGGCAGTACTGAGGGAGCGCCGCACTGTCGGAGAGACAGTACTCAGAGAGCACCGCACTGTCGGAGGGGCAGTACCGAGGCAGCGCCGCACTGTTGCAGGGGCAGTACTAAGGGAGTGCCGCACTGTCGGAGTTGCAGTACTGAGGGAGCGCCGCACTGTCGGAGGGGCAGTACTGAGGGAGCGCCGCACTGTCGGAGGGGCAGTACTGAGGGAGTGCCGCACTGTCGGAGGGGCATTACTGAGGGAGCGCCGCACTGTCGGAGGGGCATTACTGAGGGAGCGCGGCACTGTCGGAGGGGCAGTACTGAGGGAGCGCCGCACTGTCGGAGGGGCAGTACTGAGGGAGCGCCGCACTGTCGGAGGGGCGGTACTGAGGGAGCGCCGCACTGTCGGAGGGGCAGTACTGAGGGGGTGCCGTCTTTCGGATGAGACGTTAAACCGAGGCCCCGTCTGCCCCCTCTAGTGAATATAAAAGATCCCACGGCCACTATTGGAAGAAGAGCAGGGGGAGTTCTCCCCGGTGTCCTCGGGCCAATATTTATCCCTCAACCAACATCACTAAAACAGATGATCTGGGTCATTATCACATTGCTGTTTGTGGGAGCTTGCTGTGCGCAAATTGGCTGCCGCGTTTCCTACATTACAACAGTGACCACACTTCAAAGAACTTACTTCGTTGGCTGTGATGCGCTTTGGGATGTCCTGAGGTGGGTGAAAGGGGCTGGAAATACGTGAGTCTGTCCTTTCTGTCTTTCTCCCCTTAGCCTCCCCTGTTCCAAAGAAAGCCACCCCAGCCTCTCCAGTCTTTCCTCATCGCTAAAGGCTCCCATTCCGTGAGCCTTTTAGACTTGGAAAAAATGATTAACTTGAGCCCAGTGCTAGAAACCCTGTCTCCCGCAGGATGGTCACCTTACCTGCCTGAGCGCAGAACAGCAACAGGACACACATGCAGATACTGAACAGCATCCTCGCTCTTCCCTCTCGCTAGGTCCTTCTCCAAACAGGTCACAGCCGGGGCAGATCGAGTGTCCCAGAGGTGAAAGGCTGCGAGTGAGTGTGTGTGAGTGAGTGTGAGTGTGAGTGGCTGGGATTTCAGCTCCGCTCTACTTATGCTCTGAAACCTGGCCTCCAACAACCGCATTTCCTTCCCCTGCCCATCCTGAACCAATCTTATCTGCTCATCTCCTGCACGTTCCGCTCCCCATTAGGATCATTTCGTACAAATCATCCCCTCCTATCGTCCCGGTACAGGCGCCAGACTGACCTCCACCCCAGTCACAAAGGACCCGGTATTTACACCAAGCTGGAGCCGAACCAGATGTTGGATGTCCCAGGAAACGGAGAGCGTCAAACACAGGACATCAGCACCACTTACATCAGTCAATGTGCAGATCGATACGGACACACAGAGACAGGCAGAGAGAGAGAGAGACAGGCACACAGAGAGACAGAGAGAGAGTCAGAGAGAGTCAGAGAGAGAGAGAGAGACAGGAGAGAGAGAGAGACAGGAGAGAGAGAGAGAGAGAGTCAGAGAGAGAGAGAGTCAGAGAGAGAGAGAGAGAGACAGAGAGAGAGAGAAACTTTCATGCCAATAAAGCTTTTGAATTGAATTGAATTGAATTGAATTGAGTCAGGAGAGAGAGAGACAGGCAGAGAGAGAGAGAGACAGGCACAGAGAGAGAGACAGAGAGAGAGAGAGAGAGAGAGAGTCAGAGAGAAAGAGAGAGAGAGTCAGAGAGAGAGAGAGTCAGAGAGAGAGAGAGAGAGACAGAGAGAGAGAGAGAGACAGAGAGAGAGAGAGACAGAGAGAGAGAGAGACAGAGAGAGAGAGAGAGTCAGAGAGAGAGAGAGTCAGAGAGAGAGAGAGAGACAGAGAGAGAGAGAGAGAAGAGAGGCAGAGAGAGAGACAGAGAGAGACAGAGAGAGAGACAGAGAGAGAGAGTCTGGTGCCAAGGACTAATCTCCCCCATATATAAAAGTGGAAACAAATCAGACCCAAATAACTACCGCGGCATCTGTGTCAACAGTTGTCTAGGGAGTTATTCTGCAGTATTCTAAATAGTAGATTACTTGATTTTCTTAACAAACATAATATCCTCAGAAAAAACCAAATAGGCTTTCTTCCAAAACACCGCACCGCCGACCATATCTATACCCTTCACACCCTCATTGAAAAACATAAACACCAAACAAAAAATGGGAAAATATTCGCCTGTTTCATCGACTTCAAGAAAGCCTTTGACTCTATATGGCACGAAGGGCTCTATTATAAACTTCTTCAGTGTGGAATAGGGGGCAAAGTCTATGACCTTATTAAATCAATGTATCTGAAAAACAAATGCGGGGTCAAAATTGGAGACAAACGCACCGATTTCTTCACCCAGAGAAGAGGCGTCCGGCAGGGCTGCAATTTGAGCCTGACCCTGTTCAACATATACATAAATGAATTAGCAGACATGCTGGAGCAAAGCGAGTCACCAGGTCTCCGTCTCCTGGATGGAGAAGTGAAGTCCCTGTTCTATGCGGACGACCTGGTTCTGCTGTCTCCCACAGAACAGGGATTACAGCAACAACTAGACCTACTCGACAAATACTGCCAAAATTGGGCTCTAACAGTAAATCTAAAGAAAACCAACATCATGATTTTTCAGAAAAGACCCAGATGTCAGGAAAACAAATACCAGTTTACCCTCAGTGATACCACTATAGGACACACTATGAGCTACACCTACCTTGGTCTAACTATTACAGCATCAGGGAGCTTCAGCATAGCAGTGAATGCACTAAAAGAAAAAGCCCGAAGAGCCCTATATGCAATAAAAAGAAAATTCTACAACATCCAAATCCCAATCAAAATCTGGCTCAAAATTTTTGACAGCATAATCCTGCCCATTGCACTGTACGGTAGTGAAGTATGGGGCCCGCTAAATCACCAAAGCTACACTAAATGGGAAAAACACACAATAGAAGCCCTACATGCAGAATTCTGCCGAAGCATCCTTCGCACCCAAAGAAAAACGCCAACAAATGCATGCAGAGCCGAACTAGGCAGATACCCACTGATAATAAACATCCAAAAACGAGCACTAAACTTCCTAAATCACCTCAAATCTAGCTCCCCAGACACCCTTCATTTCAAAGCCTTTCAGACCCAAGAGCTAAACCCAGAAAAGAGTCCCCTGAGTCAGCTGCTACTGAAACTAAGTACTCAGCCGGACCCTGACCAGCCCCAGACCAACACAGCCGTCCAAACACCAATCCGAGTGAACCAAATCATTAAACAATGCAAAGAAACCTACCTGGAACATTGGAACAAAATAACCGAAAACCAAAGCAGATTAGAATGTTACCGGGCCCTAAAAAGAGAATATAAACTGGCAGACTACCTCACGACCATCAGAGACACAAAACAGAGACAGACCCTCACCAGGTACAGACTAAGCGACCACCAACTGGAAATTGAAAAAGGCAGATACAAGAAATCCTGGCAGCCTAGAGAGAATAGAATATGCGATCAATGTCTGGCTGGCGAGGTTGAAACAGAAATGCATTTCCTCCTAAAATGCGAAAAATTCAACACATCAAGAAACATATTATTCAACAAGCTAAGCCAAACAACCCCAGATTTCAAGGAATTGGATGATCTGTCAAAATTGAGATTAGTCCTAGGAGAAGGAGACAGACCATACCTTGGGGCTAAATATGTAACAACATGTCACAACCTGAGGACTGTTTAAAAGTAAGACTGTTTAAAATTAATATTGAACGTACCAAATGAAGTAGAAAGACTGTTTAAAATTAATATTGTTTAAAAGTAATATTGTATATACCCAACAAATGTCAAATCGATTGACACCTACAGAATGTTGGAAAACTGTACCTTTTTGCTATGTAAGCTTTGGCAATATGGTTCTCTGTAAACTTTCATGCCAATAAAGCATTTGAACTGAACTGAACTGAACTGAGTCAGAGAGAGAGAGAGGCAGAGAGAGCGACAGAGAGAGAGAGACAGAGAGAGCGACAGAGAGAGAGAGAGACAGAGAGAGAGAGAGACAGAGAGAAAGAGACAGAGAGACAGAGAGAGAGACAGAGACAGAGAGTCAGAGAGAGTGAGAGACAGAGAGAGAGAGAGACAGAGACAGACAGACAGAGAGAGACAGACAGAGAGAGAGAGAGAGACACACACACAGAGAGACAGACAGAGAGAGACAGACAGACAGAGAGAGAGAGAGAGACACACACACAAAGAGACAGACAGAGAGAGAGACACATACAGAGACAGACAGAGAGAGAGACACACAGAGACAGACACACAGAGAGGCACAGAGAGAGACAGACAGAGACAGGCACAGAGAGAGACAGACAGAGACAGACACACAGAGAGACACAGAGAGACAGACACACAGAGAGAGAGACAGAGACAGACACACAGGGAGACAGACAGAGAGAGACACAGAGAGGGAGAGACAGAGAGAGAGACACACACAGAGACAGACACACAGAGAGACAGACAGAGAGAGACACAGAGAGGGAGAGACAGAGAGAGAGAGACACACAGAGACAGACACACAGAGAGACAGACAGAGAGAGACACAGAGAGGGAGAGACAGAGAGAGAGAGACACACAGAGACAGACACACAGAGAGACAGACAGAGAGAGACACAGAGAGGGAAAGACAGAGAGAGAGAGACACACAGAGACAGACACACAGAGAGACACAGAGAGACAGACACACAGAGAGACACAGAGAGACAGACAGAGAGAGACAGAGAGGGAGAGACAGAGAGAGAGAGACACACAGAGACAGACACACAGAGAGACACAGAGAGACAGACACACAGAGAGACACAGAGAGACAGACAGAGAGAGACAGAGAGGGAGAGACAGAGAGAGAGAGACACACAGAGACAGACACACAGAGAGACACAGAGAGACAGACACACAGAGAGAGACACACAGAGACAGACACACAGAGAGACACAGAGAGACAGACACACAGAGAGGGAGAGACAGAGAGAGAGAGACACACAGAGACAGACACACAGAGAGAGACACACAGAGACAGACACACAGAGAGACACAGAGAGACAGACACACAGAGAGACACAGAGAGACAGACAGAGAGAGACAGAGAGGGAGAGACAGAGAGAGAGAGACACACAGAGACAGACACACAGAGAGACAGACAGAGAGAGACACAGAGAGGGAGAGACAGAGAGAGAGACACACAGAGACAGACACACAGAGAGACACAGAGAGACAGACACACAGAGAGACACAGAGAGACAGACACACAGAGAGACAGACAGAGAGAGACACAGAGAGGGAGAGACAGAGAGAGAGAGACACACAGAGACAGACACACAGAGAGATACAGAGAGACAGACACACAGAGAGACACAGAGAGACAGACACACAGAGAGACAGACAGAGAGAGACACAGAGAGGGAGAGACAGAGAGAGAGAGACACACAGAGACAGACACACAGAGAGACACAGAGAGACAGACACACAGAGAGACAGACAGAGAGAGACACAGAGAGGGAGAGACAGAGAGAGAGAGACACACAGAGACAGACACACAGAGAGACAGACAGAGAGAGACACAGAGAGGGAGAGACAGAGAGAGAGAGACAGACAGAGACAGACACAGAGAGAGACAGACAGAGGCAGACAAAAAAGAAAGATTTACATTTCTCCAGCGCCTTTCACGACTTAAACAAGGATCTTCACAGCCAATGAAGGACTTTTTTTGAAGTGTGGTCACTGTTGTAATGTAGGAAACGCAGCAGCCAATTTGTGCACAGCAAGCTCCCACAAACAGCACTGTGACAATGACCCAGATCATCTGGTTTTAGTGAGGTTGGTTGAGGGATAAATATTGGCCCCAGGACACGGTTGCAGGACATCCCTCAGAGATTCTCCGATCCCAGATTCTCTATCTCCCCTGGTTGATACGGGAGAACCCTAATTTTTAAGTCCCTTTTTCAAAGGCTTGTGTAGATACCCCCCCAGGTCTCTGTTCCTGCGTGCCTTTTAAAATTGTACCCTTCAGTTTCGATTGCCTTGCCTCATTCTTCCTTCCAAAGTGCCTCACTTCACACTTCCCTGTGTTAAGTTTCACTTGCCATGTGTCTGCCCATTACACCAGCCTGTCTATAACCCCCTGGAGTCTGTTAATCTCCTCTTCATTGACGATTCCTTTTCCGAGTTTCGTATCATCTGCAAACTTCGAAATGGTGCCCTGTATACCCAGGTCCAGCTGATTAATATATATCACACAGAGCAGTGTTCCTAATACCGACTCCTGGGGAACAGACACCACTGTATAACTCCCTCCAGCGTGAAAAACAACCCTTCACCTCGACTCTCTGCTTTCTGTCTCGCAGCCAATTCCGAATCCACAGCTGTCACAATTGTTTTAATCCCATGGCATCAATTTCGCTAACAATTATTCTATAAATAGAATAACGGATATCCGGGAGTGAGTTACAGGCTGGAATCTAATCGAGGGGTTCGGGGGGTTTATATATAGAATAACAGATACCCGGGAGTGAGTCACAGGCTGGAATCTAATCGACGGGTTCGGGGGGTTTATATATAGAATAACAGATACCCGGGAGTGAGTTACAGGCTGGAATCTAATCGAGGGGTTCGGGGGGTTTATATATAGAATAACAGATACCCGGGAGTGAGTTACAGGCTGGAATCTAATCGACGGGTTCGGGGGGTTTATATAGACACAACACCAGGTTATAGTCCAACAGCTTTATTTGAAATCACAAGCTTTCGGAGCGCTGCTCCTTCGTCAGGTGTTCACAATCACAGAATCACAGAAACCCCACAGTGCAGATAGAGGCCATTTCGGCCCATCGAGCCTGCACCGACACATATCCCACCCGATCCCTGTAACCCCTACACCAACACATAACCCACCCTATCCCCGTAACCCCACGTATTTAATCCCCCTAACACTAAGGGTCAATTTATCATAGCCAATCAACCTAACCCGCACATCTTTGGACTGTGGGAGGAAACCGGAGCACCCGGAGGAAACCCACGCAAACACGGGGAGAATGTGCAAACTCCACACAGACAGTCGCCCGAGGCCGGATTCGAACCCGGGTCTCTGGCGCTGTGAGGCAACAGTGCTAACCACTATGCCACCGTGCTTCTTACATTTGTCCACCCCAGTCCAACACCAGCATCTCCACACCATGGCTACTATCGACACCAAAAACTGCCGCATCAAAGTGGAGAGGATCTCCAAGAAGATCGCGCATATCGACACAGACATCAAGTTTCTACAGAGATGCAAGAAAGCAGACAAGATCCCGAAAAGACTAAAGATCACGAACCCACTCAAGTCGACCTACAACACAGACTACGCTGAGAGACTCTGCCGTCGTACCTCTCGCACACTCCTCAACCATCTCGTACACCAGCTCTACAGCAGACGCCGCAACCTCGAAACCGAGATGGAGTCCATGTTCTCAGCCTGTGCTCAGGACACAGCAGACCAGCTACGAGACACCGCCAAACAGACGAGGCAACGGAACTACGCTGCCTACATGCACACCAAGAACAGGAAGCTTGAGAAACTCGGCATCACCAGCAGCAGCAACCAAGCCTCCCCTGGTACCACGGTTGAAACCACAGGGAAGTCCATCGTCAACCTGTCCGACCACACCCTTCAACCAGACGAAATTGAAGTTCTCAGCCGAGGGCTCAATTTCTGCCCCACCACCAAAATGGACCCCATCGGTCTCGCGGCAGACACAGAGGAATTCATCAGGAGAATGAGGCTCCTGGAATTCTTCCACAAATCCCAAGATGTCAGCAGCGAACCCAATGAGACAATCAATGATCCGGAACAGCAGACAGAGGGATCCGCAGTGCAGCAACCGAAGAAGAAAGAGTCAAATTGGACCCCTCCGGAGGGTCGCTGCCATAAGCTTGACATGTATGCCCAAGCTGTCAGGAGATGCATCAATGCCAGATTCATCAGCCGCACTCACAAGACAGTCCAGAATGTCACCCGAGCACAACGCAACACCATCCACGCTCTCAAGACCAACCGCAACATCGTCATCAAACCAGCAGACAAAGGAGGAGCCATCGTCATACAGAACAGAACGGACTATTGCAAAGAAGCATACCGACAACTGGACAACCAGGAACACTACAGACAATTACCCGCAGATCCGACCAAAGAACACACCCGCCAACTCAACAGACTGATCAAGACCTTCGATCCAGACCTTCAAAGCATCCTACACGCTCTCATCCCACGTACTCCCCGCGTGGGAGACTTCTACTGCCTCCCAAAGATACACAAAGCCAACACACCCGGACGTCCTATCATATCAGGCAACGGAACCCTGTGTGAGAACCTCTCTGGATATGTCGAGGGCATCCTGAAATCCATCGTACAGGGAACCCCCAGCTTCTGTCGCGACACTACAGACTTCTTACAGAAACGCAGCACCCACGGAACAGTTGAACCAGGAACACTCCTCGCCACGATGGACGTCTCGGCATTCTACACCAGTATCCCCCACGATGACGGCATCGCTGTGACAGCCTCAGTACTCAACACCAACAACAGCCAATCTCCAGACGCCATCCTACAAGTCATCCGCTTCATCCTTGACCACAATGTCTTCACCTTCGACAACCAGTTCTTTACCCAAACACACGGAACAGCCATGGGGACCAAATTCGCACCCCAATACGCAAACATCTTCATGCACAAGTTCGAGCAAGACTTCTTCGCTGCACAGGATCTCCAACCAACGCTATACACCAGATACATCGATGACATTTTCTTCCTATGGACCCACGGCGAAGAATCACTGAAAAGACTACACGATAACATCAACAAGTTCCATCCCACCATCAAACTCACTATGGACTACTCCTCAGAATCGGTTTCATTCTTGGACACACGAATCTCCATCAAAGACGGACACCTCAGCACTTCACTCTACCGCAAGCCCACGGACCACCTCAGGATGCTCCACTTCTCCAGCTTCCACCCCAACCACGTTAAAGAAGCCATCCCTATGGACAAGCCCTGCGAATACACAGGATCTGCTCAGACGAGGAGGAACGCGATGGACACCTACAGACGCTGAAAGACGCCCTTGTAAGAACGGGATATGATGCTCAACTCGTCGATCGACAGTTCCGACGGGCCACAGCGAAAAATCGCACAGACCTCCTCAGAAGACAAACACGGGACACAACCAACAGAGTACCCTTCGTCGTCCAGTACTTCCCTGGAGCGCAGAAACTACGCCATGTTCTTCGCAGCCTTCAACATGTCATCGATGACGACGAACACCTCGCTAAGGCCATCCACACGCCTCCACTAATCGCCTTCAAACAGCCGCCTAACCTCAAACAGACCATCGTTCGCAGCAAATTACCCAGCTTTCAGGAGAACAGCGACCACGACACCACACAACCCTGCCACAGCAACCTCTGCAAGACATGCCAGATCATCAACACAGATACCATCATCAAACGTGAGGACACCACCCACCAGGTACATGGTACATACTCCATGTGACTCGGCCAACGTTGTCTACCTCATACGTTGCAGGAAAGGATGCCCCGGAGCATGGTACATCGGCGAGACCATGCAGACACTGCAACAACGGATGAACGGACACCGCGCAACAATCGCCAGGCAGGAGTGTTCCCTCCCAGTCGGGGAACACTTCAGCAGTCAAGGACATTCAGCCTCCGATCTTTGGGTAAACATTCTCCAAGGCAGCCTTCGAGACACACAACAACGTAAAATCGTCGAGCAGAAACTGATAGCCAAGTTCCGCACCCATGAGGATGGCCTCAACCGGGATCTTGGGTTCATGTCACGCGACATGTAACCCCACCTGACGTAGGGCCACCCAGACTCGAGTCGTCGTTGGCTTGTTCTCTCTGTACAGATGCGGCCGGACCTGCTGTGATTTACTGCAAAAAAAATGTTTTTTGTCTGTTTTTCATACAGACCCCAGCATCTGCAACATTTGACCCCTTGTGACCCCACCTCATTGTTCTTTGATGTAATGTTTTCCTGACTGACCTGTTTGGACACCATTCACACCTTTGATTGCTGTGATTATCTCTCTGCCGAGGTGTGATAAATGGCATTTGGAAAGATTACCTGTAAACATCTGACATTATTCTCTGACTATATAAGCTGTGTCTTTATGCATTTCTCCACTTCACCTGACGAAGGAGCAGTGCTCCGAAAGCTTGTGATTTCAAATAAAGCTGTTGGACTATAGCCTGGTGTTGTGTGACTATATATAGAATAACAGATACCCGAGAGTGAGTTACAGGCTGGAATCTAATCGAGGGGGTCGGGGGGTTTATATACAGAATAACAGATACCCGGGAGTGAGTTACAGGCTGGAATCTAATCGAGGGGTTCGGGGGGTTTATATATAGAATAACAGATACCCGAGAGTGAGTTACAGGCTGGAATCTAATCGAGGGGTTCGGGGGGTTTATACATAGAATAACAGATACCCAGGAGTGAGTTACAGGCTGGAATCTAATCGCGAGGTTCGGGGAGTTTATATATAGAATAACAGATACCCGGGAGTGAGTTACAGGCTGGAATCTAATCGAGGGGTTCGGGGGGTTTATATATAGAATAACAGATACCCGGGAGTGAGTTACAGGCTGGAAACTAATCGAAAGGTTCGGGGAGTTTATATATAGAATAACAGATACCCGGGAGTGAGTTACAGGCTGGAATCTAATCGAGGGGTTTGGGGGGTTTATATATAGAATAACCGATACCCGGGAGTGACATACAGGCTGGAATCTAATCGAGGGGTTCGGGTGGTTTATATATAGAATAACAGAAACCCGGGAGCGAGTTACAGGCTGGAATCTTATCGAGGGGTTCAGGGGGTTTATATATAGACTAACAGATACCCGGGAATGAGTTACAGGCTGGAATCTAATCGGGGGGTTCAGGGGGGTTATATATAGAACAACAGATACCCAGGAGTGAGTTACAGGCTCGAATCTAATCGAGGGGTTCGGGGGGTTTATATATAGAATAACAAATGCCCGGGAGTGAGTTACAGACTGGAATCTAATCGAGGGGTTCAGGGGGTTTATATATAGAGTAACAGACACCCGGGAGTGAGTTACTGGCTGGAATCTAATCGAGGGGTTCAGGGGGTTTATATATAGAATAACAGATACCCGGGAGTGAGTTGCAGGCTGGAATCTAATCGAGGGGTTCAGGGGGTTTATATATAGAATAACAGATACCCGGGAGTGAGTTACAGGCTGGAATCTAATCGAGGGGTTCGGGGGGTTTATATATAGAATAACAGATACCCGGGAGTGAGTTACAGGCTGGAATCTAATCGAGGGGTTCAGGGGATTTATATATAGAATAACAGATACCCGGGAGTGAGTTGCAGGCTGGAATCTAATCGAGGGGTTCGGGGGGTTTATATATAGAATAACAGATACCCGGGAGTGAGTTACAGGCTGGAATCTAATCCAGGGGTTCGGGGGGTTTACATATAGAATAACAGATACCCGGGAGTGAGTTACAGGCTGGAATCTAATCGAGGGTTTCGGGGGGTTTATATATAGAATAACAGATACCCGGGAGTGAGTTGCAGGCTGGAATCTAATTGAGGGGTTCGGGGGGTTTATATACAGAATAACAGATACCCGGGAGTGAGGTACAGGCTGGAATCTAATCGAGGGGTTCGGGGGGTTTATATATAGAATAACAGATACCCGGGAGTGAGTTACAGGCTGGAATCTAATCGAGGGGTTCGGGGGGTTTATATACAGAATAACAGATACCCGGGAGTGAGTTACAGGCTGGAATCTAATCGGGGGGTTCGGGGGTTTATATATAGAATCACAGATACCCGGGAGTGAGTTACAGGCTGGAATCTAATCGAGGGGTTCAGGGGGTTTATATATAGAATAACAGATACCCGGGAGTGAGTTACAGGCTGGAATCTAATCTAGGGGTTCGGGGGGTTTACATATAGAATAACAGATACCCGGGAGTGAGTTACAGGCTGGAATCTAATCGAGGGGTTCAGGGGCTTTATATATAGAATAACAGATACCCGGGAGTGAGTTACAGGCTGGAATCTAATCGAGGGGTTCAGGGGGTTTATATATAGAATAACAGATACCCGGGAGTGAGTTACAGGCTGGAATCTAATCGAGGGGTTCAGGGGGTTTATATATAGAATAACAGATACCCGGGAGTGAGTTACAGGCTGGAATCTAATCGAGGGGTTCGGGGGGTTTATATATAGAATAACAGACACCCGGGAGTGAGTTACAGGCTGGAATCTAATCGAGGGGTTCGGGGGGTTTATATATAGAATAACAGATACCCGGGAGTGAGTTACAGGCTGGAATCTAATCGAGGGGTTCGGGGGGTTTATATATAGAATAACAGATACCCGGGAGTGAGTTACAGGCTGGAATCTAATCGAGGGGTTCAGGGGGTTTATATATAGAATAACAGATACCCGGGAGTGAGTTGCAGGCTGGAATCTAATTGAGGGGTTCGGGGGGTTTATATACAGAATAACAGATACCCGGGAGTGAGGTACAGGCTGGAATCTAATCGAGGGGTTCGGGGGGTTTATATATAGAATAACAGATACCCGGGAGTGAGTTACAGGCTGGAATCTAATCGAGGGGTTCGGGGGGTTTATATACAGAATAACAGATACCCGGGAGTGAGTTACAGGCTGGAATCTAATCGGGGGGTTCGGGGGTTTATATATAGAATCACAGATACCCGGGAGTGAGTTACAGGCTGGAATCTAATCGAGGGGTTCAGGGGGTTTATATATAGAATAACAGATACCCGGGAGTGAGTTACAGGCTGGAATCTAATCTAGGGGTTCGGGGGGTTTACATATAGAATAACAGATACCCGGGAGTGAGTTACAGGCTGGAATCTAATCGAGGGGTTCAGGGGCTTTATATATAGAATAACAGATACCCGGGAGTGAGTTACAGGCTGGAATCTAATCGAGGGGTTCAGGGGGTTTATATATAGAATAACAGATACCCGGGAGTGAGTTACAGGCTGGAATCTAATCGAGGGGTTCAGGGGGTTTATATATAGAATAACAGATACCCGGGAGTGAGTTACAGGCTGGAATCTAATCGAGGGGTTCGGGGGGTTTATATATAGAATAACAGACACCCGGGAGTGAGTTACAGGCTGGAATCTAATCGAGGGGTTCGGGGGGTTTATATATAGAATAACAGATACCCGGGAGTGAGTTACAGGCTGGAATCTAATCGAGGTGTTCGGGGGGTTTATATATAGAATAACAGATACCCGGGAGTGAGTTACAGGCTGGAATCTAATCGAGGGGTTCAGGGGGTTTATATATAGAATAACAGATACCCGGGAGTGAGTTGCAGGCTGGAATCTAATCGAGGGGTTCAGGGGGTTTATATATAGAGTAACAGATACCCGGGAGTGAGTTACAGGCTGGAATCTAATCGAGGGGTTCGGGGGATTTATATATAGAATAACAGATACCCGGGAGTGAGTTACAGGCTGGAATCTAATCGAGGGGTTCGGGGGGTTTATATATAGAATAACAGATACCCGGGAGTGAGTTACAGGCTGGAATCTAATCGAGGGGTTCAGGGGGTTTATATATAGAGTAACAGACACCCGGGAGTGAGTTACAGGCTGGAATCTAATCGAGGGGTTCGGGGGGTTTATATATAGAATAACAGATACCCGGGAGTGAGTTACAGGCTGGAATCTAATCGAGGGGTTCGGAGGTTTTATATATAGAATAACAGATACCCGGGAGTGAGTTACAGGCTGGAATCTAATCGAGGGGTTCAGGGGGTTTATATATAGAATAACAGATACCCGGGAGTGAGTTACAGGCTGGAATCTAATCGAGGGGTTCGGGGGGTTTATATATAGAATAACAGATACCCGGGAGTGAGTTACAGGCTGGAATCTAATCGAGGGGTTCAGGGGGTTTATACATAGAATAACAGATACCCGGGAGTGAGTTACAGGCTGGAATCTAATCGAGGGGTTCAGGGGGTTTATATATGGAGTGACAGACACCCGGGAGTGAGTTACAGGCTGGAATCTAATCGAGGGGTTCGGGGGGTTTATATATAGAATAACAGATACCCGGGAGTGAGTTACAGGCTGGAATCTAATCGAGGGGTTCGGAGGGTTTATATATAGAATAACAGATACCCGGGAGTGAGTTACAGGCTGGAATCTAATCGAGGGGTTCAGGGGGTTTATATATAGAGTGACAGATACTCGGGAGTGAGTTACAAGGGTTAGGGAGGAATGTGGATGCTCAGGGAATTGCTCCGAGGTTTTGAATGGGACGTGACAGCGGAAATCTGCTGTGACGTGAGTTGAGAGGGAAACGTGTGGCCAGTCCCCAGGCTCTGCTCCGCTGTGACAGCTTTCTCATTAATCAAGTAGGGGCGGGGAGGCTGTGATTGTATCTGCTCGGCTGTGATGAGGAGGAAGGGCTTTCGTGAAATCACAACAGAAAATGCAGTATTGTGCAATTATATAAGGGCTTTCTCGAGCTAGCGGCAGACACACAACACACACAGCAGCCCAGGCTCTGGGTGACAGGGTGGAGCCCGGGGGAGAGTGGGGGAGTCCAGACATGGCTCCCACCACACTGGCAGGAGGGCAGGGGGAGGCGGCGTGGAGGCCAGCACACTGCAGATAAACGGGAGGGTCTTCACCTTCCCCAGCCCACCCTCTCCAGCACCGCATTGGCAGGTCGCGGGGGCGGGCGGGGGGGGTTCATGGCCCGACGCATTCCCCCTTTTTAAACATGGGACCGATTAAAGCGCTCACTTTACCGACCGCTTTGGCAAGGCAGCAAAAGACCTCTTTTATTCTGCCAGGAAAGAAAGAGAGAGAGAAAGAAAAAGGGAAAGAGGGAGAGAGTGAAAGAGAGAGAGAGAGAGAGAGAGAGCGACAGAGAGAGAGAGAGACAGAGAGACAGAGAGAGACAGAGAGAGAGAGGGAGAGAGAGACAGAGAGAGAGAGAGACAGAGAGAGAGAGAGAGACAGAGAGAGAGTGAGAGAGAGACAGAGAGAGAGAGAGACAGAGAGAGAGAGGGAGAGAGAGACAGAGAGAGAGAGAGAGAGACAGAGAGAGAGAGAGAGACAGAGACAGAGTGAGAGAGAGACAGAGAGAGAGACAGAGAGAGAGACAGAGAGAGAGAGAGAGACAGAGAGAGAGAGACAGAGAGAGAGAGAGAGAGACAGAGACAGAGAGAGAGAGAGACAGAGAGAGAGAGACAGAGACAGAGATGTTGTGTATGTAATATGTGTGCTACTTTGAACCTATGGACAGGACTGCACTACTTGTAGGGCGTAGTGATACGCAGTACCACTCCTGGCCATAGGGGTATAAATAGTACTGTGGGTACTGATCTCCCCTCAGTTCCCGCCTGTGGGCATGAAGTAAAGACCTACGTATAGTCCCTACCTCCAACCAGTAAAGACCTGTTTGAGTTATACGTTTAAGTCTTTGTGTTAATTGTTCAATACAATACACATACTTAACACTGGCGACGAGTCAGGTTCTTACCCTGCGGCAGTTGAAGAGAGGTTTCAAACATCACCACCCCACTAGAAGCGACAGGCTTCAGGACTCTGAAGCCTCCATCAGCGACTGAGCACTGGAGTGCAGCAGCCATCCTGACAGCTTCCAGCGACTGACAGAAGTCTTTCTGCAGTTTCCTTGTTCAACCTAGGTGGTGGGGTAAGCCGTGCAGCGTTGGCTGCAAAGACAGGGCTGGGGAAGTTGGAGAAGATAAGGGCGATCGCAATCCCTGATAAGAGCTGCGGTGAAACGCGCGAGCGGGTAAGCTAGAGCCCGGGAGGGAGCGAGCAAGAGCCGCTTCGGTCGGGAGCCACTTCGCGATCCAGCGATCGCATCCGCTGATAAGGGCCACACTCGGGCGATCGCGGCGAAGATAAGGGCCGCACTCGGGGGCTGAAGGGAGACGGCGTCGGGGGACGGGTGAAGACTGCCAAGCGCGGGAAAACCGCCATTTTGTGGGCGGAGGACGACGGCAAGAGCGGGAAGCCGCCATCTTTGATAACAAGTAAACAAAATAAAATCTGAGAAATTGCAAATCTACAATGCCTAAACACGGGAATATTAGCACCTTTGATAGTGACCTCGAAGATTGGGCCATATATGTTGAAAGAGTAAAAAATTATTGTAAGGCCAATAAAATTCGTGACCAAGATAAAGCTCTAACATTATTAAATTTAATGGGTGCGAAGACATACGGGCAATTGAAACACCTGTTATCACCAGATGAACCGGCGGATAAGACGTTCGATGAGATTGTTACTGTCCTGAAAGATCATCTAAACCCCACGCCGCTGATGCTAGCGGAACGATTTAAATTTTACGACAGAAGGCAGCTACAGCATGAAAGCAATGCTGAATATTTGCTGGAATTGCGTAAATTAGCGAAATATTGCCAGTTTGGAACGGGACTGACAGATGCACTACGAGACAAATTTGTGTGTGGTTTATTTAAACAGGATACACAAAAGCGACTGCTCGAGGAGAATGAGCTGACGCTTGAGAAGGCGGTCACTATGGCAGCAGCACACGAAGCCGCAGCGAGAGGCACGGCAGTAATGCAGCTACGGTCACCGGAGCTCAGTGCACACAAATTGGGTGTGAGTTCTGGCAAATGTTATCGTTGTGGAAAGACAACGCATGATCAGAACCAGTGTTGGTTTAAAAACCAAGAATGTAGAACTTGTGGTAGGCTTGGACATATAGCTAGAGTATGCAGGTCAGGGAAGAAGACCAGCAACAAGAAGTCACCGCAAGGAAAATACGCAAAAGTACACAAGGTGGCCGAACAGGAGTCCGATTCAGATGCTAGCAGTAATGAACTGGCTGGCTTTAGCAGTATTGAACTGGCTAGCTTAAGAGTACTCAACGCTGGTAAGGGTGCAGACCTCCAGACAATTTGGGTTACTCTTCAGATAGAAGGAGTCCAAGTAAAAATGGAATTGGACACTGGATCGGCATTGTCGGTCATGAATAAGAAAGATTACAGAAGGTTATTCCAACATATTCCCCTACAGGATACGGAGATTATATTGACAGCCTACACGGGGCAGAGAGTGTACCCCATCGGGGCAATAAAGGTTGCAGTGGCCAACAAGGGCGAAGGAAGTCAAATAATGGACTTATATGTGCTACCGGAGGGAGGTCCACCACTACTAGGCCGGGAGTGGTTTAGAAACATAAATATGGACTGGCATTCGCTAAAAGCCATAAAGAGTGAGAACTCGGTGCAGATAATCAGCCCAGACTCTAGAACTGATGATGGTAAGACCAACCCATGTGCAAAAGACAAAAGTTTCAGCACAGAATTCCACTGAGCAACAACAACATAGTTTAACAGAGAATTCTGAGTCTGTCAAGTCTACTGATATGCACATTCTTGAGGGACACTGGGCTCGAACTCAACTCCATTTCAAACTACAACAGCAATTAGAACAAATGATTCGCCGTTTTGAGCAAGAGATGAATGAAATAAAAAAGTTCTTTGTTACAGAGTGGGAGAATCTGGAAAGGCAACAGAAGCAACTGATGGAGAAAATGGAGCAGGAGCACACCAACCATCTGCGCGAGGAGGCCGAACGAATCAAAGCTGATTCAGGTTCTGAAGGTGCGTGCCATAATCTGGTGTCAGAAGAGTTAACGGTCAGCCAACTCCTTCATATGCTGAGGGACAAGACTCTGAAATGGGAAAAACTTGAACACGAGCTGCGATCTTCAAAGGAAAAGGGTTCGGAGCTCTCAAAAGTCATTGAGATGGCTGATGTGACGACACAGACTGAAACGACTGCAACAGAGCAGCCATTGGATGCCAAAAGTACGCTGACTCACGTCAATGTAGAACAACAGACCGCTGAAACAGCTGCTCCGGTAGAGGGATTGCATAGTCCGATCAATCAATCTCCAAAGGAAGTTGAAGTATTAAAATCACAAATGAGGTCACTAGTAAACGACTTGCTGAAAGCCCAGAAAAAGCTGGATGCAGAGGTACACATGAAGAAGTCTCTTCAGGAAAGATGTCTGGATTTGGAACAAGAGCTGGCTAACGTCCAGCTGGGTATGAAGGAAATAGACGACCCTCTCGCTGACCTGTCGGACGACTCCGAATATTACTATGTCCTGTCCTGCCCAACTTGTAACTTCGACTCCCACCATACAGAAATCATGGAGGAGCACCGAAAGTCTACGGAACATCGGGAGAAGGTGGCTCTACTACGAAAAAAGGAGGAAGAGAAGGAGGAACTGCGCATGCAGCTGGCAGCTGTGGCAGCTGACAATGGAGCCCAGAGAGTCTCCAAGAAGCAGAAAAGGAAAAGTAAAAACAGAAGATGACCCATCTGAACCATTATCACCTCTACCAGATCACACACGTGGTCCCTCCGAACGGAGCCAAATCAGTTCGGAAGTTCAAGCTGTTAAATCCATGAAAGGACTATTGAATGAGTAACGTGAACCGACTACACCACAGAGATTGAATCTGTGAACTGTTTTCCGCAGAGACTGAATCTGTGATATGTTACGTTAAACATGAAGTTATATATGTATATATGTTATTACGTTATGTTAAATGGGGGGGTGACTATAAAGCTAAGAAGGGAGGAGTGTTGTGTATGTAACCTGTTCCACCTTAAGAGAGCTTAAGCCTGTTCCACCTTAAGAGATGTACTACTTTCTCAGGCTGCTGTAGACGTAATACCGGGGGTGAACACACCGCTATATAAGCACTGTGCAGTAATCTTGTATTCAGTGTTTTCCCTACCTCCAACCAGTAAAGACCTGTTTTATTGTTACTGATTAAGTCTGAGTATTAATTACTTGAACAACTCACAGACTTAACAGTTGTGTATGTAATATGTGTGCTACTTTGAACCTATGGACAGGACTGCACTACTTGTAGGGCGTAGTGATACGCAGTACCACTCCTGGCCATAGGGGTATAAATAGTACTGTGGGTACTGATCTCCCCTCAGTTCCCGCCTGTGGGCATGAAGTAAAGACCTACGTGCAGTCCCTACCTCCAACCAGTAAAGGCCTGTTTGAGTTATACGTTTAAGTCTTTGTGTTAATTGTTCAATACAATACACATACTTAACAAGAGAGAGAGAGACAGAGAGAGAGAGAGAGAGAGACAGAGAGAGAGAGACAGAGAGAGAGAGGCAGAGAGAGAGAGGGAGAGAGGGACAGCGGCCGTGGGATCGGAGCCAGAACAGCGCAGGAAAACCCGGGAACAGAGAGAGAGAAACCGGGAACAGAGAGAGAGAACTCCAAAACAGGGAGAGAGAGAGAGCAGAGCCCGAGCAGCAACCGGAGCACGGAGCCTGAAGCCGGAGAAAGGCCCGAGGAACCGGGCCGAGCGAGGCACCGGAGAGAAGGAGAGCGAGCAGCAACAGGAGTCGACCCAGACCGGGAGGAGCGGCCCGAGCCAGTCAAAGAGGCGAGTGGAGAGGTAGGGGTGCCGGATCGGGTCGGGCCTGGAGAGCGAGCAAGCCCGGGGCCTGAAACCCGAGAAACTCCGGGGTCGGAGAAACTCGGACAAACACCGGGCCGGGACAGCACAGCCGAGCCGAGGGGCTGGGGCCAGGGCAGAAGCCCGGAGAGAGCGTTGGGAGCTGAGAGCTGAGAGCGCGAAATTTGAACGAAGGGAAACGGCTGAAAGGAGAAAAGGAGCAAAGAGAGGTAACTGCACCTAGAGAGAGAGAGAGAGAGGAGAGGAAACACCAGCTGGAGAGAAAAAGCCGGAGAAATAAGTTTTACCTAACTCTACCTAAGTTTCATTTTAGTTAAAGTTAGTTCGGAAAAAGTTTAATTTTATTTAAATTTAGCTGGAAAAAAAAAAAAAAAACCTGAAAAAAGAACAAACCCGCGAGGAAAAGGAACAGAAACCCGAGAGAAACGATAAACTACCCGAACCAAGAGCCTGTGAGAAAAAGAGAAAGATAAACCTTTAAGAGCAGCTATATCAAAGATGAACCCCTGAAAAACTCCCAATTTTGGACCTAAAAGTGGGCTAAGGTGGAACAAGACACAAAAAAGAGAGAAAAAAAAAAAGTTATCTATCTGAGACAAAAAACAAACGACTACAATGAGCAGGGAAATGATATATCCTGAGCAATGCACAAAAAATAAAGCAAAGGAAAAATACAAGTACACAACACTAAAAAATAACCCAGAGATCCTCTACGTTGACTATACCACACACAAAGGGACTAAGCTGAAGAACAACCTCATATTCTACACCGAATACGTCACCTCCTGGAAGGAGACTTTACAAAAACACTACACATACGTCTCCAGTGAAGGTATTGGCAGTGGAGGCAGACTGAAAATATGTAAAGATGGAAACCTAGATAAAGATGACCCCCTGCTAACCATAAGCTACTACAACAAAAATAGAAAGATCATGATACAGGGGAATGTGGAAAATCTGGACACCTTCGAAAAGGAATTCCCCCAGTTGAAAACTAAGACAGACACAAAGAGGACCAATGGACAGGAAGCAAAAGAGAATCGAACAGAGGATGAGGAGAGCCAAGTGGAGGAAGAAGAAGAGAGACCAGCAGAGGAAAACACCTCCCTGTACATCTCCACCCCCCCCACACCTCTCAACGAAAACAAAATGATGAAAGAGAATCTGGCCAAACTAGAACTTGATTTCAACGAATACAGAGAAACACTGGCCAAGAATCTGAAGGAGGAACTCAAACAGCTAAAAACGGAACACGAGTCCACCATCCACAAGCTGAGAAAGACCATAGAGGAGCAAAGAAATGAGACCAAAGAACTCCGTACTCAACTAAACAAAATGAAGGAGACCGTAGAAAGGCTCAGCAGGCAACACAAACCTCTTAAGGTCCAAAAACCTGAGGACACAAAAACAACACACACAAGGACACAGAACCCGCCGGATGCCACCCCACACGAAGACACACCGAAAGCCACAAACCCTGCTCCAACCAGCCCTCAGTCGAGTCATGCCCAGACTACTGATACCCAGTCCTCACACACAGGAACACAAAAACCGACAGATACCCCCCTAAACGAGGACACACCGAAAGCCCCAAACCCCGCTCCTGCCACACAACATATCCCAGAAACCCAGCCAACAACCAGCCACCAGGCGAGTCCTACCCAGACTACTGTTACCCAGTCTGAAAAACCAGCCCCTCAGGCGGTCCTGCTGACCGACTCCAACGGAAAGTTTCTGGACCCTCAGAGGCTGTTCCCAGACCATCAAGTCCTGAAAAAATGGTGCAGCAACACAGGCCAAGCAATGAAGATCCTGAACAAAGAATCCCTTGGAAGCCCCAAATGGATTGTGATCCACACAGGCACGAACGACCTACGCACCCTACAGGAAAACACGGCTTGGGCGGTGAGCAGGATGGCAGAAAAGGCCAGCAGGGAATTCCCCGAGGCGCGGATCGTGATCTCCACACTACTGCCCAGAAAGGACACCCCAGCCTATATAATCCACAACACCAACAGGGAGATCGACACGAGATGTTCTGTCCTCCCCAACGTCTCCCTGGCCCATCATCCAAACATCAACACAAGGGACCTCTATGACGAAATACATCTACTCAAACAGCGGATGTGGGTCTTCGCAAGAAACCTCATAAACACTGCCAAAAGACGCAGCCCTCCCACCCCCCCTACCATTGGGAGCCCAAACAGGACCACCAATGTCCCCCACCCCCCTTTACAAAACCGACAACAGAACCGTGCTTTTATACCTGACCCAAGACCCCCCTCTAGACCACAGACTGTAGACCAAGAACTGAGAAAGATCATGACGATGCTGAACAGCCTGATAGAAAGCCGGAGAAATTATTAATATTGTTATTTATCATTATCATTATTGTTATCTTATCAGTATTATTACTATTATTAGATAGATATATGTGCATGCCTCATGAAATTTATACTAAATCATCACTTAGCATTATAGAAAATAGTGTTTCCACACTCATCCCACAAAATAGGTCCATTTTATTTCGTTTTATTGAACTATATAAATGCGTTCTTTCCACATAAGCTGCTGGAATATCCAGGGCCTCCGCTCCTCAACTTTTGGGATGAAGAGTACAGACCCTGAATTCCTAAAAGCTATAAAAGACATTGATATAATTGTGTTAACAGAAACATGGTGCCAAAAGGACATGCCGACCCACTGTCCTCCAATGTACCATGAAATCATTGTGCCCTCAGTAAAGAACACTAAAACACGCAAGGGCAGAACCTCCGGGGGAATATTGGTGTGGTATAAGGGAGAACTGGACAAACACATCTCACCGGTAAAACAGGGGAAATCACACGTATGGCTAAAACTAGATAAAAATATAGGAATAGCAAAAAAAGATGTTTACTTATGTGCGATCTACATACCTCCAATAGATTCGCCATATTTCGAAGAGGAGTTATTTGATACTCTCCACATGGAAATCAGCCATTTCCAGGCCCAAGGAAAGGTGATAATATGTGGGGACCTAAATGCAAGGACTGGTTGTGAACCTGACTTCATAGACCCACAGGGAAACAACCATGTGTTTGGCCAGACCCCTTTAGATGTCACACCAGCCATCGCAAATCGGAACAACCTTGATCGTGAAATAAATAAAAGCGGTAGGGAGGTAGTGCAACTCTGCCGAGCCTTAGGCCTGTACATAGTTAATGGTAGGTTCAGAGGGGACTCCCTAGGGAGACTCACATACTCCTCAACTCTTGGGTCTAGTGTGGTGGACTATACAATCACTGACCTGGACCCCTGCGATATCAACGCATTCACTGTCAGGCAGCAATCCCCCCTCTCAGACCATAACCAAATAAATGTGTACCTTAAACTTTCTGCCCAAACTACAGACACAAAAAAAGAACACAGTAAGCTACATAAAATAAACCAGACATACAGATGGGCCCCAGACAGTGGAGATAAATTCATCACAGCACTAAATTCACCTGATCTCACAAGTAAAATTTCAAAATTTAAAGAAAATCTATATGAGATCACCAGAGATGGTGTAAACACGGCCATAGAGGATATAAATATGATCTTCCATGAGGCAGCTGTAAAAGCCGACCTCGTGAAACAGAAGAGGAAGCATCACAAAAGACAAAATAAAAATATGAAATGGTTTGACCACGAATGCAAAAATGCCAGAAAAGACCTGAGAAAAATATCAAACCAAAAGCATCGGCAACCAAACAACCCGGACCTACGTACTAGATACAACGAAACCCTCAAAAGATATAAACACACCATTAGGAACAAAACACAAAACTATACCCACAAAATACTCGAAGAAATTGAAAACTCCACCAATCCAAAACAATTCTGGGAAATGTGGAATAACCTGAGTACAACACAATTGCAAGCATTACCAATCCAAGATGGCGACATCTGGAGAACACATTTTGAAAACCTCTACAAAGACATCCCAAAAAACAAAACAAACACAAGTCAACATCAGGTCACAGAAAAACTCCACACATTAGAAGCAACAATTAAAGACAACCAAAACCCTCTAGACTCCCCAATCACACGGAAAGAACTGGCCACAAAAACAAAATCTCTCCACCTAAAGAAAGCCTGTGGCCCAGACAACATCAAAAATGAAATGCTAAAGTTCAGCAATATGGAGATGCAGGGTGCGATACTCAAACTATTCAACATCATATTACGCTCAGGCTGTTTTCCCGATATCTGGTGCCAAGGACTAATCTCCCCCATATATAAAAGTGGAAACAAATCAGACCCAAATAACTACCGCGGCATCTGTGTCAACAGTTGTCTAGGGAAGTTATTCTGCAGTATTCTAAATAGTAGATTACTTGATTTTCTTAACAAACATAATATCCTCAGAAAAAACCAAATAGGCTTTCTTCCAAAACACCGCACCGCCGACCATATCTATACCCTTCACACCCTCATTGAAAAACATAAACACCAAACAAAAAATGGGAAAATATTCGCCTGTTTCATCGACTTCAAGAAAGCCTTTGACTCTATATGGCACGAAGGGCTCTATTATAAACTTCTTCAGTGTGGAATAGGGGGCAAAGTCTATGACCTTATTAAATCAATGTATCTGAAAAACAAATGCGGGGTCAAAATTGGAGACAAACGCACCGATTTCTTCACCCAGAGAAGAGGCGTCCGGCAGGGCTGCAATTTGAGCCCGACCCTGTTCAACATATACATAAATGAATTAGCAGACATGCTGGAGCAAAGCGAGTCACCAGGTCTCCGTCTCCTGGATGGAGAAGTGAAGTCCCTGTTCTATGCGGACGACCTGGTTCTGCTGTCTCCCACAGAACAGGGATTACAGCAACAACTAGACCTACTCGACAAATACTGCCAAAATTGGGCTCTAACAGTAAATCTAAAGAAAACCAACATCATGATTTTTCAGAAAAGACCCAGATGTCAGGAAAACAAATACCAGTTTACCCTCAGTGATACCACTATAGGACACACTATGAGCTACACCTACCTTGGTCTAACTATTACAGCATCAGGGAGCTTCAGCATAGCAGTGAATGCACTAAAAGAAAAAGCCCGAAGAGCCCTATATGCAATAAAAAGAAAATTCTACAACATCCAAATCCCAATCAAAATCTGGCTCAAAATTTTTGACAGCATAATCCTGCCCATTGCACTGTACGGTAGTGAAGTATGGGGCCCGCTAAATCACCAAAGCTACACTAAATGGGAAAAACACACAATAGAAGCCCTACATGCAGAATTCTGCCGAAGCATCCTTCGCACCCAAAGAAAAACGCCAACAAATGCATGCAGAGCCGAACTAGGCAGATACCCACTGATAATAAACATCCAAAAACGAGCACTAAACTTCCTAAATCACCTCAAATCTAGCTCCCCAGACACCCTTCATTTCAAAGCCTTTCAGACCCAAGAGCTAAACCCAGAAAAGAGTCCCCTGAGTCAGCTGCTACTGAAATTAAGTACTCAGCCGGACCCTGACCAGCCCCAGACCAACACAGCCGTCCAAACACCAATCCGAGTGAACCAAATCATTAAAAAATGCAAAGAAACCTACCTGGAACATTGGAACAAAATAACCGAAAGCCAAAGCAGATTAGAATGTTACCGGGCCCTAAAAAGAGAATATAAACTGGCAGACTACCTCACGACCATCAGAGACACAAAACAGAGACAGACCCTCACCAGGTACAGACTAAGCGACCACCAACTGGAAATTGAAAAAGGCAGATACAAGAAATCCTGGCAGCCTAGAGAGAATAGAATATGCGATCAATGTCTGGCTGGCGAGGTTGAAACAGAAATGCATTTCCTCCTAAAATGCGAAAAATTCAACACATCAAGAAACATATTATTCAACAAGCTAAGCCAAACAACCCCAGATTTCAAGGAATTGGATGATCTGTCAAAATTGAGATTAGTCCTAGGAGAAGGAGACAGACCATACCTTGGGGCTAAATATGTAACAACATGTCACAACCTGAGGACTGTTTAAAAGTAAGACTGTTTAAAATTAATATTGAACGTACCAAATGAAGTAGAAAGACTGTTTAAAATTAATATTGTTTAAAAGTAATATTGTATATACCCAACAAATGTCAAATCGATTGACACCTACAGAATGTTGGAAAACTGTACCTTTTTGCAATGTAAGCTTTGGCAATATGGTTCTCTGTAAACTTTCATGCCAATAAAGCATTTGAACTGAACTGAACTGAACTGAGAGAGACAGAGAGAGAGAGCGAGAGACAGAGAGAGACAGAGAGAGAGAGACAGAGAGAGAGAGAGAGAGAGAGAGAGAGAGAGAGAGAGAGAGACAGAGAGAGAGACAGAGAGAGAGAGAGACAGCGAGAGAAAGAAAGAGGGAGAGAAAGATAGTGAGAGAGAGAGAGAGTGAAAGGGAGAGAAAGATAGTGAGAAAGAGAGAGAGAGAGTGAAAGAGAGAGAAAGAAAGAGGGAGAGAAAGATAGTGAGAAAGAGAAAGAGAGAGAGAGAGAGAGAGAGACAGAGAGAGAGAGAGACAGAGAGAGAGAGAGAGCAAGAAAGAGAGAAAGTGAGTGATGGAAAGATTCCCATTTCTCCAGCCCCTTTCACCACCTCAGGACGTCCCAAAGCGCCTCACAGCCAATGAAGGACTTTTTTTGAAGTGCGCTCACTGTTGTAATGTGTGAAACGCGGCAGCCAATTTGCGCACAGCAAGCTCCCACAATCAGCAATGTGATAATGACCAGATCACCTGTTTTAGTGATGTTGGTTGAGGGACAAATATTGGCCCCAGAACACCGGGGAGAACTCCCCCTGCTCTTCTTCCAATAGTGGTCGTGGGATCTTTTACATCCACCTGAGAGAGCAGACGGGGCCTCGGTTTAACTTCTCATCCGAAAGACGGCCTCTCCTACAGGGCAGCGCTCCCTCAATACTGCCCCTCCGAGAGTGCGGCACTCCCTCAGTACTGACCCTCCGACAATGCGGCGTTCCCTCAGTACTGCCCCTCCGACAGTGCGGCACTCCCTCAGTGCTGACCCTCCGACAGTGCGGCGCTCCCTCAGTACTGCCCCTCCGACAGTGCGGCGCTCCCTCAGTACTGCCCCTCCGACAGTGCGGCGCTCCCTCAGTACTGCCCCTCCGACAGTGCGGCGCTCCCTCAGTACTGCCCCTCCGACAGTGCGGTGCTCCCTCAGTACTGCCCCTCCGACAGTGCGGCGCTCCCTCAGTACTGCCCCTCTGACAGTGTGGCGCTCCCTTAGTACTGCCCCACCGACAGTGCAGCGCTCCCTCAGTACTGCCCCTCCGACAGTGCAGCGCTCCCTCAGTACTGCCCCTCCGACAGTGCGGCGCTCCCTCAGTACTGCCCCTCCGACAGTGCGGCGCTCCCTCAGTACTGCCCCTCTGACAGTGCGGCGCTCCCTCAGTACTACCCCTCCGACAGTGCGGTGCTCCCTCAGTACTGCCCCTCCGACAGTGCGGCGCTCCCTCAGTACTGCCCCTCCGACAGTGCGGCGCTCCCTCAGTACTGCCCCTCTGACAGTGCGGCGCTCCCTCAGTACTGCCCCTCCGACAGTGCGGCGCTCCCTCAGTACTGCCCCTCCGACAGTGCGGCGCTCCCTCAGTACTGCCCCTCTGACAGTGCGGCGCTCCCTCAGTACTGCCCCACCGACAGTGCGGCGCTCCCTCAGTACTGCCCCTCCGACAGTGCGGCGCTCCCTCAGTACTGCCCCTCCGACAGTGCGGTGCTCCCTCAGTACTGCCCCTCCGACAGTGCGGCGCTCCCTCAGTACTGCCCCTCCGACAGTGCGGTGCTCCCTCAGTACTGCTCCTCCGACAGTGCGGCGCTCCCTCAGTACTGCCCCTCCGACAGTGCGGCGCTCCCTCAGTACTGCCCCTCTGACAGTGCGGCGCTCCCTCAATACCACTCCTCCGACAGGCCATTCAGGCCCTCAAGCCTGTTCCACCATTCAGCCAGACCGCAGCTGATCTGTATCTTAACTGCATCTACCCACCCTGGTTCCATGACCTTTAATAGCCTCACCCAACAAAAATCTTCCAATCTCAGTTTTGACATTTCCAATTGACCCCCAGCCTCAGCTTTTTGGGCGGGCAGAGAGTTCCAGATTTCCACCCCCCTTTGTGTGAAGAAGTGCTTCCTGACATCACCCCTGAACGGCCTGGCTCTAATTTTAAGGTTCTGCCCCCTTGTTCTGGACTACCCCCCACCAGAGGAAATAGTTCCTCTCTCTCTCGACCCTATCGACTCCTTTAATCGTGAGTTAGAAGATCAGCCATGATTTGACTGAACTCTCTTCCGCAAACGGCAACTGACGCTGGGGGTCAAACTTTAATTTTAAATCTGAGATTGATAGATTTTTGTTAACCAAAGGTATTGAGGGGTACGGGGCAAAGGCAGGTGGATGGAGTTAGGTCACAGATCAGCCGTGATCTCATTCAATGGTGGAGCAGGCTCAAGGGGCTAAATGGCCTCCTCCTGTTCCTATTTCTTTGGTTCTTCTGTGCTGTGCCATTCTATGATTCTATGAATTCAATGTTGAGCCCTTTTAGAACTGAGATGAGGAGGAATTTCTTCTCTCGGAGGGTCGTAAATCTGTGGAATTCTCTGCCCCAGAGAGACGTGGAGGCTGGGTCATTAAATACATTTAAGGTGGAGATAGACAGATTTTTGCAAGATAAGGCAGTGAAGGGTTATGGGGAGCGGGCTGGGAAGTGGCTTTCAGCCCAAGATCAGCCATGATCTTATTGAATGGCGGAGCAGGCTCGAGGGGCCAAGTGGCCTATTCCTGCTCCTATTTCTTATGTTGAGCCCAGAAGGCTGTAAAGTGCTGGTTAAACAATGCCTCGATTATAAAATTCTCATCCTTGCTTTCAAATCCCTCCGTGGCCTCCTTGCCCCCCTCCCTATCTCTGTAACCTCCTCCAGCCCCCTACAACCCTCCCTATCTCTGTAACCTCCTCCAGCCCCCTACAACCCTCCCTATCTCTGTAACCTCCTCCAGCCCCCTACAACCCTCCCTATCTCTGTAACCTCCTCCGGCCCCCTACAACTGTAATGATCAGCAACACGTCATTCTAGAATGGTACACTAGGTGGAGCTGTATGTTTCGTAGTGGGCTACCCACAAGGCAGTAGTCAAGATGGATGCCTGTACACTCGTCCACATGGCTGAATAAATGACTAGCTCAAGCTAGCTGTTCATAATGAAAACGTCTATTTATTTATGAACATAACATGGTACCAGGATTGGTAATATCTGCTGAATATTGTGAAACGCGACTTGGAGAATTTGAAGCCACCGGAGGATTTGAAACTCACGGGGAATGTTGACTGCAATTGGTGGGCTTTCAAACAACAATTCGAACTCTACATTGCCGCCATCGGATTCGGTACGATGCCAGACGCAAGAAAAATAGCGTTGCTGCTCACGGTTGCAGGCCTGCAAGCGATAGAAGTATTTAATACATTTGTATTTGATCAAGAGGAGGATAGAGAAAAGATGGACGTCGTGCTAAAGAAGTTTGATACACATTGTTCTCCCAAAAAGAACGAGACCTATGAGAGCTACGTGTTCCGTTCACGGACACAGCAGCAAAATGAGACTTTTGATAGCTTTGTGACCGATCTGAAACTGAAAGCACAGACATGTAATTTCTCTGAACTGAAATCATCCATGATTCGTGACCAGATTGTGTTTGGTATTCATGATAAAAAGGTCAGGGAACGTTTGTTGAGAGAAACCGAACTAACATTGGAGGATGCTGTGAAAATATGCCATGCCAGTGAGCTAGCTCAGAAGCACGCGAAGGCTTTCAGTGAAATTAATAATAATGCGACTGTAATGAATGACAGTGCTGCTGTCGATGCTGTGTCCTACAAGGGGAC
This sequence comes from Somniosus microcephalus, assembly GCF_052327205.1. Lineage (NCBI taxonomy): Eukaryota > Metazoa > Chordata > Chondrichthyes > Squaliformes > Somniosidae > Somniosus > Somniosus microcephalus. The sequence continues at coordinate 221,727,657 of NC_140998.1, read as the reverse complement.
GAAACGTGGGCAGAACAGAAATGCAAAGCAATCGGAGGATGGAATTTTTAATTGTAAACGCTGTGGTTACCAGCACCAGTCAAGACAATGCCCAGCATTTCGAAAAATGTGCACAAAATGTAATGGAAAGAATCACTTTGCCAAACAATGCTTTTCAAAAGTAAAAACAAAGAAAGGGCAACAAGTCAATGTGATTGAGGACACTGATTTAAGTGAGACATTTTTTGTAGGAATGGTGTCATGTGACAATATAGAAAAGGATACAGAAAATGTGCAGCCCTCAGGAATGGACAATGCTGAACATAAAGTTAATGCAGTAAAAGAGGACAAATGGATGATGCCACTGCAGGTAAATGGAGCATTAGTTACATTGAAACTAGACACTGGGGCAAAAGCAAACTTAATCAGTATGAGTGACATTAAAAATATGAAAGAAAAGCCCAAAATACAGAAAAAGTCAGAACTACTGAAGAACTATAATGGACAGAAAATAGATAGCTTAGGTGTGTGCAGACTTAAAGTGACAGTCAAAGACAAAGTGCATCATCTCATGTTTTCTGTTGTGGCTGAAGGATTTGATTCACTACTGGGTGACAAAGCTTGTGAGGACTTAGAACTGGTCAAGAGAGTCTACTGTATAAACTGTGCCATAAGCAGACCAGATGACTCAGTGGATTCTGTAGTGAGTAATTTCCAGGATGTGTTCAAAGGATTTGGAGTTCTACCATTCACTTACAAGATCCAGCTAAAGGAGGATGCTCAGTCAGTGGTACATGCTCCACGGAGAGTTCCAGCACCCCTGCGTGACCGGCTCAAGAAAGAACTGGACAGAATGACCACACTAGGAGTCATCAGGAAAGTCGAAGAGCCAACAGACTGGGTTAACTCCATGGTATGTGTAAAGAAAAAGAACAATGATCTAAGAATATGCATGGATCCAAAGGACTTAAATGCAAACATAAAACGTGAACACTACCAGATTCCCAAGCGAGAAGCAATCACCAGTGAAATGTCAGGTGCCAGATACTTCACAAAGCTCGATGCCTCACAAGGATTTTGGCAACTAAAACTGGATGAAGAGAGCACCAAATACTGTACCTTCAACACACCATTTGGCAGGTATTGTTTCCTCAGAATGCCTTTCGGGATAATATCTGCATCTGAAATCTTTCATAGAACGATGGAACACATAATTGAAGGTCTGGAAGGAGTTCGGGTCTATGTTGATGACATCATCATCTGGGGCTCCACACTGAAAGAACACAATGAGAGGCTGACTAAAGTGCTACAGAGCATATGCCAGAATGGACTGAAGCTCAACAAAGCCAAGTGTCAGTTTGCCGTCCAGGAAGTCACTTTCCTAGGAGATAATCTATCTGGTAAAGGAATAGAGCCAGATATGGAAAAAGTAAACACCATACTCAACATGCCCCGACCCACTGATATAAAAGGAGTGCTACGCATCATGGGGATGATAAACTTCATTGGAAAGTTCATTCCTAACTTGTCAGCCAAGACAGCCTGTCTGCGAGAACTGCTACATAAAACAAATGAGTTCGCATGGACAGAAAGACATGAACAAGAGTGGATGAACCTCAAAACAGTGCTGACAACCACACCTGTACTCACCTTCTTTGACCCAACAAAGAGAATCAAAGTGTCAACGGATGCATCAAAAGATGGCCTAGGCACGGTCCTGCTACAAGCAGAGGGTGAAGATTGGAAGCCTGTTGCCTATGCCTCCAGGTCTATGACTGATACTGAGTGTCGATATGCCCAGATTGAAAAGGAATGTCTAGGCTTGGTAGTTGGACTAGAAAAGTTCCATGGCTACATATATGGACTTCCCACCTTCACAGTTGAGACAGACCACTGCCCACTGGTTGCCATCATTAAAAAAAATCTGAATGAGATGTCTCCAAGGATTCAACGACTCATGATGAAGCTGCAAAGATATGACTTTGAACTGATCTACACACCAGGCAAACACATAGTGTTAGCAGATGCACTATCCCGAGCACCCACAATGAGTCATGTGAGCTCTAATGAGGGAGACGTGGATGTTCATGTGAGTATGGTCACTGCTGCGCTGCCCGTGTCAGACACAAAATCAAAGCAAATAGCAGAAGAAACAGTAAAAGATACAGTGTTACAAACAGTAATAGAGAACATTCATCATGTTTGGCCAAAAGGTTCCTGTCCAAAGTACTATCACATCAGGTCAGAGTTAAGTGTCGCAAGTGGACTATTACTAAAACAGAACAGATTAGTCATTCCACAGGCTCTACGTCAAGACATGCTGAAAAGGATTCATGAGGGACACCTCGGAATTGAAAAATGCAAAAGGAGAGCAAGAGACACTGTTTATTGACCTGGCATAAATAAGGACATTGAGAACATGATAGGCAAATGTGAGACATGTCAGAAACACCAAAACAAACAAGCAAAGGAACCAATGATAGTAGCTGACTTACCAACAGCACCATGGCAAAAGGTTGGTACGGACCTCTTTCATTTGAATGGTAAAGACTATCTATTAGTGGCTAAAGTAAATGTTGGTCCCTTAGAGGATGAGACCGGGAAATTAATGGTGGGAAATATGGAGATGGCAAAAACACTGAATGAATATTTTGTATCAGTCTTTACAGTAGAGGACACTAAGAATGTCCCAACACTGGACAAACAGGGGGCTATGGGGGGAGGAGCTAAACACGATCAAAATCACTAAGGAAGTGGTACTCGGTAAAATAATGGGACTCAAGGCGGATAAATCACCTGGACCTGATGGCTTACATCCTAGGGTCTTGAGGGAAGTGGCGGTAGGGATTGTGGATGCATTAGTAATAATTTTCCAAAACTCCCTGGACTCAGCAAAGGTCCCGGCAGACTGGAAGACTGCTAATGTAACACCCTTATTTGAAAAGGGCAGTAGACAGAAGGCTGGAAACGATAGACCGGTTAGCCTAACATCTGTGGTAGGTAAAATTTTGGAGTCCATTATTAAGGAGACAGTAACAGGACATTTGGATAATCATAATTTAATAGGACAAAGTCAGCATGGTTTTATGAAGGGGAAGTCATGTTTGACAAATTTGCTGGAGTTCTTTGAGGAAGTAACATATAGGGTGGATAAAGGGGAACCAGTGGACGTAGTGTATTTAGACTTCGAAAAGGCATTTGACAAGGTGCCACACAAAAGATTATTGCTTAAGATAAAAAATCACGGGATTGGGGGTAATATTCTGGCATGGATAGAGGATTGGCTATCTAACAGAAGGCAGAGAGTTGGGATAAATGGTTCATTCTCAGACTGGCAATCAGTAACTAGTGGTGTTCCGCAGGGGTCAGTGCTGGGTCCCCAACTCTTCACAATCTATATTAATGATTTGGAGGAGGGGGCCGAGTGTAACATATCAAAGTTTGCAGATGATACTAAGATGGGAGGGAAAGTAGTGAGTGAGGAGGACATAAAAAACCTGCAAGGGGACATAGACAGGCTAAGTAAGTGGGCAGAGATTTGGCAGATGGAATACAATACTGGAAAGTGTGAGGTTATGCACTTTGGCAGGAAAAATCGTAGAGCAAGTTATTATCTTAATGGCAAGAAACTGGAAAGTACTGAAGTACAAAGGGATCTGGGGGTCCTGGTGCACGAAACTCAAAAGGTTAGTATGCAGGTGTAGCAAGTGATTAAGAAGGCCAATGGAATGTTGGCTTTCATTGCTAGGGGGATAGAGTATAAAAACAGGGAGGTATTGCTTCAGTTGTACAAGGTATTGGTGAGACCGCTGTAGGGGGGTTTCTCTTGCTCGTTCTGGCCTCCTGCCAGGCTTTGTGCAATAATTACCCTTGAGTGGTTCGACCCACCCCACCTACGGTTCTAGACCTTGGACTTAGATGCAGAGAACAGTAGTGCAGAGAAAGGACTCAATAGACCAGGTTGAATAGCACGAAATGGATGCTTTTATTTTTAAACAGTTTGAAGCATTACAAAATACATGTCATAGGCACAGATTAAAGTAACTACAATCATGCACAAATTTATGAACTTGACTCTATGGAAATGGGGAACACACGGCACATCGTAAAAGGGAAAACACATTACGATTACCCTTAACTCCCTCCCCTATACCTAAACTAAGTTTCGACCTGAGGAACTCGGGATCATGCTCACCACTCTCAAAATCGCGAAAAAGGGGTTCGCAGCCTTTTGGCACAGCTTTCCGTCGTCACGTGGATTTGGAAACTTCTGGCGCAGTCGATATTCTCTCTCTCTCGAGGCGGCGGGGTAGACACAGCCTCGATGAGCGCTCGTCAAGGTTGAGATCCACTAGGTCTGTTGTCGATTTGTGTTCATGGAACAGAACAACAACCCGATGGGATGTTGAGGCACGGCAGTGTCAGGCCCGGAATGTCCTTTTCTCCGGCCTGGATCGTCGGTTTTCCTGAGGGTGTCTTCCCCTTCGGCCTGGGTCGTCAATGATCTCCCGACAACAGTACCCGGGCCACCCTCGTCGTCTTCCCGTCGTGGCCGAGCCTTGTCTGGCTGAACACCGACCACGTTGTCTTTTCACCGAAATTGTCCGTCCGAAGCGTCTTTAAAAAGACGAAGCGTCTTCATCGATTCCGAAGCTACCGAGGTAGAAGAGGCGCGCTTGATCCTGGATCTGTGTAACCGTCACCGTCCGTCCTTTGTTCGTTCGATCGATAACTCCGTTTGTCCCGTCCGTTCGTCCCGATCATTCCGTTCGTTCCGTAACTTTTGATGGACTTTCAATCCATAGTTATACCCTTTTGGGACAGTCTTATCTCCCGCCAAATCATAGTCCTGTCTTTGTATTAATTTTGGCGGGCAGAAATCTCTGCAGGGGCGCTTTGTCTTGTAACGGGAGCCGGTGATAACTTAACTGGCCTTCCTGGCCGATAATGTCTTTTACATTGTCACCGCGACTCGGTTCGCATATTGATCGGTCTGGAGGTTTTCCTTGATGGCTGTTAAACGGTTTCTCCTTTGTACATTAAATGGGTATAAGTGTTTTTGCATTGTCCGCCCATATCTTGATGGGCCCCATCCTGTACTTAGAATCCATTGAATAGGTATGCTGTTTCCCTGAGTTTCGGTTCCCCGATACTGGCTTTCGCGGGCTTACTGTCTTCAATCCACAAGCCTGTCTGGCTTGCAGTAACAGAAATCAAACGGTCCAGAAAACTGATCACGAGGCCCGGTGGCCATTTTGTATGCCCTTTTATCAAAGGTTTTTCTGTGCAAGCTTACTTTGGTCAATAAACTGTCTTATTTTATCCTGTTTTCTTGCGTGATTATTGCTGAAAATTTCGAATCTTACACCGCACCTGGAATGCTGCATACAGTTTTGGTGTCCATACTTAAGAAAAGACATACTTGCTCTCGAGTCAGTACAAAGAAGGTTCACTCGTTTAATCCCGGGGATGAGGGGATGGACATATGAGGAGAGGTTAAGTAGATTGGGACTCTGCTCATTGGAGTTCAGAAGAATGAGAAGCGATCTTATTGAAACATATAAGATTGTGAAGGAGTTGGATCGGGTGGATGCGGGGAAGATGTTCCCGATGATGGGTGAAACTAGAACTAGGGGGCATAGTCTTAGAATAAGGGGCTGCTCTTTCAAAACTGAGATGAGGAGGAACTACTTCACTCAGAGGGTGGTAGGTCCATGGACTATGCTGCCCCAAAAAGCTGTAGAAGCTACATCATTACATAAATTTAAAACAGAAATAGACAGTTTCCTAGAAGTAAAGGGAATTAAGGGTTACGGGGAGCGGGCAGGAATTTGGACATGAGTCTAGGTTCAGATCAGGCATGGCCCTGTGGGTAGCGGAGCGGGCCCAGGGGCCGTGTAGCCTGATCCTGCTCCTATTTCGTGTGTCTAATTCTGTTAGATTCAGGAGATGGTTCTGTGATAGTAGATTGGCGGTTAGGATCAGATCAGCCATGATCTTATTGAATGGCGGAGCAGGCTCGAGGGGCCGATTGGCCTACTCTTGCTCCTATTTCTTATGTTCTTATGTGCTTATGTTCTTATTAGTGATTGACTACTATTCTAACTATCCTGAGATGGCGCTGCTCTCAAGCACATCAGCAAGCATGTTAAATCCATCTTCGCCAGACATGGAATTCCCAGGATTGCCGATAGCGACAATGGTCCGTGCTTCAACTGTAAGGAGTGGCAACAATTTGCAGCACATTATGACTTTCAACACATCACATCCAGTCCTCTGTATGCTCAGTCGAATGGTAAGGCAGAGAAAGGTGTTCAAGTTATCAAACAGCTACTGAAGAAAGCAACAGAAAGCAAGCCTGATCCTTATCTCGCCCTGCTGAGCTACCGAGCCTTCCCTTTAGACTCTGGTTCTTCACCTGCTGAACTCCTAATGGGTTGCAAGTTGCGCACCACGCTACCCTGCTGTGCAAAAGAAAAGCAGAGTAAGGAACTGAGACAGAGACTTCAACTGTTAAAGCTGAAACAGAAATCACACTAGGACAAGTCATCCAAAACTCTGAAACCATTGACAAGGGATGATGTTGTCAGGATTGAGGATCCAGATGCATAGAACAGGAAAGCTACAGTTCTTGAGGAAGTAGGACCAAGGTCATACACTGTTAGAACTGAGGAAGGACAGATTCTCCGGAGGAACCGCCATTCCCTCCTGAAAACACAAGAAACTATCCAAGAGCAAATCGATGACAATGCCGCAACTGAATCTTGTCACTCACCACCAGAACAATCTAACACAAACACATATACAGGCTCTCATGAAAACACATCAGATCTACCTGTGCTGAGAAGATCCACACGTGAAGTTAAAAAGCCTGATAGACTTAATCTTTGAGTGTAAAGAAAACTATAATGAAAGAATGAAAAGCTTAGAGTTCATAAAGTAAAGCTTTGAAAATGTGTTGACTGTTGTGAAGATGTTTATGTCGTTATGATTGATTGATATTGATTTTGTTTAACGTCTAAGGAAGGGGGATGTAATGATCAGTAACATGTTATTCTAGAATGGTACACTAGGTGGAGCTGTATGTTTAGTAGTGGGCTACCCACAAGGCAGTAGTCAAGATGGATGCCTGTACACTAGTCCACATGGCTGAATAAATGACTAGCTGAAGCTAGCTGTTCATAATGAAAACGTCTATTTATTTATGAACATAACAACAACCCTCCCTATCTCTGTAACCTCCTCCAGCCCCTACAACCCTCCCTATCTCTGTAACCTCCTTCAGCCCCCTACAACCCTCGCTATCCCTGTAACCTCCTCCAGCCCCTACAACCCTCCCCATCTCTGTAACCTCCTCCGGCCCCCTACAACCCTCCCTATCTCTGTAACCTCCTCCAGCCCCCTACAACCCTCCCTATCTCTGTAACCCCCTCTGGCCCCCTACAACCCTCCCTATCTCTGTAACCTCCTCCAGGCCCTACAACCCTCCAAGATCTCTGCACTCCTCTAATTCCGGCCGCTTGCGCATCCCCCAATTTCCATCGCTCCACCATTGGCGGCCGTGCCTTCAGCCGCCTGGGCCCCGAGCTCTGGAATTCCCTCCCTAAACCTCTCCGCCTCTCTCTCTGCTCCTTTAAGACGCTCCTTAAAACCGACCTCTTTGACCAAGCTTTTGGTCGCCTGTCCTAATATCTCCTGATGTGGCTCGGTGTCAAATTCTGTGTGATAATCGCTCCTGTGAAGCACCTTGGGACATTTTACTATGTTAAAGGCGCTATATAAATGCAAGCTGGTTGTTTTTATTTGTTCATGGGATGTGGGCGTTGCTGACAAGGCCGGCATTTATTGCCCATCCCTAACTGCCCTTGAGAAGGTGGTGGTGAGCTGCCTTCTTGAACCGCTGCAGTCCGTGTGGTGAAGGTGCTCCCACAGTGCTGTTAGGGAGGGAGTTCCAGGATTTTGACCCAGCGACGATGAAGGAACGGCCGATATATTTCCAAGTCGGGATGGTGTGTGACTTGGAGGGGAACTTGGAGGTGGTGGTGTTCCCATGCACCTGCTGCCCTTGTCCTTCTAGGTGGAAGAGGTGGCGGGTTTGGGAGGTGCTGCCGAAGAAGCCTTGGCGAGTGGCTGCATTGCATCTTGTAGATGGTCCACACTGCAGCCACGGTGCGCCGGTGGTGGAGGGAGTGAATGTTTAAGGTGGTGGATGGGGTGTCGATCAAGCGGGGCTGCTTTGTCCTGGATGGTGTCGAGCTTCCTGAGTGTTGTTGGAGCTGCACTCATCCAGGCAAGTGGAGGGTATTCCATCACACTCCTGACTTGTGCCTTGTAGATGGTGGAAAGGCTTTGGGGAGTCAGGAGGTGAGACACTCGCTGCTTTTGTTGTCACTATTATGAGAGATGAACTTTCGTCCTCTCCTGTACTGAGTTGGATTCCAGGCCTCTGAGGTGGGCCTTTGGCCCTGCATTCACCACGACATTTCTGCAGCTACCGATCTGCTCAACCACACCATCACCAGCACCTTTCATGCCGTAGTCCCTATTAAAACCATTACTCTCCCTCATCCTGCCCGTTCCCCTCTGGTACGGCCCTCATCTTCGCTCCCTTAAGTCCAAGGGACGCAGACTCGAACGGATATGGCGGACAACTGGCGTAGCCATTCGCCGTCAGATCTGGCTGGGCCACGTACGGCACGACCGGGTCTTGCTCTCGTCTGCCACTGTTCTTGCCATGGAGGGAGTTCAGCGAAGATTCACCAGACTGATACCTGGGATGGCAGGAATGACGTATGAGGAGAGATTGGGTCGATTGGGCTTATACTCGCTGGAGTTTAGAAGAATGAGAGGGGATCTCATTGAAACTTATAAAATTCTAACAGGACTGGACAGACTAGATGCAGGAAGGAATAAAAACAGAAAACGCTGGAGACACTCAGCAGGTCAGGCAGCATCTGTGAAGAGAGAAACAAAGTTAACGTTTCAGGTCGAAGACCTTTCGTCAGAACTGGGAAAAAGCAGGAAAGGGAACAGATTTAAAAGCAAGTTTAGGGGCTGGGAAAAGGGGGAGGGGCTGAAAGAACAAAAGGGAAGGTCAGTGATAGGATAGAAAGCAGGAGAGATTAAGAGACATTAAGAGATATTGAAGGCGAGAGGAGGTGGTAATGGGACAGGTACAGGAACAAAGGATGGCTCGAGATGAAGTGTGAATTGCGCTGGCAGAGTGAAAGACAGCTGCCATGGGGGAGAGAAGAACAGAAGACACAAACAAAAAGTGTGGATAATAAAAAATAAATATATGATAGGGGCCGAGGTTATGATCTGAAATTGTTGAACTCGATATTGAGTCCGGAAGGCTGTAAAGTGCCTAATCGGAAGATGAGGTGCTGTTCCTCGAGCTTACGCTGTGCTTCCGTGGAACAATACAAGAGGCCGACGACGGTGAGGTCCGAGTGGGAATGGAGCGGAGAATTAAAGTGACAGGCCCCCGGGAGCTCGGGGCCCCCCTTACGGGCTGAACGGAGGTGTCCCGCAAAGCGGTCGCCCAATCTGCGTTTGGTCTCCCCGATGTAGAGGAGACCGCATCGTGAGCAGCGAATACAGTATACTAGATTGCGAGAAGTACAAGTAAATCGCTGTTTCACCTGGAAGGGGTGTTTGGGGCCCTGGATGCAGGAAGGATTCATGGAAACATAGAAGATAGGAGCAGGAGTCGGCCATTCGGCCCCTCGAGCCTGCTCCGCCATTCAATGCGATCATGGCTGATCATCCAAATTCAGTACCCTGTCCCTGCTTTCTCCCCATACCCCTTGATCCCTTTAGCCTTAAGAAATATATCCAACTCCTTCTTGAATATATTTAATGAATTGGCCTCGACTGCCTTCTGTGGTAGAGAATTCCACAGGTTCACCACTCTCTGGGTGAAGAAATTCCTCCTCATCTCTGTCCTAAATGGCTTACCCCTTATCCTTAGACTGTGACCCCTGGTTCTGGACTCCTCGACCATCGGGAACATCCTTCCTGCATCTAGTCTGTCTAGTCCTGTTAGAATTTTATAAGTTTCAATTCAATTCAATTCAATTTTTTTAATTCAATTTTTATTTGTCATATATGCAGCAAACGTGTGTACTGCACAATGAAATGTTGATTTTTTACGAGTCCTCCCAACATTGGAATAAATATGGCATAGCAATGATAAAAATACTAATAGAATACAGTAATAATAAATAAAACAACAGTAATAAATAATAATAAATTATTCGTTCATGAGTCTTATGGCCTGGGGGTAGAAGCTGTTTCGAAACCTGCTGGTACGAGACCGTATGCTTCGGTATCTCTTGCCGGACGGGAGCAGGGCGAAGAGGTTGTGGCTGGGGTGGCTCGAGTCTTTGATGATTCTCCGGGCCTTCCCCCGGCACCTCTCGGGGTAGATATCCTGCACAGCAGGTAGTTTAATTCCTACAGTGTGTTGTGCAGCTTTCACCACCATCTGTAGAGCCTTGCGGTCTGTGGCGGTGCAGTTGCCATACCAGGTAGTGATGCAGTCGGACAGGATACTCTCGATGGTGCACCGGTAGCAGTTGGTGAGAATCTGGGGGGCCATTCCAAATTTCTTCAGTCTCCTGAGGAAGAACAGGCATTGGCATGCCTTCTTGGTTACAACGTCGATGTGATGGGACCACGTTAAGTCCTCTGTAATGAATACACCCAAGAATTTGAAGCTGCTGACCCTCTCCACCTCAGCCCCTTCGATGTAGATTGGGGTGTGTCCCTCCCCCTGCCGCTTCCTGTAATCCACGATCATCTCCTTTGTTTTGCTGATGTTGAGGGAGAGGTTGCTGTACTTGCACCATTCTGCTAGGGCTCTTACCTCCTCCCTGTAGCCTGTCTCGTCGCTATTATGTCCGTGTGTAATTGAGACACGGACTGCAGGAGTTGGTTACAACAGGTCTTTACTGAGTGGAGACAAACTGGAACGACTATGCAAAGTTACTACACAGGCTTATATACAGGGGTGGTCACAACTGGTACTGCAGTATACAGGGGCTGCAGAATATAGTTCCTTCTGCAAAGTACATACACTACAATTCCTCCCCTTTTAGCTAAACAGTACATAACATTCGATTAATGTGGTAAACCACTTTTATCGTTACACTATAGTTATCACTGTTGTATTGTTATCACCGTTATCACTGTTGTATCACGATACGAGGTTGCCTCTTGTCGCGCTGTTATACCTGGGCTGACCACCTCCGACTCCGCCCATGGCTCCACCTACCTGCCCAGGTATAAAGGTAGTCGACTGGCTGGTATTCCTCCTTGTTGGACCCGATCACCCACGAGGGTGGGCTCTGTTATTTAGTCAATAAAAACCTTTAGTTACGTTCCTAACTCGTCGCTTTTTATTGGACGAATTGATAGGTATATCAATTAATAATTAAATAACATATTTACAATTACAGTTGCTAGATACATTAGCTGAAGTTAAGCAATTATAAGTTCAGTCTTTGAGGAGGCTTCCTGATTCTGTCTGGATAACGCCTCTTTGGGGTATCAGGTTCTTCTGGCAAAGTTGATTCAGGATCAACGTCGTTGTTTGGTTCGTCTGCTTCCAATATCACCGATTCTGAGGTAGATGCAATTGGTACTTCGGTTTCATCACCAGGTGTATCGGATGTGTTGTAGGGGTATGTCTCCATTAGACATTGCCTTGATAGCCTTCTTGAATGTTTGAACGAACCTCTCAGCCAATCCATTGGTGGCTGGATGATATGGGGCGGATGTGTAATGCTTAACACCATTGTTCTTTAAGAACCTCCGGAACTCTTCAGACACAAACTGTGGTCCATTGTCAAAGCAAATCTGTTCAGGCAGCCCATTTCTGGCGAATATGGTTCGTAAGACTGTGATAGTTTCTTCTGTGGTGGTTGAGGACATTTTTATTACCTCTGGCCACTTTGAATGTGCATCCACCGCAATTAAAAACATCGAGTCCATAAATGGACCAGCAAAATCAATGTGCACCCTTTGCCATGGAGATGAGGGCCACTCCCATGGATGTAGAGGGGCTTGTGGTGGGGCGTTTTGGACCTTCTGGCATCCTGTACAGCTCTTGGTCATCTCTTCGATTTCTCTATCGATTCCCGGCCACCACACAAACGCTCTGGCTAAGTTCTTCATTTTTACCCCTCCCAGATGACCCTCATGAAGCTCATTGAGCACTCTATCCTTCAATTTGGGTGGAATTACTACTCTGGATCCACACATCAAGGTTCCTCTGCACACTGACAGCTGTTCTCTTCTCGGCGAGAATGCTGGCAACAGTGGTTCGCCATGTGCTGGCCATCCCTTCACCGTTAAATCATAGACCCTGGAGAGTGTCGGGTCATTTCGTGTTTCCTTTTCTATGTTTGCATTCGTCACAGGTAGACATTCGACTATGGTCGAATGGAATATCTCCACTGGATCCACTGCAGGTGCTTCTTCCACCATCGGCAACGGTAGGCGCGACAATCCATCAGCATTCCCATGCTGTTTAGTTCCTTTGTACTCGATGTCATATTGGTGTGCCCCTAGGAAAAGGGACCCCCTCTGTAGCCGTTGTGCTGTCATTATTGGGACGCCCTTCTGAGGGTTGAAAATGGAGACAAGAGGTTGATGATCAGTTAGTAGAGTAAATTTCTGACCGTGCAGGTAGTGATTGAACTTCTTCACCCCCCACACCAGGCTGAGGGCCTCTCTGTCAATCTGGGCGTAGTTACGCTCGGCTGAAGTTAACGAGCGTGACGCAAAAGCTATCGGCCTCTCTGAACCATCAAGGAATTTATGTGACAGTACCGCTCCAATGCCGTAGGGAGACGCATCACACGCCAGTCTTATCGGTAGTGATGGGTTGTAGTGAGCCAATACTTCTCTTGAAGTGATTAGGTCTTTACTCTTCTGAATGGCCCGCTTACATTCATCGCTCCATTTCCATGCTACTCCAGTTTGCAGTAGGGCGTTCAGTGGGTGCAGAATTGTGGACAAATTCGGCAAAAACTTATGGTAGTAATTCACCAATCCGAGGAATGACCTCAGTTGCGACACATTTTCAGGCGCTGGAGCCTTAACCACCGCTTCAATTTTGTCAGGGGACTTATGTAACCCCTCTTCATCAATCACGTGGCCACAATACGATAACTGTTTCTTAAAAAACTCGCACTTGGGGCGATTGGCTCGTAGCCCATGTTCTCTTAGTCTAGTGAGCACCTTCTCTCAGTTGGCAAGGTGTTCACTGTCATCTTCACCTGTCACTAGGATGTCGTCCAAGTAACACTGACTCCCCGGAATCCCTTGCAGGACTTGTTCCATCGCTCTTTGCCATATCGCCGGCGCTGATGCTACTCCGAATACCAGTCGATTATACTGCTAAAGACCTTTGTGAGTGTTTATCGTGAGATACTTCCTAGAGGATTCTTCAACCTCCATCTGCAAATATGCTTGTGCTAGGTCAATTTTTGTAAAACGCTTCCCTCCAGATAGTGAGGCGAAAATATCTTCTATCCTCAGGAGAGGATATTGTACTGTGTGAAGGACTGGGTTCACCGTCACCTTGAAGTCCCCACAGATGCGAACCTTCCTTGGCTCCTCAGACTTATTGTTTAGCATTTTCTTCATGACAGGGACGATGGGTGTCGCCCACTCACTCCAGTCTACCTTAGATAACACGCCTGCATTCTCCAGATTCTCCAGCTCTGCCTCGACGGCTGGGCGAATTGCATACGGTACCGGTCTTGCTTTGAAAAACTTGGGAATTGCATTCTCTTCTATTTTTATCGAAGCGGTTACGCCTTTAAGAGTTCCCAGTTCTTGTTGAAATACCTCTTTGGCGTTAGCTAAGATTTTTGACAATCGTCCAGGTGTGACGTCGTCATCCTTTTTACCAGCCACCGTCAGTGCCTGAATGGAGTGCCAGTCTAAACTTATCTTTCTGATCCATTCACATCCCAATAACAGTGGTCCACCATCTTGCAGTATGTACAGATACAATTTCTGTATTTCCTTGCCGTTGTATTCGACAGGCACCCTTATTTTCCCTCTGGGGTATACTTTATGCCCCGTATACGTCCTCAAGACAATGGATGTCTCTTTCAAGGGTATGTGTGAGAATAGCCGCTCGTAGTCTCGTCGATTCATGACGGTCAGGGCTGATCCTGTATCCAATTCCATTTTGACTTGGGACCCTGCTATCGTGAGGGTGACCCACATGGTTCGGTGATCCTCTTTTGCGATTATGTTGTGAGGTTTGAGACAGCTTAGTCTCTTGTTCCCGGATTCACTATCGCTCTTCTGGTCTTCGGAACTACTGTCCGTCATCTTTTGTACTTTCCTGTACTGTTCCTTAGTAGCCTTTTTGTTGTCATTAGTCTTCTTCCCAGACCTGCAAACTCGTGCAATGTGTCCCATCTTTCCGCATTGCCTGCATATTTTGTCCTTGGACCAGCAGTCCTTCTGGTCATGGGTTGTTCTGCCGCAGCGATAACATTTTTCAAATCCCCGTGTCATTTCGTGGGTGCCGTATTCCTGTGGCTTTTGCTGTATTTTCGCAGCTCCCCTTGCTGCTGCTTCGTACGATACTGCCACGCTGAAAGCCTTATCAAACATCAGCTCTTTCTCTGAGAGTAACCTCTTCTGGGTTCCTTCACTCAGGAGTCCACAGACAAATTTGTCCCGTAGAGTATCTGTCAGTCCTGCTCCGAACTGGCAGTGCTTTGATAGCTTGCATAGTTCCGTAAGGTAATCAGCATTGCTCTCATCTTTATGCTGATTCCTCCTGTGGAATTTAAATCTTTCTGCTATCAGCAGCGGTGTAGGATTTAGGTGTTCCTGTAGGATATCAACAATTTCGTTAAAACTCTTCGCCATCGGTTTGGCTGGAGTGATCAGGTTCCGCAATAGGCCGTACGTTCTTGCACCCATTAAGTTTAGTAGTACCAATGCCTTTTTCTCATCGGCTACTTCGTTTGCCTTGCAATATACTTCGACTCTTTCCACAGACATGGTCCAGTCTTCTGTTGCATTATCGAAGGCAGTGATATTGCCAGTCTTCGGCATCTTGGAAATCTAAGATGGCGCCTCCCGCGCTTTGCCTTCTTCCCCGATTTAACAAAATGGCGCCTCCCGCGCTTTGCCTTCTTCTCCGCTGCTGCTAGCGCTGTTGCTGGTGTTTTATGCCTTGATGGCGATGCCCTATGGTCTTCGCGCACTTCCCCCCCGCGCTGCTGCTAACGCCGCTCTCCGCGGTTCCCGTGGCAAACTGCAGCTCCTCGCGGCTTTCTGCGCTTCTAATTTCTTTTATTTTCCCGTCGTCAGAGCAACCCTATGGGACACTTTCCTCCCTCTTCTCGGGTCTGTACGCTGCCCGGCTTCGTAGCACCGGCCGCACCCTGTGTGCTCCACCCTCTCTCTCTCTCTCCTCTTCCCAACAACGCTGCTCGGCCCCGTTGAAAAGCCACCCGATCGAGCTCTAGCCCGCCGCAGCCCAGGAAGGATCAGTGTACGACCTGCCACCAGCCCGATTAGCTGGAACACCATAGACAGGATAACCAAGCCCCGCTCTCGACAGCCTCTCCTGCAAATCTTCAACTCCGATGAATCAGAGGCGGTTGCCCACGGTCGACGCCCGTTTCTTCTGTTTGTTTTTTTTTTCTTTCTCCCTTCTGGCCTCGACCTCTAACAACTTCGCTTCAGGAATGGATCCCCATGAGGTGGTGCAGAACTGTAGGTAAGTTCGGATCTGCTCGTCGCCAGTATTATGTCCGTGTGTAATTGAGACACGGACTGCAGGAGTTGGTTATAACAGGTCTTTACTGAGTGGAGACAAACTGGAACTACTATACAAAGTTACTACACGGGCTTATATACAGGGGTGGTCACTACTGGTACTGCAGTATACAGGGGCTGCAGAATATAGTTCCTTCTGCAAAGTACATACACTACAGTCGCCATCTGTGATCAGGCCTACAACGGTAGTGTCATCAGCAAACTTGATGATGGAGTTGGAGTTGTGCGTGGCCACGCAATTGTGAGTAAACAGGGAGTACAGGAGGGGGTTGAGCGCACAACCCTGGGGAGCTCCCATGTTCAGGATCAGTGTGGAGGAGGTGTTACTGCCTATTTTCACCACCTGGGGTCTGCCCGTCAGGAAGTCCAGGATCCAGAGCTTGTTGACAAGCTTGGAGGGGATAATGGTATTGAATGCTGAACTATAATCAATGAACAACATTCTCACATAGGTGTTCCTCTTATCCAGGTGTGATAAGGCAGTGTGCAGTACAGTGGCGATGGCATCATCCCCAGATCTTTTTGGACGGTAGGCAAATTGGAGTGGGTCCAGTATGTCAGGTAGTAACGAGTTGATGTGGGCTTTGACCAGCCTCTCAAAGCACTTCATGATGACAGAAGTGAGTGCTTTGGGGCGGTAGTCGTTTAAACAGGTTACTTTTGTTTTTTTGGGGATTGGAATAACCGACATCATCTTGAAGCGGGTGGGGACTACAGACTGGTACAGTGAACGGTTGAATATATCCGTAAACACGGCTGCCAGCTGGTCAGCGCATGCTCTAAGGACACGCCCTCAATGAGATCCCCTCTCATTCTTCTAAACTCCAGCGAGTACAAGCCCAATTGACCCAATCTCTCCTCATACGTCATTCCTGCCATCCCAGGTATCAGCCTGGTGAATCTTTGCTGCACTCCTTCCATGGCAAGAACATCCTTCCTCAGATAAGGCGACCAAAACTGCACACAATACTCAAGATGTGGTCTCACCAAGGCCCTGTACAACTGCAGCAAGACATCCTTGCTCCTGTACTCGAACCCTCTCGCTACGAAGGCCAACATACCATTTGCCTTCTTAACCGCCTGCTGCACCTGCAGGCTTACCTTCAGCGACTGGTGCACAAGGACACCCAGGTCTCGTTGCACTTCCCCTTCTCCCAATCTATTGCCATTCAGATAATAATTCATGAAATATATTCAAGAAGGAGTTGGATATATTTCTTAAGGCTAAAGGGATCAAGGGATATGGGGAGAAGGCAGGGACAGGGTACTGAATTTGGATGATCAGCCATTATCTCATTAAATGGTGGAGCAGGCTCGAGGGGCCGAATGGCCTACTCCTGCTCCTATCTTCTATGTTTCTATGATCCAGAATCATTCTGGAATGCAAAGATACTGGCCCAGTAATTCCGGGCCCAACGCGCGAGTACGGATGGGTTACTCACGCGTGTGCCCGGAGGAATTGCCGGTTTTCAGCATGCACAGCGCATGCGCTGAAAACCGGCATTTCCTGTCCTCTGACCCAAGCGGTTAAGAGGCTGAACGCGTGCGTGGTATCGGGCAGCGCGTGCGACTTGGATTTCCTCTATTTTTAGAGAGTTGTGCGTGTGTAAAGGCCTCCGGTGTTTACGCATTGAAAAACCACACGTAAGTACTTAGTTTTTCAGGTAAGTGGTCTATTAATGCAATTGAGAATTTTTTTTCCCACAGGTTTGTTATTTTTAAAGAATTTACAGTAAGGTAAGTTTCGTTTTAGCCCCGGTTTTTAATATAATTTTTTTTTTCAAATTTTAAAATTATTGTTTAAAATAGTTTTTCAGAGTTCTTTATGGTTCATTTAAGTAGTGCAAAGTTTTTTTTAATTTTCTTTCAAGTTTAAGTAGTGTTTTGGGGCCAGGAGTTTTCATGAGTTTGACAGCTCTTACTGTCAAACACATGAATGAACTTTTGCAACCTCCCATTGGTTGCCCTGTGCTCACGTGATCCCAGCCGGCTCATCGCACTAAGTACGCCGCTGGGTCACGCACGCACAGCGCGGCAGGACCTCAAGCGGTCCACTGAGAGGAAATGCAATGCGGGCCAGAATTAAAATGTCAGCGCGCCGGGTAAGTGAACATCGGGGGCTTGCACGCGCGGCAAGCTCCCGATCCTAATTTCAGGGCCACTATGCTGTAGGCGCTGTATAATTGCAAGTTCTTGCGTAGTAACTGCGACCGTTCTGCAACAGCTGTGCAAAGAGCAATGATGCTAAGCTGAAGAGCATCAGGCACCGAGGTAAGTTATCTAAACGGGACAGGCAGTCTGTCTGCAGCCTCCAGTGGCGTGCCTGGCTCGCACCAGCCTGTCACACCTCCCGACAATAGGCTTCCTGTCACGCAGTGAGGATCTATATATATACCACACACAATGGGCAGAAGCATTTCCACGCTATTTTTAGGTGAGCTTTTCGCCGTTGTTCTTGTGTTCCCTTGGCCAGCTCAGCAGGAAGCGCGCGTGCGATGAAGGCGAGCCTCTATTCTCGTGCGCGTGTGGCCATGAGGCCGGGCGATGCTCTGCGGTCTGCGGGCTCGGCGATGGAGGGCACCTGGGCTTTGACAACACAGGCACACGGACAACAGAAAAAGGAAAAGACATCGCATTCCTACAATACCTTTCACCACCTCAGGGCGTCCCAAAACCCTTCACAGCCAATGGAAGCACTTTTATTTTTGAAGTGTGGTCACTGTTGCAATGTAGGAATTGCGGACAGCCGATTTGCGCACAGCAAGCTCCCACAAACAGCAAGGTGATAATGACCTGATGTTGGTTGAGTGATAAATATTGACCCCAACGACGGTGTATCTTAGGGGGAACATTGCCTGCAACCCTCCCAGATCTCTGTAACCTCCTCCAGGCCCCCTACAACCCTCCCTATCTCTGTAACCTCCTCCAGCCCCTACAACCCTCCCTATCTCTAACCTCCTCCAGCCCCTACAAACCTCCCTATCTCTGTAACCTCCTCCAGCCCCTACAACCCTCCCTATCTCTGTAACCTCCTCCAGCCCCTACAACCCTCCCTATCTCTGTAACCTCCTCCAGCCCCAACAACCCTCCCAGATCTCTGTAACCTCCTCCAGCCCTTCCAATCCTCCCTATCTCTGTAACTTCCTCCAGCCCCCTACAACCCTCCCTATCTCTGTAACCTCCTCCTGCCCCTACAACCCTCCCTAACTCTGTAACCTTCTCCAGCCCCTACAACCCTCCCTATCTCTGTAACCTCCTCCAGCCCTCTGTAACCTCCTCCAGCCCCCTACAACCCTCCCTATCTCTGTAACCTCCTCCAGCCCCTACAACCCTCCCTATCTCTGTAACCTCCTCCAGCCCCCTACAACCCTCCCTATCTCGGTAAACTCCTCCAGCCCCTACAACCCTCCCTATCTCTGTAACCTCCTCCAGCCCCTACAACCCGCCCTATCTCTGTAACCTCCTCCAGCCCCTACAACCCTCCTTATCTCTGTAACCTCCTCCAGCCCCTACAACCCTCCTTAGCTCTGTAACCTCCTCCAGCCCCTACAACCCTCCTTATCTCTGTAACCTCCTCCAGCCCTACAACCCTCACTATCTCTGTAACCTCCGCCAGCCCCTACAACCCTCCCTATTATTATGTCCGTGTATAATTGAGACATGGACGGCAGGAGTTGATTTTAACAAGTCTTTACTGAATGGAGACAACCTGGAACCTGAAACTACAGAAGGCTGCTAGTGCCTTTTATACAGGAGTGGTCACTGCCGGTACTGCAGCCTGAGACCAGTTATTTCCTTAAAGGTACATACACAACAATTCCTCCCCTTTTAGATAAACAGTACATAACATTCATTTAACAACAAAATGATAACTAATTACAATTACTATTACAGTTGCTAGATACATTGGTTGAGGTTAAGCAATTATAAGTTCAGTCTTTGAGGAGGCTTCCTGATTCTGTCTGGATAACGCCTCTTTGGGGTATCAGGTTCTTCTGGTAAGGTTGAGTCGGGCTCAATGTCGTTGTTTGGTTCATCTGCTTCCAATATCACCGATTCTGCGGTAGATGCAATTGGTATTTCGGTTTCATCGCCAGGTGTATCAGATCGTGGTGTGGAGTTGACGTTTTCCAATGACTCTAGAATCTGGTCAGCATGGCGTCTTACAATGCTCTCTCCAACGTCCACGGTATACATGAGAGGTCCTTGCTGTGTACAGATCGTTCCTGGCTGCCATTTCTCTAAGCGGTAGTCCCGGGCCAAAACTGGTTGACCTATCTTAAAACGCCTGGTCGGCCTTTCATTCATATTCTGAAACTGCCTGTTCTCCACATCTCTTCTGATGTTCGGCTTAATCAAATCCAAGTGACATCGTAGTCTTCGATCGAAGAACATCATGGCTGGAGTTTGGTCGGTAACCGCATGTGTCGCATTCCGGTAGGCAAACAAGAAGTTGTCCACCTTGTGTTGTAGGGGTATATCTTCATTACACATTGCCTGGATAGCCTTCTTGAATGTTTGAACAAACCTCTCGGCCAATCCGTTAGTGGCTGGATGATATGGGGCGGATGTGTAATGCTTAACACCATTGTTCTTTAAGAACCTCCGGAACTCTTCAGACACAAACTGTGGTCCATTGTCAGAGCAAATCTGTTCAGGCAGCCCATTCCTGGCGAATATGATTCGTAAGAATGTGATAGTTTTTTCTGTGGTGGTTGAGGACATTTTTATTACCTCTGGCCACTTTGAATGTGCATCCACCGCAATTAAAAACATCGAGTCCATGAAGGGACCAGCAAAATCAATGTGCACCCTTTACCATGGAGATGAGGGCCACTCCCATGGATGTAGAGGGGCTTGTGGTGGGGCGTTTTGGACCTTCTGGCATCCTGTACAGCTCTTGGTCATCTCTTCGATTTCTCTATCGATTCCCGGCCACCACACAAATGCTCTGGCTAAGTTCTTCATTTTTACCCCTCCCAGATGACCCTCATGAAGCTCATTGAGCACTCTATCCTTCAATTTGGGTGGAATTACTACTCTGGATCCACACATCAAGGTTCCTCTGCACACTGACAGCTGTTCTCTTCTCAGCGAGAATGCTGGCAGCAGTGGTTCGCCATGTGCTGGCCATCCCTTCACCGTTAAATCATAGACCCAGGATAGTGTCGGGTCATTTCATGTTTCCTTTTCTATGTTTGCATTCGTCACAGGGAGACATTCGACTATGGTCGAGTGGAATATCTCCACTGGATCCACTGCAAGTTCTTCTTCCACCGTCGGCAACGGTAGGCGCGACAATCCATCAGCATTCCCATGCTGTTTAGTTCCTTTGTACTCGATGTCATATTGGTGTGCCCCTAGGAAAAGGGACCACCTCTGTAGCCGTTGTGCTGTCATTATCGGTACGCCCTTCTGAGGGTTGAAAATGGAGACAAGAGGTTGCTGATCAGTTAGTAGAGTAAATTTTTGACCGTGCAGGTAGTGATTGAACTTCTTCACCCCCCACACCAGGCTAAGGGCCTCTCTGTCAATCTGGGCATAGTTAAGCTCGGCTGAAGTTAACGAGCGTGACGCAAAAGCTTTCGGCCTCTCTAACCCATCAAGGAATTTATGTGACAGTACCGCCCCAATGCCGTAGGGAGACGCATCACACGCCAGTCTTATCGGTAGTGATTGGTTGTAGTGAGCCAATACTTCTCTTGAAGTGATTAGGTCCTTACTCTTCTGAAAGGCCCGCTTACATTCATTGCTCCATTTCCATGCTACTCCCGTTCGTAGTAGGGCGTTCAGTGGGTGCAGAATTGTGGACAAATTCGGTAAAAACTTATGGTAGTAATTCACCAATCCCAGGAATGACCTCAGTTGCGACACATTTTCAGGCGCTGGAGCCTTAACTACCACTTCAATTTTGTCAGGGGACTTATGTAACCCCTCTTCATCAATCACGTGGCCACAATACGATATCTGTTTCTTAAAAAACTCGCACTTGGGGCGATTGGCTCGTAGCCCATGTTCTCTTAGTCTAGTGAGCACCTGTTCTAGGTTGTCAAGGTGTTCACTGTCATCTTCACCTGTCACTAGGATGTCATCCAAGTAACACTGAGTCCCCGGAATCCCTTGCAGGACTTGTTCCATCGCTCTTTGCCATATCGCCGGAGCTGATGCTTCTCCGAATACCAGTCGATGATACTGGTAAAGACCTTTGTGGGTGTTTATCGTGAGATACTTCCTAGAGGATTCTTCAACCTCCATCTGCAAATATGCTTGTGCTAGGTCAATTTTTGTAAAATGCTTCCCTCCAGATAGTGAGGCGAAGATATCTTCTATCCTTGGAAGAGGATATTGTACTGTGTGAAGGACTGGGTTCACCGTCACCTTGAAGTCCCCACAGATGCGAACCTTCCTTGGCTCCTCAGACTTATTGTTTAACATTTTCTTCATGACAGGAACGATGGGTGTCGCCCACTTGCTCCAGTCTACCTTAGATAACACGCCTGCAGTCTCCAGATTCTCCAGCTCTGCCTCGACGGCTGGGCGAATTGCATATGGTACCGGTCTTGCTTTGAAAAACTTGGGAATTGCATTCTCTTCTATTTTTATCGAGGCGGTTACACCTTTAAGAGTGCCCAGTTCTTGTTGAAATACCTCTTTGGCGTTAGCTAAGATTGTTGACAATCGTCCAGGAGTGACGTCGTCATCCTTTTTACCAGCCACCGTCATTGCCTGAATGGAGTGCCAGTCTAAGCTTACCTTTCTGATCCATTCACGTCCCAATAACGGTGGTCCACCATCTTGCAGTATGTAGAGATACAATTTCCGTATTTTCTTGCCATTGTATTCGACAGGCACCCTTATTTTTCCTCTGGGGTATACTTTTTGCCCCGTATACGTCCTTAAGATGATGGATGTCTCTCTCAAGGGTATGTGTGAGAATAGCCGCTCATAGTCTCGTTGATTCATGACGGTTAGAGCTGATCCTGTATCCAATTCCATTTTGACTTGGGACCCTGCTATCGTGAGGGTGACCCAAATGGTTCGGTGATCCTCTTTTGCGATTACATTGTAAAGTTTGAGACAGCTTAGTCTCTTGTTCCCGGATTCACTATCGCTCATCTGGTCTTCGGAACTACTGTCCGTCATCTTTTGTACTTTCTTGTACGGTTCCTTTGTAGCCTTCTTGTTGTCGTTGGTCTTCTTCCCAGACCTGCAAACTTGTACAATGTGTCCCATCTTTCCGCATTGCCTGCATATTTTGTCCTTGGACCAGCAGTCCTTCTGGTCATGGGTTGTTCTGCCGCAGCGATAACATTTTGCAAATCCCCGTGTCATTTTGTGGGTGCCGTATTCCTGTGGCTTTTGTTGTATTTCCGCAGCTCCCCTGGCTGCTGCTTCGTACGATACTGCCACGCTGAAAGCCTTATCTAGCATCAGCTCTTTCTCTGAGAGTAGCTTCTTCTGTGTTCCTTCACTCAGGAGTCCACAGACAAATTTGTCCCGTAGGGTATCTGCCAGTCCTGCTCCGAACTGGCAGTGCTTTGATAGCTTGCGTAGTTCCGTAAGATACTCAGCATTGCTCTCATCTTTGTGCTGAGTTCTCCTGTGGAATTTAAATCTTTCTGCTATCAGCAGCGGTGCAGGGTTTAGGTGTTCCTGTAGGATAGCAACAATTTCATTAAAACTCTTCACCTTCGGTTTGGCTGGAGTAATCAGGTCCCGCAATAGGCCGTACGTTCTTGCGCCCATTAAGTTTAGCAGTACCGATGCCTTTTTCTCATCGGCTATTTCGTTTGCCTCGCAGTATACCTCGACTCTTTCCACATACATGGTCCAGTCTTCTATTGCATTATCGAAGGCAGTGATATAGCCAATCTTTGGCATCTTGGAAATCTAAAATGGCGCCTCCCGCGCTTTGCCTTCTTCCCCGATTTAACAAAATGGCGCCTCCCGCGCTTTGCCTTCTTCCCCGCTGGATTAAGATGGCGCCTCCCGCGCTTTGCCTTCTTCCCCGCTGTTGCTAGCGGTGCTTTCCACAGTTTCCATTGTAAACTGCAGCTCCTCGCGGCTTTCTGCGCGTTGAATTTTTTTTAAATTTTATTATTTTCCCGTCGTCGGAACAACCCTGCGGAACTCTTGCCTCCCTCTTCTCGGGTCTGTACGCTGCCCGGCTTCGTAGCACCGGCCGCGCCCTGTGTGCTCCACCCTCTCTCTCTCTCCTCTTCCCGACAACGCTGCTTGGCCCCGTTGCAAGCCACCCGCTCGAGTTCTAGACCGCCGCAGCCCAGGAAGGATCAGTGTACTACCTGCCACCAGCCCGATTAGCTGAAGCACCGTCGACAGGAACCAGGCCCCACTCTCGACAGCCTCTCCTGCAAATCTTCAACTCCGCTAACACAGGGGCGGATGCCCACGGTCGACGCCCATTTCTTCTGTTTCTTTCTTCTTTCTGGCCTCGACCTCTGCTCACTTCGCTTCAGGGATGGATCCCCTGAGGTGGTGCAGATTGTAGGTAAGTTCGTATCTGCTCGTCGCCAATATTATGTCCGTGTATAATTGAGACACGGACGGCAGGAGTTGATTAAAACAAGTCTTTACTGAATGGAGACAACCTGGAAACTGAAACTACAGAAGGCTGCTAGTGCCTTTTATACAGGAGTGGTCACTGCCGGTACTGCAGCCTGAGACCAGTTATTCCCTTAAAGGTACATACACAACACCTATCTCTGTAACCTCCTCCAGCCCCCTACAACCCTCCCTATCTCTGTAACCTCCTCCAGCCCCTACAATCCTCCCTATCCCTGTAACCTCCTCCAGCACCTACAACCCTCCCGATCTCTGTAACTACCTCCAGCCCCTACAACCCTCCCTATCTCTGTAAACTCCTCCAGTCCCTACACCTCTCCCTATCTCTGTAACCTCCTCCAGCCCCTACAACCCTCGCTATCTCTGTAACCTCCTCCCGCCCCTACAACCCTCGCTATCTCTGTAACCTCCTCCAGCCCCCTAACCCCTCCCTATCTCTGTAACCTCCTCCAGCCCCTACAACCCTCGCTATCTCTGTAACCTCCTCCCGCCCCTACAACCCTCGCTATCTCTGTAACCTCCTCCAGCCCCCTACACCCCTCCCTATCTCTGTAACCTCCTCCAGCCTCGACAACCCTCCTTATCTCTGTAACCTCCTCCAGCCCTACAACCCTCCCTATCTCTGTAACCTCCTCCAGCCCCTACAACCCTCCCTATCTCTGTAACCTCCTCCAGCCCCCTACACCCCTCCCTATCTCTGTAACCTCCTCCAGCCCCTACAACCCTCCCTATCTCTGTAACCTCCTCCAGCCCCTACACCCCTCCCTATCTCTGTAACCTCCTCCAGCCCCTACGACCCTCCCTATCTCTGTAACCTCCTCCAGCCCCTACAACCCTCCCAGATCTCTGTAACCTCCTCCAGCCCCGACAACCCTCCCTATCTCTGTAACGTCCTCCAGCCCCTACAACCCTCCCTATCTCTGTAACCTCCTCCAGCCCCCTACAACCCTCCCTATCTCTGTAACCTCCTCCAGCCGCTGCAAACCTCCCTATCTCTGTAACCTCCTCCAGGCCACCTACACCCCTCCCTATCTCTGTAACCTCCTCCAGCCCCTACAACCCTCCCTATCTCTGTAATCTCCTCCAGCCCCTACAACCCTCCCAGATCTCTGCGCTCCTCCAATTCCGGCCTCTTGCGCATCCCCCGATTTCCATCGCTCCACCATTGGCGGCCGTGCCTTCAGCTGCCGGGGCCCCGAGCTCTGGAATTCCCTCCCTAAACCTCTCCGCCTCTCTCTCCTCCTTTAAGACGCTCCTTAAAACCGACCTCTTTGACCCAGCTTTTGGTCACCTGTCTTAATATCTCCTGATGTGGCTCGGGGTCAATAGAGAAGTGGGGTTAACACTTGAAGGGGAAAAATCTATTGGGATATTGGGAGCGGGACCAATTGGCCAGCTCTACCAAAGAGCCGGCATAGATACGATGGGCCGAATGGCCATCCTCTGTGCTTGACCGAACTAGCCAGAGAATCACCTGCACCGGCTTCTCTTCCCACTCCCGCACTGTTGCCTCTGGTGTCCCCAGAGGATCTATCCTTGGCCCCCCTCCTATTTCTCATCTACATGTTGCCCATTGGCGACATCATCTGAAGACACAGCGTCAGTTTCCACATGTACGCTGACGACACCCAGCTTTACCTCACCACCACCTCTCTCAACCCCTCCACGTTCTCTAAATTAACACACCGCTTGTCCGACATCCAGTTCTGGATGAGCAGAAATTTTCTCCAATTAAATATTGGGAAGACCGAAGCCATTGTTTTCGGTCCCCGCCACAGACTCCGTTCCCTCGCCACTGACTCCATCCCTCTCCCTAACATCTGTCTGAGGCTGAACCACACTGTTCGCAACCTTGGTGTCATATTTGACCCTGAAATGAGCTTCCGACCACACATCCGCGGCATAACAAAGACCGCCTATTTCCACCTCCGTAGCATCGCCCGTCTCCGCCCCTGCCTCAGCTCATCCACTGCTGAAACCCTCATCCATACCTTTGTTACCTCGAGACTTGACTATTCCAACGCACTCCTGTCTGGCCTCCCACATTCTACCCTACGTAAACTTGAGGTCTTCCAAAACTCGGCTGCCCGTGTCCTAGCTCGCACCAAGTCCCGTTCGCCCATCACCCCCTGTGCTCGCTGACCTACATTGGCTCCCGGCTAAGCAACGTCTCGATTTCAAAATTCTCATCATGTTCAAATCCCTCCACGGCTTCCTCGTCCCTCTCCCTATCTCTGTAACCTCCTCCAGCCCCTACAACCCTCCCCATCTCTGTAACCTCCTCCGGCCCTACACCCCTCCCTATCTCTGTAACCTCCTCCAGCCTCTACAACCCTCCCTATCTCTGTAACCTCCTCCAGCCCCTACAACCCTCCCTATCTCTGTAACCTCCTCCAGCCCCCTACAACCCTCCCTATCTCTGTAACCTCCTCCAGCCTCTACAACCCTCCCTATCTCTGTAACCTTCTCCAGCCCCTACAACCCTCCCTATCTCTGTAACCTCCTCCGGCTCTACACCCCTCCCTATCTCTGTAACCTCCTCCGGCACTACACCCCTCCCTATCTCTGTAACTTCCTCCAGCCCCTACAACCCTCCCTATCTCTGTAACCTCCTCCAGCCCCTACAACGCTCCCTATCTCTGCAACCTCCTCCGGCTCCTACATCCCTCCCTATCTCTGTAACCTCCTCCAGCCCCTACAACCCTCCCTATCTCTGTAACCTCCTCCAGCCCCTACAACACTCCCTATCTCTGTAACCTCCTCCAGCCCCTACAACCCTCCCTATCTCTGTAACCTCCTCCAGCCCCTACAACCCTCCCTATCTCTGTAAACTCCTCCAGCCCCCTACAACACTCCCTATCTCTGTAACCTCCTCCAGCCACTACAACCCTCCCCATCTCTGTAAACTCCTCCAGCCCTTACAACCCTCCCTATCTCTGTAACCTCCTCCAGCCCCTACAACCCTCCCTATCTCTGTAAACTCCTCCAGCCCTACAACCCTCCCAGATCTCTGTAACCTCCTCCAGCCCCGACAACCCACCCTATCTCTGTAACGTCCTCCAGCCCCTACAACCCTCCCTATCTCTGTAACCTCCTCCAGCCCCTACAACCCTCCCTATCTCTGTAACCTCCTCCAGCCCCTACAACCCTTCCTATCTCTGTAACCTCCGCCAGCCCCTACAACACTCCCTATCTCTGTAACCTCCTCCAGCCCCTACAACCCTCCCTATCTCTGTAACCTCCTCCAGCCCCTACAACCCTCCCTATCTCTGTAACCTCCTCCAGCCCCTACAACCATCCCTATCTCTGTAACTTCCTCCAGCCCCTACAACCCTCCCCATCTCTGTAACCTCCTCCAGCCTACACCCCTCCCTATCTCTGTAACCTCCTCCAGCCCCCTACAACCCTCCCTATCTCTGTAACCTCCTCCAGCCCCCTACAACCCTCCCTATCTCTGTAACCTCCTCCAGCCCCTACAACCCTCCCTATCTCTGTAACCTCCTCCAGCCCCCTACAACCCTCCCTATCTCTGTAACCTCCTCCAGCCCCTACAACCCTCCCTGTCTCTGTAACCTCCTCCAGCCCCTACAACCCTCCCTATCCCTGTAACCTCCTCCAGCCCCTACAACCCTCCCTATCTCTGTAACCTCCTCCACCCCCTACAACCCTCCCTATCTCTGTAACCTCCTCCAGCCCCCTCCATCCCTCCCTATCTCTGTAACCTCCTCCAGCCCTTACAACCCTCCCTATCTCTGTAACCTCCTCCAGCCCCTACAACCGTCCCTATCTCTGTAACCTCCTCCAGCCCCTACAACCGTCCCTATCTCTGTAACCTCCTCCAGCCCCAACAACCCTCCGTATCTCTGTATCCTCCTCCAGCCCCTACAACCCTATCTCTGTAACCTCCTCCAGCCCCTACACCCCTCCCTATCTCTGTAACCTCCTCCAGCCCCTACA
This sequence comes from Somniosus microcephalus, assembly GCF_052327205.1. NCBI lineage: Eukaryota > Metazoa > Chordata > Chondrichthyes > Squaliformes > Somniosidae > Somniosus > Somniosus microcephalus. Next base: position 221,699,316 of record NC_140998.1, on the reverse strand, counting down.
ACCCTCCCTATCTCTGTAACCTCCTCCAGCTCCCTACAACCCTCCCTATCTCTGTAACCTCCCCCAGCCCCTACAACCCTCCCTATCTCTGTAACCTCCTCCAACCCCTACAACCCTCCCTATCTCTGTAACCTCCTCCAGCCCCTACAACCCTCCCTATCTCTGTAACCTCCTCCAGCCCCCTACACCCCTCCCTATCTCTGTAACCTCCTCCAGCCCTACAACCCTCCCAGATCTCTGCGCTCCTCCAATTCCAGCCTCTTGCACATCCCCCGATTTCCATCGCTCCACCATTGGCGGCCGTGCCTTCAGCCGCCTGGGCCCCGAGCTCTGGAATTCCCTCCCTAAACCTCTCCGCCTCTGTCTCTCCTCCTTTAAGACGCTCCTTAAAACCGACCTCTTTGACCGAGCTTTTGGTCGCCTGTCCTAATGTCTCCTGATGTGGCTCGAGGTCAAATGTTTTGTGCGATTTACACTCCTGTGAAGCGCCCTGGGACGTTTTACTACATTAATGGCGCTGTATAAATGGCTAGTTATTCCGAAGGGCTGAGTCTCGCTCTGTTGCGGGGCGATCCTTTGATGGGCAGTCCAGAGATTGGGACCCTTGGGCCTCACCATCATTGCATTGCTGCCGATGTGGATCATCGACTTAATGCATTCTGCACGTGTCAACATATCTGCGGGGGGAGATCCCTGGAGGGAGCAGTGCCCTTTTGCCGATGATTATTTTAGCGTGGGGCTGGTACAACCTGCACTTATCATCGCAGCTCCATTGTGCGACTGATTCCTCCTGGGGATTGGTCGGGAGGGACAGGGTGTTGGGGCTACACAGCGCACTGTCCTTTCAGCTCAGCGACCTGGAATCCAACTCAGTGCCGGAGGAAAGGATAAAATTTACACCTTGTTATAAATTTCATCATCGAGAAACTACCTAGGAAATAACACAGGATGGCCAGCTGGTGGCGCCGTCCAAGGAGTATAAATACTCGGGCGTTGGCCCCAGCTTACCAAGGACATTTTGTAATACAAGGAACTAGTGAAGTACAACTAGACCTCTATGTTCTGAAACAAGTTGATTAAAGCCTTGCTTTATGCTCGAACCAAGTGCGTACTGAGTTTTATTACGTCACACCTCTCATAACAGGGGCAACGATGTGCATTTATACAGCGCCTTTAACATAGTAAAACATCCCAAGGCGCTGTGATGAAATATGCCATTCATCACTCATCTGTATTCTCTGTGTGATTGTGCCTGTGACTGTGGTTTAGTTTCAGTTTCATTTCCCTTACCTCAGTTCCGTTTCCTCACCTTGTATTGTATTGTGTGTAGGGCTCCGCCCATACCTGGCCCCTATGTAAGCAGGCTCAGCGTGCCTCCCATCCAGTACTGCAGACCTCTGGATGGAAGACACCTCTCCACTGTGTGTTACCTTCTAAGTTAATAAAAGCCTTGTTTTGTTCCGCTAACATTGAGTCTCGGATTTATTGAGGCACATCAGGCGCTTCACAGTAAATCGGACAAAACCTGACACCGAGCCACAGAAGGAGATATTAATGGCCCAGAAATTCGGGTCGGGGGCTTCCAGCGGGTGCAAGCCCCCGACCTGCACTTACCTTGCGCGCCGGCCGTTGAGCTGTGGGCCCGCGTGGAATTCCGATCCTGGGCCTGCTCCAACTGCCGGCGCGCAGTGCTTGCGTATCCCAGGGGCGCAGTTAGTTCGAAGCGTCCCCTGGGATCACGTGGGCCATGGAGAGCCAATGGTAGCAGGGAATCTCTATTCATAGATTTGACAGGAAGACCTGTCAAATCGATGAATACAATTCAGCCCCAAAACATCACTAAAACTTCAAATAAATTCAATTTTAAAAATAACTATAAATTACATAAAATAACTATTTTAAATAATAATTTAAATTTCTGGAAAAATTAATTACAGTTTCCATTGGGGCTAAAAATAAACTTACCTTTCTTTAATATATTTAAAAATAATAAACCTGTGGAAAAAATGTTTTAATTTTACCTAATTCACCACTTACCTTGTTAAAAGCAGGCCTTGCGACTGCTTTTTACAAGCGTAGCTCCTGGAGACTTACCCTCCCGGAGAAACCTGCAAAAAAAACGGAAGTTCCAGGCGCACACGCTGCCTCTCCGGTGCACGCGTTCGACCTGTGAACCCCTTCCTTTAAGGGACCGGAAGTTCCGGTTTCCCGCGCATGCGCAGTGCATGCACGAAACCGGCACTTTCGTTGGGCCTACGCGTGAGTGCCCGAATTTCTGGCCCATTAGGGCAGGCGACCAAAAGCTGGGTCAAAGAGGTGGGTTTTAAGGAGCGTCTTAAAGGAGGAAAGAGAGAGGCGGAGAGGTTTAGGGAGGGAATTCCAGAGTTCGGGGCCCAGGCAGCTGAAGGCACGGCCGCCAATGGTGGAGCGATCGAAATCGGGGGGATGCCGGCAACTCGATCTCTCTCCTTCCGCGTGTGGGAGTCCAGCCCAGACTATCAGGATGCTTTTACAATTTATAAACCGACGTCCTGAGTTCGTGAAAGGCGCTGTAGAATGCAAGTCTTTCCTTCTTGCTTTCTAACACATTAAAGTATTCGCTGCTCACGAGAGGTAGCGGAGGAGATTGACCAGAATGGTCCCAAGGATGAGGGAGTTCAGTCACGTGGAGAGACTGGAGAAGCTGGGGTTGTTCTCCTTAGAGCAGAGAAGGTTAAGGGGAGATTGACCAGAATGGTCCCAGGGATGAGGGACTTCAGTGATGTGGAGAGACTGGAGAAGCTGGGGTTGTTCTCCTTAGAGCAGAGAAGGTTAAGGGGAGATTGACCAGAATGGTCCCAGGGATGAGGGACTTCAGTGATGTGGAAAGACTGGAGAAGCTGGGGTTGTTCTCCTTAGAGCAGAGAAGGTTAAGGGGAGATTGACCAGAATGGTCCCAGGGATGAGGGACCTCAGTGATGTGGAAAGACTGGAGAAGCTGGGGTTGTTCTCCTTAGAGCAGAGAAGGTTAAGGGGAGATTGACCAGAATGGTCCCAGGGATGAGGGACTTCAGTGATGTGGAGAGACTGGAGAAGCTGGGGTTGTTCTCCTTAGAGCAGAGAAGGTTAAGGGGAGATTGACCAGAATGGTTCCAGGGATGAGGGACTTCAGTTACATGGAGAGATTGGAGAAGCTGGAGTTGTTCTCCTTAGAGCAGAGAAGGTTAAGAGGAGATTGACCAGAATGGTCCCAGGGATGAGGGACTTCAGTGATGTGGAGAGACTGGAGAAACTAGGGTTGTTCTCCTTAGAGCAGAGAAGGTTAAGAGGAGATTGACCAGAATGGTCCCAGGGATGAGGGACTTCAGTGATGTGGAGAGACTGGAGAAGCTGGGATTGTTCTCCTTAGAGCAGAGAAGGTTAAGGGGAGATTGACCAGAATGGTCCCAGGGATGAGGGACTTCAGTGATGTGGAGAGACTGGAGAAGCTGGGATTGTTCTCCTTAGAGCAGAGAAGGTGAGGGGGAGATTGACCAGAATGGTTCCAGGGATGAGGGACTTCAGTGATGTGGAGAGACTGGAGAAGCTGGGGTTGTTCTCCTTAGAGCAGAGAAGGTTAAGAGGAGATTTAATTGAGGTGTTCAAAATCACGAGGGGTTTTGATGGAGTAAATAAGGAGAAACTGTTTCCAGTGGCAGGAGGGTCGGTAACCAGAGGACACAGATTGAAGATAATCGGTAAAAGAACCAGAGGGGGAGATGAGGAGAATTGTTTTTACGCAGCGAGTTGTTGTGATCTGGAACGCGCTGCCTGAAAGGGCGGTGGAAGCAGATTCAAGAGTAACTTTCAAAAGGGGGAATTGGAGATGGAGAGAGACAAAGTGAGAGAGAGTGTGGGAGAGAGAGAGAGAGCGAGACAGAGAGAGAGACAGAGAGAGAGACAGAGAGAGAGACAGAGAGAGAGACAGGGAGAGAGTCAGGGAGAGAGAGAGAGAGAGAGACAGAGAGAGAGAGACAGAGAGCGAGAGACAGGGAGAGAGAGACAGAGAGAGAAAGACAGGGAGAGAGAGGGGGAGAGAGCGAGACGGAGAGAGAGGGGGGAGAGAGAGACAGAGAGACACAGAGAGAGAGAGACAGAGAGAGAGACGGAGAGAGAGAGAGAGACAGAGAGAGACAGAAAGAGAGAGAGCGAGAGACAGGGAGAGAGAGAGTGACACAGAGAGAGAGAGAGAAAGAGAGGGGAGAGAGAGAGAGAGACAGGGAGAGAGAGACAGGGAGAGAGAGGGGAGAGAGAGAGATAGAGAGAGACAGCTCTTGAAACCAATGCCATGGGACAAATTTAGCAACGAGCTGTCCGTTTGCAGAATGGGAGCGGGGCCTCGGGGCAATCACTCATTTCCTCTCATTTATAAAAACACTTAAAAACCGTTATCGCCCTCCAGTGTGGTTCCGGCTGTTTCTTGTCGCTCCCTGTCACCCTTGTGCGAGCTGGAGTGTGGACTGTCACTCCTCCTGACCGAGGAACCTGGTTCGTCCGGGAGGGAGACCTGACACACGGGGTCCAGGGGGGAGGGATCTGACACACGGGGTCCAGGGGGGAGAGATCTGACACATGGGGTCCAGGGGGGAGGGATCTGACACACGGGGTCCAGGCGGGAGAGATCTGACATACGGGGTCCAGGGGGGAGAGATCTGACACACGGGGTCCAGGGGGGAGAGATCTGACACATGGGGTCCAGGGGGGGAGACCTGACACACGGGGTCCCAGGGGGGAGGGGGAGATCTGACACACGGGGTCCAGGGGGGGAGATCTGACACACGGGGTCCCAGGGGGGAGGGGGAGATCTGACACATGGGGTCCCAGGGGGGAGAGATCTGACACACGGGGTCCCAGGGGGGAGAGATCTGACACACGGGGTCCCAGTGGGGGGGAGAGATCTGACACACGGGGTCCCAGGGGGAGAGATCTGACACACGGGGTCCCGGGGGGGAGAGATCTGACACACGGGGTCCCAGGGGGAGAGATCTGACACACGGGGTCCCAGGGGGGGAGATCTGACACACGGGGTCCCAGGGGGGGAGAGATCTGACACACGGGGTCCCGGGGGGGAGATCTGACACACGGGGTCCCAGAGGGGGAGAGATCTGACACACGGGGTCCCAGGGGGGAGAGATCTGACACACGGGGTCCCAGTGGGGAGAGATCTGACACACGGGGTCCAGGGGGGAGAGATCTGACACACGGGGTCCAGGGGGGGAGAGATCTGACACACGGGGTCCAGGGGGGAGAGATCTGACACACGGGGTCCCAGGGGGGAGAGATCTGACACACGGGGTCCAGGGGGGGAGAGATCTGACACACGGGGTCCCAGTGGGGAGAGATCTGACACACGGGGTCCAGGGGGGGAGAGATCTGACACACGGGGTCCCAGTGGGGAGAGATCTGACACACGGGGTCCCGGGGGGAGAGATCTGACACACGGGGTCCCAGGGGGGAGAGACCTGACACACGGGGTCCCGGGGGGAGAGATCTGACACACGGGGTCCCAGGGGGGAGAGATCTGACACATGGGGTCCAGGGGGGAGAGACCTGACACACGGGGTCCCAGGGGGGAGATCTGACACACGGGGTCCCGGGGGGAGGGAGAGACCTGACACACGGGGTCCAGGGGGGGAGAGATCTGACACACGGGGTCCCGGGAGGGGGAGAGATCTGACACACGGGGTCCCAGGGGGGAGAGATCTGACACACGGGGTCCAGGGGGGAGAGATCTGACACACGGGGTCCAGGGGGGAGAGATCTGACACACGGGGTCCAGGGGGGGGGAGGTCTGACACACGGGGTCCAGAGGGGGAGAGATCTGACACACGGGGTCCCAGGGGGGAGAGATCTGACACACGGGGTCCAGGGGGGGAGAGATCTGACCCACGGGGTCCCAGGGGGGAGAGATCTGACACACGGGGTCCAGGGGGGGGGAGATCTGACACACGGGGTCCCGGGGGGGAGAGATCTGACACATGGGGTCCAGGGGGGAGAGATCTGACACACGGGGTCCCGGGGGGGGGAGAGATCTGACACACGGGGTCCCAGGGGGGAGAGAGATCTGACACACGGGGTCCCGGGGGAGAGATCTGACACACGGGGTCCAGGGGGGGAGAGATCTGACACACGGGGTCCAGGGGGAGAGATCTGACACACGGGGTCCAGGGGGGGGAGAGATCTGACACACGGGGTCCCAGGGGGGAGAGATCTGACACACGGGGTCCAGGGGGGGAGAGATCTGACACACGGGGTCCAGGGGGGAGAGATCTGACACACGGGGTCCAGGGGGGGAGAGATCTGAAACACGGGGTCCAGGGGGGAGAGATCTGACACACGGGGTCCAGGGGGGGAGAGATCTGAAACACGGGGTCCAGGGGGGAGAGATCTGACACACGGGGTCCAGGGGGGGAGAGATCTGACACACGGGGTCCAGGGGGGGAGAGATCTGACACACGGGGTCCAGGGGGGAGAGATCTGACACACGGGGTCCCGGGGGGGGAGAGATCTGACACACGGGGTCCAGGGGGGGGAGAGATCTGACACACGGGGTCCAGGGGGGAGAGATCTGACACACGGGGTCCCAGGGGGGAGAGACCTGACACACGGGGTCCCAGGGGGGAGAGACCTGACACACGGGGTCCCAGGGGGGAGAGATCTGACACACGGGGTCCAGGGGGGGGAGAGATCTGACACACGGGGTCCAGAGGGGGAGATCTGACACACGGGGTCCCGGGGGGGAGATCTGACACACGGGGTCCAGGGGGGGAGAGATCTGACACACGGGGTCCAGGGGGGAGAGATCTGACACACGGGGTCCCAGGGGGGAGAGATCTGACACACGGGGTCCCAGGGGGGGAGAGATCTGACACACGGGGTCCCAGGGGGGGAGAGATCTGACACACGGGGTCCAGGGGGGAGAGATCTGACACACGGGGTCCCGGGGGGGGAGATCTGACACACGGGGTCCAGGGGGGAGAGATCTGACACACGGGGTCCAGGGGGGAGAGATCTGACACACGGGGTCCCGGGGGGGGGGAGAGATCTGACACACGGGGTCCAGGGGGGGAGAGATCTGACACACGGGGTCCCAGGGGGGAGAGATCTGACACACGGGGTCCCGGGGGGGAGATCTGACACACGGGGTCCCAGGGGGGGGAGAGATCTGACACACGGGGTCCCAGGGGGGGAGAGATCTGACACACGGGGTCCCAGGGGGGGGAGATCTGACACACGGGGTCCCGGGGGGGGAGAGATCTGACACACGGGGTCCAGGGGGGGAGAGATCTGACACACGGGGTCCAGGGGGGAGAGATCTGACACACGGGGTCCCGGGGGGGGGAGAGATCTGACACACGGGGTCCCAGGGGGGGGGAGATCTGACACACGGGGTCCAGGGGGGAGAGATCTGACCCACGGGGTCCCAGGCGGGAGAGATCTGACACACGGGGTCCCAGGGGGGGGGAGATCTGACACACGGGGTCCAGGGGGGGGGAGATCTGACACACGGGGTCCCAGGGGGGGAGAGATCTGACCCACGGGGTCCCAGGCGGGAGAGATCTGACACACGGGGTCCCAGGGGGGGAGAGATCTGACACACGGGGTCCAGGGGGGGGAGAGATCTGACACACGGGGTCCAGAGGGGGAGAGATCTGACACACGGGGTCCCAGGGGGGGAGAGATCTGACACACGGGGTCCCGGGGGGGAGAGATCTGACACACGGGGTCCCAGAGGGGGAGAGATCTGACACACGGGGTCCAGGGGGGGAGATCTGACACACGGGGTCCCAGGGGGGGAGAGAGATCTGACACACGGGGTCCCAGGGGGGGAGAGATCTGACACACGGGGTCCAGGGGGGAGAGATCTGACACACGGGGTCCCAGGGGGGGAGAGATCTGACACACGGGGTCCCAGGGGGGGAGAGATCTGACACACGGGGTCCCGGGGGGGAGAGATCTGACACACGGGGTCCAGGGGGGGAGAGATCTGACACACGGGGTCCCAGGGGGGGAGAGATCTGACACACGGGGTCCCAGGGGGGAGAGATCTGACACACGGGGTCCCAGGGGGGGGAGATCTGACACACGGGGTCCAGGGGGGGAGAGATCTGACCCACGGGGTCCAGGGGGGGAGAGATCTGACACACGGGGTCCCAGGGGGGGAGAGATCTGACACACGGGGTCCCAGGGGGGGAGAGATCTGACACACGGGGTCCCAGGGGGGGAGAGATCTGACACACGGGGTCCCAGGGGGGAGAGATCTGACCCACGGGGTCCAGGGGGGGAGAGATCTGACACACGGGGTCCCAGGGGGGGAGAGATCTGACACACGGGGTCCCAGGGGGGAGAGATCTGACACACGGGGTCCCGGGGGGGAGAGATCTGACACACGGGGTCCAGGGGGGGAGAGATCTGACACACGGGGTCCCAGAGGGGAGAGATCTGACACACGGGGTCCAGGGGGGAGAGATCTGACACACGGGTTCCAGGGGGGGAGAGATCTGACACACGGGGTCCAGGGGGGAGAGAGATCTGACACACGGGGTCCAGGGGGGAGAGATCTGACACATGGGGTCCCAGAGGGGAGAGATCTGACACACGGGGTCCAGGGGGGAGAGAGATCTGACACACGGGGTCCAGGGGGGAGAGATCTGACACACGGGGTCCAGGGGGGAGAGAGATCTGACACACGGGGTCCCAGGGGGGAGAGATCTGACACACGGGGTCCAGGGGGGAGAGATCTGACACACGGGGCCCAGGAGAGAGATCTGACACACGGGGTCCAGGGGAGAGAGATCTGACACACGGGGTCCCAGGGGGGAGAGATCTGACACACGGGGTCCAGGGGGGAGAGATCTGACACACGGGGTCCAGGGGGGAGAGATCTGACACACGGGGTCCAGGGGGGAGAGATCTGACACACGGGGTCCAGGGGGGAGAGATCTGACACACGGGGTCCCAGGGGGGAGAGATCTGACACACGGGGTCCAGGGGGGAGAGATCTGACACACGGGGTTCAGTGGGGAGAGATCTGACACACGGGGTCCAGGGGGGGGGAGATCTGACACACGGGGTCCAGGGGGGGAGAGATCTGACACACGGGGTCCAGGGGGGGAGAGATCTGACACACGGGGTCCAGGGGGGGGGAGATCTGACACACGGGGTCCAGGGGGGGAGAGATCTGACACACGGGGTCCCGGGGGGGGAGAGATCTGACACACGGGGTCCCGGGGGGGAGAGATCTGACACACGGGGTCCAGGGGGGGAGAGATCTGACACACAGGGTCCAGGGGGGGAGAGATCTGACACACGGGGTCCAGGGGGGGAGAGATCTGACACACGGGGTCCAGGGGGGGAGAGATCTGACACACGGGGTCCCAGGGGGGGGGAGATCTGACACACGGGGTCCAGGGGGGGAGAGATCTGACACACAGGGTCCAGGGGGGGAGAGATCTGACACACGGGGTCCAGGGGGGGAGAGATCTGACACACGGGGTCCAGGGGGGGGGAGATCTGACACACGGGGTCCAGGGGGGGAGAGATCTGACACACGGGGTCCAGGGGGGGAGAGATCTGACCCACGGGGTCCCAGGGGGGAGAGATCTGACCCACGGGGTCCCAGGGGGGGGAGAGATCTGACACACGGGGTCCCAGGGGGGGGAGAGATCTGACACACGGGGTCCCAGGGGGGGGAGATCTGACACACGGGGTCCCGGGGGGGGGGAGATCTGACACACGGGGTCCCGGGGGGGGGGAGATCTGACACACGGGGTCCAGGGGGGGAGAGATCTGACCCACGGGGTCCCAGGGGGGAGAGATCTGACCCACGGGGTCCAGGGGGGGAGAGATCTGACCCACGGGGTCCCAGGGGGGGAGATCTGACACACGGGGTCCAGGGGGGGAGAGATCTGACACACGGGGTCCGGGGGGGGGAGATCTGACACACGGGGTCCGGGGGGGGAGAGATCTGACACACGGGGTCCAGGGGGGAGAGATCTGACACACGGGGTCCAGGGGGGAGAGATCTGACACACGGGGTCCAGGGGGGAGAGATCTGACACACGGGGTCCAGGGGGGAGAGATCTGACACACGGGGTCCAGGGGGGGAGAGATCTGACACACGGGGTCCAGGGGGGAGAGATCTGACACACGGGGTCCCAGGGGGGAGAGATCTGACACACGGGGTCCAGAGGGGGAGAGATCTGACACACGGGGTCCAGGGGGGGGGAGATCTGACACACGGGGTCCAGGGGGGGAGAGATCTGACACACGGGGTCCAGGGGGGGAGAGATCTGACCCACGGGGTCCAGGGGGGGAGAGATCTGACACACGGGGTCCCAGGGGGGAGAGATCTGACACACGGGGTACAGGGGGGGAGAGATCTGACACACGGGGTCCCAGGGGGGAGAGATCTGACACACGGGGTCCAGGGTGGGAGAGATCTGACCCACGGGGTCCAGGGGGGGAGAGATCTGACCCACGGGGTCCCGGGGGGGAGAGATCTGACACACGGGGTCCAGGGGGGAGAGATCTGACACACGGGGTCCGGGGGGGGGAGAGATCTGACACACGGGGTCCCAGGGGGGAGAGATCTGACACACGGGGTCCAGGGGGGAGAGATCTGACACACGGGGTCCAGGGGGGGAGAGATCTGACCCACGGGGTCCCAGGCGGGAGAGATCTGACACATGGGGTCCAGGGGGGGAGAGATCTGACACACGGGGTCCGGGGGGGGGAGAGATCTGACACACGGGGTCCAGGGGGGAGAGATCTGACACACGGGGTCCCAGGGGGGAGAGATCTGACACACGGGGTCCAGGGGGGAGAGATCTGACACACGGGGTCCAGGGGGGAGAGATCTGACACACGGGGTCCAGAGGGGGAGAGATCTGACACACGGGGTCCCAGAGGGGGAGAGATCTGACACACGGGTTCCCAGGGGGGGAGATCTGACACACGGGGTCCCAGGGGGGGAGATCTGACACACGGGGTCCCAGAGGGGGAGAGATCTGACACACGGGTTCCCGGGGGGGAGAGATCTGACACATGGGGTCCCAGGGGGAGGGGGAGATCTGACACACGGGGTCCAGGGGGGAGAGATCTGACACACGGGGTCCAGGGGGGAGAGATCTGACACACGGGGTCCCAGAGGGGGAGAGATCTGACACACGGGGTCCCAGGGGGGGAGAGATCTGACACACGGGGTCCAGGGGGGGAGAGATCTGACACACGGGGTCCCAGAGGGGGAGAGATCTGACACACGGGGTCCAGGGGGGGAGATCTGACACATGGGGTCCCAGAGGGGGAGAGATCTGACACACGGGGTCCAGGGGGGGAGATCTGACACACGGGGTCCAGGGGGGGAGAGATCTGACACACGGGGTCCCGGGGGGGAGAGATCTGACACACGGGGTCCAGGGGGGGGAGATCTGACACACGGGGTCCCAGGGGGGGGAGAGGTCTGACACACGGGGTCCAGGGGGGAGAGATCTGACACACGGGGTCCAGGGGGGAGAGATCTGACACACGGGGTCCAGGGGGGAGAGATCTGACACACGGGGTCCCAGGGGGGGAGAGATCTGACACACGGGGTCCCAGGGGGGGAGAGATCTGACACACGGGGTCCCGGGGGGGGAGAGATCTGACACACGGGGTCCCAGGGGGGGAGAGATCTGACACACAGGGTCCCAGGGGGGGGGGGAGATCTGACACACGGGGTCCCGGGGGGGGGAGATCTGACACACGGGGTCCCAGGGGGGGAGAGATCTGACACACGGGGTCCCAGGGGGGGAGAGATCTGACACACGGGGTCCAGGGGGGGGAGAGATCTGACACACAGGTCCGGGGGGGGGAGAGATCTGACACACGGGGTCCAGGGGGGAGAGATCTGACACACGGGGTCCAGGCGGGGGAGAGATCTGACACACGGGGTCCAGGGGGGAGAGATCTGACACACGGGGTCCAGGGGGGAGAGATCTGACACACGGGGTCCAGAGGGGGAGAGATCTGACACACGGGGTCCCAGGGGGGGGAGAGATCTGACACACGGGGTCCAGAGGGGGAGAGATCTGACACACGGGGTCCCAGGGGGGGGAGAGATCTGACACACGGTGTCCAGGGGGAGAGATCTGACACACGGGGTCCAGGGGGGAGAGATCTGACACACGGGGTCCAGGGGGGAGAGATCTGACACACGGGGTCCAGAGGGGGAGAGATCTGACACACGGGGTCCCAGGGGGGGGAGAGATCTGACACACGGGGTCCCAGAGGGGGAGAGATCTGACACACGGGGTCCAGAGGGGGAGAGATCTGACACACGGGGTCCAGAGGGGGAGAGATCTGACACACGGGGTCCAGAGGGGGAGAGATCTGACACACGGTGTCCAGGGGGGAGAGATCTGACACACGGGGTCCCAGAGGGGGAGAGATCTGACACACGGGGTCCAGGGGGGGAGGTCTGACACACGGGGTCCCAGGGGGGAGAGATCTGACACACGGGGTCCCAGGGGGGGAGAGATCTGACACACAGGTCCGGGGCGGGGAGAGATCTGACACACGGGGTCCCAGGGGGGGAGAGATCTGACACACAGGTCCGGGGGGGGGAGAGATCTGACACACGGGGTCCCGGGGGGGGAGAGATCTGACACATAAGAACATAAGAAATAGGAGCAGGAGTTGGCCATTCGGCCCTTCGAGCCTGCTCCGCCATTCAATGAGATCACGGCTGATCATCGACCTCAATTCCATTCACCAGCCCTATCGCCATACCCCTTGATGCCCTTACTAGTCAGAAATCTATCGACTTCTGTTTTGAATATACCCAATGACTGAGCCTCCACAGCCCTCTGGGGTAGAGAATTCCAAAGATTCACCACCCTCTGAGTGAAGAAATTTCTTCTCATCTCAGCCCTGAATGCCCGACCCTTTATCCTGAGGCTGTGGCCCCTGGTTCTAGACTCCCCAGCCAAGGGAAACATTCTCCCAGCATCCATCCTATCAAGCCCTGTAATAATTTTGTATGCTTCAATGAGATCCCCTCTCATTCTTCTGAATTCAAGAGAATACAGGCCTAGTTTACTCAATCTCTTCTCATACGACAGTCCCGCCATCCCAGGAATCAATCTCGTGAACCTTCGTTGCACTCCCTCTATGGCAAGTATATCCTTCCTTAGGTAAGGAGACCAAAATTGTACACAGTACTCCAGGTGTGGTCTCACCAAGGCCCTATATAATTGGAGTAAGACTTCTTTACTCCTGTACTCAAATCCTTGTAATGAAGGCCAGCATACCATTTGCCTTCCTAATGGCTTGCTGCACCTGCACATTCACTTTCAGGGACTCATGTACAAGGACACCCAGGTCCCTTTGAGCATCTGCATTCCCCAATCTTCCACCATTTAGGAAATACTCTGCCTTTCTGTTTTTTCTACCAAAGTGGATAACTTCACATTTATCCACATTATATTCCATCTGCCATGTTCTCGCCCACTCACTGAGCCTGTCGAGATCCCCCTGAAGCCTCTTCACATCCTCTTCACAACTGACACTGCCACCTAGCTTTGTATCATCTGCAAATTTGGAAATGTTACATTTCGTCCCCTCATCCAAATCATTGATATAGATTGTGAATAGCTGGGGCCCAAGCACCGATCCTTGCGGTACCCCACTAGTCACAGCCTGCCATCCTGAAAAAGACCCGTTTATCCCAGTATATCCTTCCTAAGGTGTGGTGCCCAGAACTGCTCACAGTACTCCAGGTGTGATCTCACCAAGGCCCTATATAATTGGAGTAAGACTTCCTTACTCCTGTACTCAAATCCTCTTGTAATCCCACTATTCAAAAAAGGTGGTAGAGAGAAAACGGGGAATTACAGACCGCTAAGCCTGACATCGGTAGTGGGGAAAATGCTAGAGTCCATTATAAAAGATGTAGGCCTTCTCCGTGGTGCCGGGCTCATTTGCCGGCACTATCCAGCGGCGATCTCCCCGTTACAGGCACCTCCCCCTTAAGAGAAGGAGGAGGCCTGCAGTACCGCAGCCTGCCGCTCCGCAGCGGGTGGCGCAGCGGCGCCTAGAGCGCTGAAATTCAGTTTCAGCGCCCCAAGCAGGGGCGGGCACACCCTGGAATAGCGCCCGGTTCCGACTTGGGGCGCAAAAACTGAATATCTGACGGGCGCAACTGGCTCCGCGCTCAGCGCTAACTTTTGGGCGCACGCCAGCTGGCGGGCCCAAAGTGAATTTCTAGGCCGTAATAGCAGAGCACTTGGAAAACAGTGACAGGATCAGACAAAGTCAACATGGATTTACAAAAGGTAAATTGTGCTTGGCTAATCTACTGGAATTTTTTGAGGATGTAACTGGTAAAATGGATAAGGGAGAACCAGTGGATGTGGTGTATTTGGACTTTCAGAAGGATTTCGATAAGGTCCCACATAAGAGATTAGCGTGTAAAGTTAAGGCACATGGGATTGGGGGCAAGGTATTGTCTTGGATAGAGAACTGGTTGGCAGACAGAAAGCAGAGTTGGAATAAACAGGTCTTTTTCCGAGTGGCAGGCAGTGACGAGTGGGGTACCGCAGGGATCGGTCCTTGGACCCCAGCTATTCACAATATATATTAATGATCTAGACAAGGGAACTAGATGTAATATCTCCAAATTTGCAGACGACACAAAGCTGGGTGGGCGTGTGTGCTGTGAGGAGGATGCCGAGAAACTCCAGGATGATTTGGACAGGTTGGGTGATTGGGCAGAAGCATGGCAGATGCAATATAACGTGGATAAATGTGAGGTTATCCACTTTGGTGGCAAAAACAGGAAGGCAGATTATTATCTAAATGGCAATAGATTGGGAGAAGGGGAAGTGCAACGAGACCTGGGTGTCCTTGTGCACCAGTCGCTGAAGGTAAGCATGCAGGTGTAGCAGGCAGCAAGACCTGGACAACATTCAGACTTGGGCTGACAAGTGGCAAGTAACATTCGCACCACACAAGTGCCAGGCAATGACCATCTCCAACAAGCAAGACTCTAGTCATCTCCCCTTGACATTCAATGGCATTACCATCGCTGAATCCCCCACTATCAACATCCTGGGGGTTACCATTGATCAGAAACTGAACTGGACCAGCCACATAAATACTGTGGCTACAAGAGCAGGTCAGAGGCTGGGTATTCTGCGGCGAGTGTCTCACCTCCTGACTCCCCAAAGCCTTTCCACCATCTACAAGGCACAAGTCAGGAGTGTGATGGAATACTCTCCACTTGCCTGAATGAGTGCAGCTCCAACAACACTCGAGAAGCTCGACACCATTCAGGATAAAGCAGCCCGCTTGATTGGCACCCCATCCACCTTCAACATTCACTCCCTCCACCACCGGCGCACTGTGCCTGCAGTGTGTACCATCTACAAGATGCACTGCAGCAACTCGCCAAGGCTTCTTCGGCAGCACCTCCCAAACCCGCCACCTCTTCCACCTAGAAGGACAAGGACAGCAGGCGCATGGGAACATCACCACCTACAAGTTCCCCTCCAAGCCACACACCATCGCCGTTCCTTCACTGTCGCTGGGCCAAAATCCTGGAACTCCCTTCCTAACAGCATTGTGGGTGTACCTACACCACACGGACTGCAGCGGTTCAAGAAGGCGGCTCACCACCATCTTCTCAAGGGCAATTAGGGATGGGCACTAAATGCAGGCCTAGCCAGCGACGCCCACATCCCATCAATGAATTTTTTAAAAAGGCAAATGGAATGTTGGCCTTCATAGCGAGAGGGTTTGAGTACAGGAGCAAGGATGTCTTGCTGCAGTTGTACAGGGCCTTGGTGAGACCACACCTTGAGTATTGTGTGCAGTTTTGGTCACCTTATCTGAGGAAGGATGTTCTTGCCATGGAAGGAGTTCAGCGAAGATTCACCAGACTGATACCTGGGATGGCAGGAATGACGTATGAGGAGAGATTGGGTCGATTGGGCTTGTACTCGCTGGAGTTTAGAAGAATGAGAGGGGATCTCATTGAAACTTATAAAATTCTGACAGGACTGGACAGACTAGATGCAGGAAGGATGTTCCCGATGGTCGGGGAGTCCAGAACCAGGGGTCACAGTCTAAGAATAAGGGGTAGGCCATTTAGGACAGAAATGAGGAGGAATTTCTTCACCCAGAGAGTGGTGAACCTGTGGAATTCTCTACCACAGAAGGCAGTAGAGGCCAACGTATTAAATATATTCAAGAAGGAGTTAGATATATTTCTTAAGGCTAAAGGGATCAAGGGATATGGGGAGAAAGCAGGGACCGGGTACTGAATTTGGATGATCAGCCATGATCTCATTAAATGGCGGAGCAGGCTCGAGGGGCCGAATGGCCGACTCCTGCTCCTATCTTCTATGTTTCTATGACTCAGTGTTGGGATATCTTTTTAAAAGCAAAAGTTAAAAGAATTATAAATTCCATTTGTCCATTTTCGTTGAGCTTTCCATGTTACAGGCCATGATATAAAAACAGAATCTGCTGGAAACACACAGATCAGTCAGAATCCTCTTGTAATGAAGAGGGCCCCGAGGAGAGATCTCAAACACGGGGTCCCGGGGGAGGAGGGGGAGATCGGGAACACGGGGTCCCGGGGGAGGGGGAGATCTGGAACAAGGGGTCCCGGGTGGAGGGGGAGATCTGGAACACGGGGTCCCGGGGTAGGAGGGGGAGATCTCAAACACGGGGTCCCGGGGGAGGAGGGGGAGATCGGGAACACGGGGTCCCGGGGGAGGGGGAGATCTGGAACACGGGGTCCCGGGGGGAGGGGGAGATCGGGAACACGGGGTCCCGGGGGAGGGGGAGATCTGGAACAAGGGGTCCCGGGTGGAGGGGGAGATCTCAAACACGGGGTCCCGGGGGAGGGGGAGATCTGGAACACGGGGTCCCGGGGGGAGGGGGAGATCTGGAACAAGGGGTCCCGGGGGAGGGGGAGATCTGGAACACGGGGTCCCGGGGGAGGGGGAGATCTGGAACACGGGGTCCCGGGGGGGAGGGGGAGATCTGGAACACGGGGTCCCGCGGAGGAGGAGGAGATCTGGAACACGGGGTCCCGGGGGAGGGGGAGATCTGGAACACGGGGTCCCGGGGGAGGGGGAGATCTGGAACACGGGGTCCCGGGGGAGGGGGAGATCTGGAATATGGGGTCCCGGGGGGAGGAGGGGGAGATCTGGAACACGGGGTCCTGGGGGGAGGGGGAGGTCTGGAACACGGGGTCCCGGAGGAGGAGGAGGAGGAGATCTGGAACACGGGGTCTCGGGGGAGGAGGAGGAGATCTGGAACACGGGGTCCCGGGGGGAGGGGGAGATCTGGAACACGGGGTCCCGGGGGAGGAGGAGGAGATCTGGAACACGGGGTCTCGGGGGAGGAGGAGGAGATCTGGAACACGGGGTCCCGGGGGGAGGGGGAGATCTGGAACACGGGGTCCTGGGGGGAGGGGGAGATCTGGAACACGGGGTCCCGTGGGAGGAGGAGGAGATCTGGAACACGGGGTCTCGGCGGAGGAGGAGGAGATCTGGAACACGGGGTCCCGGGGGAGGGGGGGGAGATCGGGAACACGGGGTCCCGGGGGAGGAGGAAGAGATCTGGATCACGGGGTCCCGGGGGGAGGGGGAGATCTGGAACACGGGGTCCCGGGGGAGGGGGTTTGATCTGGAACACGGTGTCCCGGGGGAGGGGGAGATCTGGAACACGGGGTCCCGGGGGAGGGGGTGATCTGGAACACGGGGTCCCGGGGGAGGGGGAGATCTGGAACACGGGGTCCCGGGGGAGGGGGAGATCTGGAACACGGTGTCCCGGGGGGAGGAGGGGGAGATCTGGAACACGGGGTCCTGGGGGGAGGGGGAGATCTCAAACACGGGGTCCCGGGGGAGGGGGAGATCTGGAACACGGGATCCCGGGGGGAGGGGGAGATCTGGAACAAGGGGTCCCGGGGGAGGGGGAGATCTGGAACACGGGGTCCCGGGGGGGAGGGGGAGATCTGGAACACGGGGTCGCAGGGGAGGAGGAGGAGATCTGGAACACGGGGTCCCGGGGGAGGAGGAGGAGATAGGGAACACGGGATCCCGGGGGAGGGGGAGATCTGGACCACGGGGTCCCGGGGGAGGAGGAGGAGATAGGGAACACGGGGTCCCGGGGGGAGGGGGAGATCTGGAACAAGGGGTCCCGGGGGAGGGGGAGATCTGGAACAAGGGGTCCCGGGTGGAGGGGGAGATCTCAAACACGGGGTCCCGGGGGAGGGGGAGATCTGGAACACGGTGTCCCGGGGGAGGGGGAGATCTGGAACACGGGGTCCCGGGGGAGGGGGAGATCTGGAACACGGGGTCCCCGGGGGAGGAGGGGGTGATCCGGAACACCGGGTCCCGGGGGAGGGGGAGATCTGGAACACGGTGTCCTGGGGGGAGGGGGAGATCTCAAACTCGGGGTCCCGGGGGAGGGGGAGATCTGGAACACGGGGTCCCGGGGGGAGGGGGAGATCTGGAACACGGGGTCCCGGGGTAGGAGGAGGAGATCTGGAACACGGGGTCCCGGGGGAGGGGGAGATCTGGAACACGGGGTCCCGGGGGAGGAGGAGGAGATCTGGAACACGGGGTCCCGGGGGAGGAGGGGGAGATCGGGAACACGGGGTCCCGGGGGAGGAGGAGGAGATCTGGAACACGGGGTCCCGGGGGGAGGGGGAGATCTGGAACAAGGGGTCCCGGGGGAGGGGGAGATCTGGAACACGGGGTCCCGGGGGGAGGGGGAGATCTGGAACAAGGGGTCCCGGGGGAGGGGGAGATCTGGAACACGGGGTCCCGGGGGAGGGGGAGATCTGGAACACGGGGTCCCGGGGGGGAGGGGGAGATCTGGAACACGGGGTCCCGGGGAGGAGGAGGAGATCTGGAACACGGGGTCCCGGGGGGAGGGGGAGATCTGGAACACGGGGTCCCGGGGGAGGGGGAGATCTGGAACACGGGGTCCCGGGGGAGAGGGAGATCTGGAACATGGGGTCCCGGGGGGAGGAGGGGGAGATCTGGAACACGGGGTCCTGGGGGGAGGGGGAGGTCTGGAACACGGGGTCCCGGAGGAGGAGGAGGAGATCTGGAACACGGGGTCTCGGGGGAGGAGGAGGAGATCTGGAACACGGGGTCCCGGGGGGAGGGGGAGATCTGGAACACGGGGTCCCGGGGGAGGAGGAGGAGATCTGGAACACGGGGTCTCGGGGGAGGAGGAGGAGATCTGGAACACGGGGTCCCGGGGGGAGGGGGAGATCTGGAACACGGGGTCCTGGGGGGAGGGGGAGATCTGGAACACGGGGTCCCGTGGGAGGAGGAGGAGATCTGGAACACGGGGTCTCGGCGGAGGAGGAGGAGATCTGGAACACGGGGTCCCGGGGGAGGGGGGGGAGATCGGGAACACGGGGTCCCGGGGGAGGAGGAAGAGATCTGGATCACGGGGTCCCGGGGGGAGGGGGAGATCTGGAACACGGGGTCCCGGGGGAGGGGGTTTGATCTGGAACACGGGGTCCCGGGGGAGGGGGAGATCTGGAACACGGGGTCCCGGGGGAGGGGGTGATCTGGAACACGGGGTCCCGGGGGAGGGGGAGATCTGGAACACGGGGTCCCGGGGGAGGGGGAGATCTGGAACACGGGGTCCCGGGGGAGGGGGAGATCTGGAACACGGGGTCTCGGCGGAGGAGGAGGAGATCTGGAACACGGTGTCCCGGGGGGAGGAGGGGGAGATCTGGAACACGGGGTCCTGGGGGGAGGGGGAGATCTCAAACACGGGGTCCCGGGGGAGGGGGAGATCTGGAACACGGGATCCCGGGGGGAGGGGGAGATCTGGAACAAGGGGTCCCGGGGGAGGGGGAGATCTGGAACACGGGATCCCGGGGGGAGGGGGAGATCTGGAACAAGGGGTCCCGGGGGAGGGGGAGATCTGGAACACGGGGTCCCGGGGGGAGGAGGAGGAGATCTGGAACACGGGGTCCCGGGGGAGGAGGAGGAGATAGGGAACACGGGGTCCCGGGGGGAGGGGGAGATCTGGAACAAGGGGTCCCGGGGGAGGGGGAGATCCGGAACAAGGGGTCCCGGGTGGAGGGGGAGATCTCAAACACGGGGTCCCGGGGGAGGGGGAGATCTGGAACACGGTGTCCCGGGGGAGGGGGAGATCTGGAACACGGGGTCCCGGGGGAGGGGGAGATCTGGAACACGGGGTCCCCGGGGGAGGAGGGGGTGATCCGGAACACGGTGTCCCGGGGGAGGGGGAGATCTGGAACACGGGGTCCCGGGGGAGGGGGAGATCTGGAACACGGGGTCCCCGGGGGAGGAGGGGGTGATCCGGAACACCGGGTCCCGGGGGAGAGGGAGATCTGGAACACGGTGTCCTGGGGGGAGGGGGAGATCTCAAATTGGGGTCCCGGGGGAGGGGGAGATCTGGAACACGGGGTCCCGGGGGGAGGGGGAGATCTGGAACACGGGGTCCCGGGGGAGGGGGAGATCTGGAACACGGGGTCCCGGGGGAGGAGGAGGAGATCTGGAACACGGGGTCCCGGGGGAGGAGGGGGAGATCGGGAACACGGGGTCCCGGGGGAGGAGGAGGAGATCTGGAACACGGTGTCCCGGGGGAGGGGGAGATCTGCAACACGGGGTCCCGGGGGAGGGGGTTTGATCTGGAACACGGGGTCCCGGGGGAGGGGGAGATCTGGAACACGGGGTCCCGGGGGTGGGGGAGATCTGGAACACGGGGTCCCGGGGGAGGGGGAGAACTGGAACACGGGGTCCCGGGGGGAGGAGAGGGAGATCTGGAACACGGGGTCCCGGGGGGAGGGGGAGATCTGGAACACGGGGTCCCGGGGGGAGGAGGGGGAGATCGGGAACACGGGGTCCCGGGGGAGGAGGAGGAGATCTGGAACACGGGGTCCCGGGGGGAGGGGGGGATCTGGAACACGGGGTCCCGGGGGGAGGAGGGGGAGATTGGGAACACGGGGTCCCGGGGGAGGAGGAGGAGATCTGGAACACGGGGTCCCGGGGGGAGGGGGGATCTGGAACACGGGGTCCCGGGGGAGGGGGAGATCTGGAACACGGGGTCCCG
>NC_140998.1:221655702-221673202 GCF_052327205.1 Somniosus microcephalus | reverse complement strand
CTAGGGGTCAAATTAAAAAACAGAACCTCAAGGGTAATAATCTCTGGATTATTACCTGAGCCACGAGCGAATTTGGCTAGGACAAATAAAATTAGAGAGTTAAATGTGTGGCTCAAAGACTGGTGTGGGAGAAATGGGTTTTGCTTCCTGGGACACTGGCACCAGTACTGGGGCAGGAGGGAGCTGTTCCGTTGGGACGGGCTTCACTTGGCCAGTGCTGGGACTAGAGTCCTGGCGGATCATATAACTAGGGCTGTAGAGAGGGCTTTAAACTAACTAGTGGGGGGGAGGTTCCTAGAGAGCAAATAATAAAAATGACAACAGAGAAGGTCATAGACTTAGGTAGCAGTGGGGAAATTAAAAACCAGAGCATGTCAGGAAGGGGCAGAAGGTATGGAGTAAAGGGTAAAGTAATAAAAAGGGCAAAAGCAGAAACTAAGTGTCACAAAACATATTTGAAAGTTCTCTATCTGAATGCACGTAGCATTCGTAACAAAATAGACAAGTTAATGGCACAAATAACTACATATGGGTATGATCTTGTGGCCATTACAGAAACATGGCTGCAGGGTGACAATGCCTGGGAATTAAACATACCAGGTTATTTAACGATCAGGAAGGACAGGCAGGAAGGAAGGGGAGGTGGGGTGGCTATGTTAATGAAGGAAGGAATCACTGTAATACAGAGAAATGATATTGGGTCAAAAGATCAGGATAATGAAACAGTTTGGGTGGAGGTAAGGAATAATAAGGGGGAAAAAACACTAGTGGGCGTAGTCTATAGGCCTCCGAACAGTTGCAACTCTGTTGGACGGAGTATCAATCAGGAAATAGTTGAGGCTTGTAATAAGGGAACATCGATAATTATGGGGGATTTTAACTATCATATTAATTGGACAAATCAAATTGGGCAGGGCTGCCTTGAGGATGAGTTCATTGAGTGTATTAGGGATGGGTTTCTTGAGCAGTATGTAACTGAACCAACCAGGGGGCAAGCAACCTTAGATCTGGTCCTGTGTAATGAGACAGGATTAATTAAAAATGTCCTAGTAAAGGATCCCCTTGGAATGAGTGACCATAACATGGTTGAATTCCATATTCAATTAGAGGGTGAGAAGGTTGGATCTCAAACAAGTGTGCTAAGCTTGAATAAAGGAGACTATGAAGGTATGAGAGCGGAATTGAGTAGAGTGGATTGGGAAAATAGATTAAAGGGTAAGACGATACATGATCAGTGGTGTACATTTAAGGAGTTATTTTACAACTTCCAAAAAAAATATACTCCACTGAGAAGAAAAGGGTGTAAAAGAAAAGACAGCCATCTGTGGCTAAGTAAAGAAATTAAGGATAGTATTCGACTAAAAACAAGGGCATATAAGGTAGCCAAATCTAGTGGGAGGATAGAGGATTGGGAAAACTTTAAAAGACAGCAAAAAATAACAAAAAGATTGATTAAGAAAGGGAAGATAGATTATGAAAGTAAATTGGCAAAAAATATAAAAACAGATAGTAAGAGATTTTATAGTTATATAAAAAGAAAAAGGGTGGCTAAAGTAAATGTTGGTCCCTTAGAGGATGAGACCGGGAAATTAATGGTGGGAAATATGGAGATGGCAAAAACACTGAATGAATATTTTGTATCAGTCTTTACAGTAGAGGACACTAAGAATATCCCAACACTGGACAAACAGGGGGCTATAGGGGGGAGGAGCTAAACACGATCAAAATCACTAAGGAAGTGGTACTCGGTAAAATAATGGGACTCAAGGCGGATAAATCACCTGGACCTGATGGCTTACATCCTAGGGTCTTGAGGGAAGTGGCAGTAGGAATTGTGGATGCACTGGTAATAATTTTCCAAAACTCCCTGGTCTCAGCAAAGGTCCCGGCAGACTGGAAAACTGCTAATGTAACACCCTTATTTAAAAAGGGCAGTAGACAGAAGGCTGGAAACTATAGACCGGTTAGCCTAACATCTGTGGTAGGTAAAATTTTGGAGTCCATTATAAAGGAGACAGTAACAGGACATTTGGATAATCATAATTTAATAGGACAAAGTCAGCATGGTTTTATGAAGGGGAAGTCATGTTTGACAAATTTGCTGGAGTTCTTTGAGGAAGTAACATATAAGGTGAATAAAGGGGAACCAGTGGATGTAGTGTATTTAGACTTCCAAAAGGCATTTGACAAGGTGCCACACAAAAGATTATTGCTTAAGATAAAAAATCACAGAATTGGGGGTAATATTCTGGCATGGATAGAGGATTGGCTATCTAACAGAAGGCAGAGAGTTGGGATAAATGGTTCATTATCAGACTGGCAATCACACAGACACAGAACTCACAGAAACCCCACAGTGCAGATAGAGGCCATTTCGGCCCATCGAGCCTGCACCGACACATATCCCACCCGATCCCCGTAACCCCTACACCAACACATATCCCACGCTATCCCCGTAACCCCACGTATTTAATCCCCCTAACACTAAGGGTCAATTTATCATAGCCAATCATCCTAACCCGCACATCTTTGGACTGTGGGAGGAAACCGGAGCACCCGGAGAAAACCCACGCAAACACGGGGAGAATGTGCAAACTCCACACAGACAGTCACCCGAGGCTGGATTCGAACCCGGGTCCCTGGCACTGTGAGGCAACAGTGCTAACCACTATGCCACCGTGCCGCCAATCAGTAAATAGTGGTGTTCCGCAGGGGTCAGTGCTGGGTCCCCAACTCTTTACAATCTATATTAACGATTTGGAGGAGGGGACCGAGTGTAACATATCAAAGTTTGAAGATGATACTAAGATGGGAGGGAAAGTAGTGAGTGAGGAGGACATAAAAAACCTGCAAGGGGACATAGAGAGGCTAAGTAAGTGGGCAGAGATTTGGCAGATGGAATACAATACTGGAAAGTGTGAGGTTATGCACTTTGGCAGGAAAAATCATAGAGCAAGTTATTATCTTAATGGCAAGAAACTGGAAAGTACTGAAGTACAAAGGGATCTGGGGGTCCTGGTGCACGAAACTCAAAAGGTTAGTATGCAGGTGCAGCAAGTGATTAAGAAGGCCAATGGAATGTTGGCTTTCATTGCTAGGGGGATAGAATATAAAATAGGGAGGTATTGCTTCAGTTGTACAAGGTATTGGTAAGACCACACCTGGAATACTGCACACAGTTTTGGTGTCCATACTTAAGTAAAGACATACTTGCTCTCGAGTCAGTACAAAGAAGGTTCACTCGGTTATTCCCGGGAATGAGGGGATGGACATATGAGGAGAGGTTGAGTAGATTGGGACTCTACTCATTGGAGTTCAGAAGAATGAGAGGCGATCTTATTGAAACATATAAGATTGTGAAGGGGTTGGATCGGATGGATGCGGGGAGGATGTTCCCGATGATGGGTGAAACTAGAACTAGGGGGCATAGTCTTAGAATAAGGGGCTGCTCTTTCAAAACTAAGATGAGGAGGAACTACTTCACTCAGAGGGTGGTAGGTCCATGGAATATGCTGCCCCAAAAAGCTGTAGAAGCTACATCATTACATAAATTTAAAACAGAAATAGACAGTTTCCTAGAAGTAAAGGGAATTAAGGGTTACGGGGAGCGGGCAGGAATTTGGACATGAGTCTAGGTTCGGATCGGACATGGCCCTGTGGGTAGCGGAGCGGGCCCAGGGGCCGTGTAGCCTGATCCTGCTCCTATTTCGTGTGTCTAATTCTGTTAGATGCAGGAGATGGTTCTGTGATAGTGGATTGGCGGTTAGGATCAGATCAGCCATGATCTTATTGAATGGCGGAGCAGGCTCGAGGGGCCGATTGGCCTACTCCTGCTCCTATTTCTTATGTTCTTATATGTTCTCTCTCACTCTCTCTGTCTCACTCTCTGTCTCTCTCTCTCTGTCTCTCTCTCTCTCTCTCTGTCTCTCTCGCTCTCTGTCTCTCTCTCTCCCTCCCTCTCTCTGTCTCCCTCTCTCTCTCTCTCTCTCTGCCTCTCTCTCTGTCTGTCTCTCTCTCTCCCTCCCTCCCTCTCTCTCTCTCTCTCTCTCTCTCTGTGTCTCTCTCTCTCTGTGTTTCTCTCTCTCTGTCTCTCTCTCTCCCTCCCTCTCTCTCTCTCTCTCTCTCTCTCTGTGTCTCTCTCTCTCTCTCTCTGTGTTTCCCTCTCTCTGTCTCTCTCTCTCTGTCTCTCTCCCACACTCTCTCTCTCTCTCTCTCTGTCTCTCTCTCTCTGTGTTTTCCTCTCCCTGTCTCTCTCTCTCTCTGTCTCTCTCTCTCTCTCCCTCCCTCTCTCTCTCTCTCTCTGTCTCTCTCTCTCTGTGTTTCTCTCTCTCTGTCTCTCTCTCTCCCTCCCTCTCTCTCTCTCTCTCTGTGTCTCTCTCTCTCTCTCTCTCTCTGTGTTTCCCTCTCTCTGTCTCTCTCTCTCTGTCTCTCTCCCACACTCTCTCTCTCTCTCTCTCTCTCTGTCTCTCTCTCCAATTCCAATTCCAATTCCAATTAAAATGCTTTATTGGCATGAAAGTTTACAGAGAACCATATTGCCAAAGCTTACATAGCAAAAAGGTACAGTTTTCCAACATTCTGTAGGTGTCAATCGATTTGACATTTGTTGGGTATATACAATATTACTTTTAAACAATATTAATTTTAAACAGTCTTTGTACTTCATTTGGTACGTTCAATATTAATTTTAAACAGTCTTAATTTTAAACAGTCCTCAGGTTGTGACATGTTGTTACATATTTGGCCCCAAGGTATGGTCTGTCTCCTTCTCCTAGGACTAATCTCAATTTTGACAGATCATCCAATTCCTTGAAATCTGGGGTTGTTTGGCTTAGCTTGTTGAATAATATGTTTCTTGATGTGTTGAATTTTTCGCATTTTAGGAGGAAATGCATTTCTGTTTCAACCTCGCCAGCCAGACATTGATCGCATATTCTATTCTCTCTAGGCTGCCAGGATTTCTTGTATCTGCCTTTTTCAATTTCCAGTTGGTGGTCGCTTAGTCTGTACCTGGTGAGGGTCTGTCTCTGTTTTGTGTCTCTGATGGTCGTGAGGTAGTCTGCCAGTTTATATTCTCTTTTTAGGGCCCGGTAACATTCTAATCTGCTTTGGCTTTCGGTTATTTTGTTCCAATGTTCCAGGTAGGTTTCTTTGCATTTTTTAATGATTTGGTTCACTCGGATTGGTGTTTGGGCGGCTGTGTTGGTCTGGGGCTGGTCAGGGTCCGGCTGAGTACTTAGTTTCCGTAGCAGCTGACTCAGGGGACTCTTTTCTGGGTTTAGCTCTTGGGTCTGAAAGGCTTTGAAATGAAGGGTGTCTGGGGAGCTAGATTTGAGGTGATTTAGGAAGTTTAGTGCTCGTTTTTGGATGTTTATTATCAGTGGGTATCTGCCTAGTTCGGCTCTGCATGCATTTGTTGGCGTTTTCCTTTGGGTGCGAAGGATGCTTCGGCAGAATTCTGCATGTAGGGCTTCTATTGTATGTTTTTCCCATTTAGTGTAGCTTTGGTGATTTAGCGGGCCCCATACTTCACTACCGTACAGTGCAATGGGCAGGATTATGCTGTCAAATATTTTGAGCCAGATTTTGATTGGGATTTGGATGTTGTAGAATTTTCTTTTTATTGCATATAGGGCTCTTCGGGCTTTTTCTTTTAGTGCATTCACTGCTATGCTGAAGCTCCCTGATGCTGTAATAGTTAGATCAAGGTAGGTGTAGCTCATAGTGTGTCCTATAGTGATATCACTGAGGGTAAACTGGTATTTGTTTTCCTGACATCTGGGCCTTTTTTGAAAAATCATGATGTTGGTTTTCTTTAGATTTACTGTTAGAGCCCAATTTTGGCAGTATTTGTCGAGTAGGTCTAGTTGTTGCTGTAATCCCTGTTCTGTGGGAGACAGCAGAACCAGGTCGTCCGCATAGAACAGGGATTTCACTTCTCCATCTATGAGACGGAGACCTGGTGACTCGCTTTGCTCCAGCATGTCTGCTAATTCATTTATGTATATGTTGAACAGGGTCGGGCTCAAATTGCAGCCCTCAAATCTCTCTCTGTGTTTTCCTCTCCCTGTCTCTCTCTCTCTCTCTGTCTCTCTCTCTCTCTCCCTCCCTCTCTCTCTCTCTCTCTCTGTGTTTCCCTCTCTCAGTCTCTCTCTCTCAGTTCAGTTCAGTTCAAATGCTTTATTGGCATGAAAGTTTACAGAGAACCATATTGCCAAAGCTTACATAGCAAAAAGGTACAGTTTTCCAACATTCTGTAGGTGTCAATCGATTTGACATTTGTTGGGTGTATACAATATTACTTTTAAACAATATTAATTTTAAACAGTCTTTCTACTTCATTTGGTACGTTCAATATTAATTTTAAACAGTCTTACTTTTAAACAGTCCTCAGGTTGTGACATGTTGTTACATATTTAGCCCCAAGGTATGGTCTGTCTCCTTCTCCTAGGACTAATCTCAATTTTGACAGATCATCCAATTCCTTGAAATCTGGGGTTGTTTGGCTTAGCTTGTTGAATAATATGTTTCTTGATGTGTTGAATTTTTCACATTTTAGGAGGAAATGCATTTCTGTTTCAACCTCGCCAGCCAGACATTGATCGCATATTCTATTCTCTCTAGGCTGCCAGGATTTCTTGTATCTGCCTTTTTCAATTTCCAGTTGGTGGTCGCTTAGTCTGTACCTGGTGAGGGTCTGTCTCTGTTTTGTGTCTCTCTCTGTCTCTCTCTCTCTCTCCCCCTCCCTCTCTCTCTCTCTCTCTGTCTCTCTCTCTCTGTGTTTTCCTCTCCCTGTCTCTCTCTCTCTCCCTCCCTCTCTCTCTCTCTCTGTCTCTCTCTCTCTCCCTCCCTCTCTCTCATTCTCTGTCTCTCTCCCACACTATCTGTCTCCCTCTCCCTCTCTGTCTCTCTCCCACACTCTCTCTCGCTCAGTCTCCAATTGCCCCTTTTGAAAGTTACTATTGAATCTGCTTCCACCGCCCTTTCAGGCAGCGCGTTCCAGATCACAACAACTCGCTGCGGAAAAACAATTCTCCTCATCTCTCCCCCCTCCCCGGTTCAGCTGCAGAGAGGGACTGGGTCCTTGATAGCAGGACATAATAGAGCTCAGACAGATTGGAGAATTGCTGGCATTCATTGAATCTTTCCTCTTAGTTGGAGAAAGCCAGAATCTTCAAGGTCATCACAATCTGCGCCTCTGGCTGGGATGCTGTGATTTATCACTGCTCCCATCACTCCGAGTCTGTGCTATTTATGTGTTCCTATTGTGTAGCACGCTCTTTCCCACATCTCCTCCTGATCTGTCCCAGACTTAAAAAGCACAAAGGACATTTATAATTTCTTTTTAAAAGTTGGCCGATCTATTGCTTTGTTTAAATTTATTCCCTACCCTCTCCTGAAAATGGACGGGCGCCCACGGGGACTCAGGTTCCCCTCCCTCGGATTGTGGCCATTCTCAGCCGCGGTCAGTGGGTTTAGCACTCTCTCTCTCTCTCTCTCTCTCTCGGCTCAGAGTCAGAAGGTCGTAGGTTCGAGCCCTCACTCCCGAGACTCAAAGCCCATAATCCAGGCTGACACACCCCAGTGCCAGTACTGAGGGAGCGCTGCGCTGTCGGAGGGGCGGTACTGAGGGAGTGCCGCACTGTCGGAGGGTCAGTACTGAGGGAGTGCCGCACTGTCGGAGGGGCGGTACTGAGGGAGCGCCGCACTGTCGGAGGGGCAGTACTGAGGGAGCGCCGCACTGTCGGAGGGGCAGTACTGAGGGAGTGCCGCACTGTCGGAGGGGCGGTACTGAGGGAGCGCCGCACTGTCGGAGGGTCAGTACTGAGGGAGTGCCGCACTGTCGGAGGGGCGGTACTGAGGGAGCGCCGCACTGTCGGAGGGGCAGTACTGAGGGAGCGCCGCACTGTCGGAGGGGCAGTACTGAGGGAGCGCCGCACTGTCGGAGGGGCGGTACTGAGGGAGCGCCGCACTGTCGGAGGGGCAGTACTGAGGGAGCGCCGCACTGTCGGAGTGGCAGTACTGAGGGAGCGCCGCACTGTCGGAGGGGCAGTACTGAGGGAGCACCGCACTGTCGGAGGGGCAGTACTGAGGGAGCGCCGCACTGTCGGAGGGGCAGTACTGAGGGAGTGCTGCACTGTCGGAGGGGCAGTACTGAGGGAGCGCCGCACTGTCGGAGGGGCGGTACTGAGGGAGCGTCGCACTGTCGGAGGGGCAGTACTGAGGGAGCGCCGCACTGTCGGAGGGGCAGTACTGAGAGAGCGCCGCACTGTCGGAGGGGCAGTACTGAGGGAGCACCGCACTGTCGGAGGGGCGGTGCTGAGGAAGCGCAGCACTGTCGAAGGGGCAGTACTGAGGGTGCGCCGCACTGTCGGAGGGGCAGTACTGAGGGAGCGCCGCACTGTCGGAGGGGCAGTACTGAGGGAGCGCTGCACTGTCGGAGGGTCAGTACTGAGGGAGCGCCGCATTGTCGGAGGGGCAGTACTGAGGGAGCGCCGCATTGTCGGAGGGGCAGTACTGAGGGAGCGCCACACTGTTGGAGGGGCAGTACTGAGGGAGAGCTGCACTGTCGGTGGGGCAGTACTAAGGGAGCGCCGCACTGTCGGAGGGGCAGTACTGAGGGAGCGCCACACTGTTGGAGGGGCAGTACTGAGGGAGAGCTGCACTGTCGGTGGGGCAGTACTGAGGGAGTGCCGCACTGTCAGAGGGGCAGTACTGAGGGAGTGCCGCACTGTCAGTGGGTCATTACTGAGGGAGTGCTGCACTGTCAGAGGTGCCGTCTTTCGGATGAGACGTTAAACCAAGACCCTGTCTGCTCTCTCAGGTGGACGTAAAAGATCCCACGGCCACTATTTCAAAGAAGAGCGGGGGGAGTTCTCCCCGGAGTCCTGGGGCCAATATTTATCCCTCAACCAACATCACTGAAACAGATATTCTGGCTCATTATCACAGTGCTCTTTGTGGGAGCTTGCTGTGCGCAAATTCGCTGCTGCGTTTCCTACATGACAACAGTGACCACACTTCAAAAAAAGTCCTTCATTGGCTGTGAAGCACTTTGGGACGTCCTGAGGTGGTGAAAGGCGCTGTAAGAATGGGAGTCTTTCTTTCACTCTCTTTCGCTCACTATCAGAGTGCAGCTTGGAACAGAGTGTAAACCTGCGAGTTTAGGGGGAGGGTCAAGCAATGAAATCCAACTGGTTCACTCTCGTCCCTTTTCAGGTGACTCCAGTCCCACACCATCGTGGTTGACTCTTAACTGCCCTCTGAAGTGGCCCCTCCGTTGTATCAAACCCACAACACACTGGTTGAAGGCGGAGGCTCACCACCACCTTCTCAAGGGGTGACTAGGGATGGGCAATAAATGCCGGCCTTGCCAGTGACGCCCACACATCCCAAGAATGAATAATTTTTTTTTAGTGTATGGCCAGAACGCTGAATGACGACAGCATATTCGACCTTGGGGTGCATCACCGCCAAGATGGCTCCTGTCCTCCCTCGACACCAGCACTCGCCCTTTCTCACAAGAGGTGAAGGTTCGGGAGCAGGAACTGATTCTCTCCGCCTCCGCGCCCCTAGTTAACCCAGGGGCATTAAGATTAACTGTAAAGTCCCTCCCGCTATCCCTGTGTGAGTTTAGTTAACCCAGAGCAAACGAGACACTGCCTCCGTAACATCGCCCGTCTCCGCCCCTGCCTCAGCTCATCTGCTGCTGAAACCCTCACCCTGTCACCTCCAGGCACTGACTAATCCAAAACTCCACTGCCCCGTTTCCTAACTCGCACTGAGTCCAGTTCACTCAACACCCACCCCCACCCCCGTGTCGCACGCAGTCCTACATTGGCTCCCGGTCCGGCAACGCCTCGATTTAAAAAATTCTCATCCACATTTTCAAATCCCTCCTCGTTTCTCCATATCGCTGTAACCTCCCCCAACCCCTACAACCCTCCCTATCGCTGTAACATCCCCCAACCCCTACAACCCTAACTCTGTAACCTCCTCCAACACCTACAACCCTCCCTAACTCTGTAACCTCCTCCAGCACCTACAACCTTCCCTATCTCTGTAACCTCCTCCAGCACCTACAACCCTCCCTAACTCTGTAACCTCCTCCAGCACCTACAACCCTCCCTATCTCTGTAACCTCCCCCAACCCCTACAACCCTCCCTAT
Organism: Somniosus microcephalus; assembly: GCF_052327205.1. NCBI lineage: Eukaryota > Metazoa > Chordata > Chondrichthyes > Squaliformes > Somniosidae > Somniosus > Somniosus microcephalus. The sequence continues at coordinate 221,663,033 of NC_140998.1, read as the reverse complement.
CTCTGTAACCTCCCCCAACCCCTACAACCCTCCCTATCTCTGTAACCTCCTCCAGCACCTACAACCCTCCCTATCTCTGTAACCTCCTCCAGCCCCTACAACCCTCCCTATCTCTGTAACCTCCTCCAGCCCCTACACCCCTCCCTATCTCTGTAACCTCCTCCAGCACCTACAACCCTCCCTATCTCTGTAACCTCCTCCAGCCCCCTACATACCTCCCTATCTCTGTAACCTCCTCCAGCACCTACAACCCTCCCTGTCTCTGTAACCTCCTCCAGCCCCTACAACCCTCCCTATCTCTGTAACCTCCTCCAGCCCCTACAATCCTCCCTATCTCTGTAACCTCCTCCAGCCCCTACAACCCTCCCTATCTCTGTAACCTCCTCCAGCCCCTACAACCCTCCCTATCTCTGTAACCTCCTCCAGCCCCTACAACCCTCCCTATCTCTGTAACCTCCTCCAGCCACTACAACCCTCCCTATCCCTGTAACCTCCTCCAGCCCCCACAACCCTCCCTACTTCTGTAACCTCCTCCAGCCCCTACAACCCTCCCTATCTCTGTAACCTCCTCCAGCCCCCTACAACCCTCCCTATCTCTGTAACCTCCTCCAGCCCCTACAACACTCCCTATCTCTGTAACCTCCTCCAGCCCCTACACCCCTCCCTATCCCTGTAACCTCCTCCAGCCCCCACAACCCTCCCTACCTCTGTAACCTCCTCCAGCCCCTACAACCCTTCCTATCTCTGTAACTTCCTCCAGCCCCTACAACCCTCCCTATCTCTGTAACCTCCTCCAGCCCCTACAACATTCCCTATCTCTGTAAGCTCCTCCAGCCCCTACAACCCTCCCTATCTCTGTAACCTCCTCCAGCCCCTACAACCCTCCCTATCTCTGCAACCTCCTCCAGCCTCCTACAATCCTCCCAGATCTCTGTAACCTCCTCCAGCCCCTACAACCCTCCCTATCTCTGTAACCTCCTCCAGCCCCCTACAACCCTCCCTATCTCTGTAACCTCCTCCAGCCCCTACAACCCTCCCTATCTGTGTAACCTCCTCCAGCCCCTACAACCCTCCCTATCTCTGTAACCTCCTCCAGCCCCCTACAACCCTCCCTATCTCTGTAACCTCCTCCAGCCCCTAAAACCCTCCCTATCTCTGTAACCTCCTCCAGCCCCTACAACGCTCCCTATCTCTGTAACATCCTCCAGCCGCTACAACCCTCCCTATCTCTGTAACCTCCTCCAGCCCCTACAACCCTCCCTATCTCTGTAACCTCCTCCAGCCCCTACAACCCTCCCTATCCCTGTAACCTCCTCCAGCCCCCACAACCCTCCCTACCTCTGTAACCTCCTCCAGCCCCTACAACCCTCCCTATCTCTGTAACCTCCTCCAGCCCCCTACAACCCTCCCTATCTCTGTAACCTCCTCCAGCCCCTACAACACTCCCTATCTCTGTAACCTCCTCCAGCCCCTACACCCCTCCCTATCCCTGTAACCTCCTCCAGCCCCCACAACCCTCCCTACCTCTGTAACCTCCTCCAGCCCCTACAACCCTTCCTATCTCTGTAACTTCCTCCAGCCCCTACAACCCTCCCTATCTCTGTAACCTCCTCCAGCCCCTACAACATTCCCTATCTCTGTAAGCTCCTCCAGCCCCTACAACCCTCCCTATCTCTGTAACCTCCTCCAGCCCCTACAACCCTCCCTATCTCTGTAACCTCCTCCAGCCTCCTACAATCCTCCCAGATCTCTGTAACCTCCTCCAGCCCCTACAACCCTCCCTATCTCTGTAACATCCTCCAGCCGCTACAACCCTCCCTATCTCTGTAACCTCCTCCAGCACCTTACAACCCTCCCAGATCTCTGTAACCTCCTCCAGCCCCTACAACCCTCCCTATCTCTGTAACCTCCTCCAGCCCCTACAACCCTCCCTATCTCTGTAACCTCCTCCAGCCCCTACAACCCTCCCTATCTCTGTAACCTCCTCCAGCCCCTACAACCCTCCCTATCTCTGTAACCTCCTCCAGCCCCTACAACCCTCCCTATCTCTGTAACATCCTCCAGCCGCTACAACCCTCCCTATCTCTGTAACCTCCTCCAGCCCCAACAACCCTCCCTATCTCTGTAACATCCTCCAGCCGCTACAACCCTCCCTATCTCTGTAACCTCCTCCAGCCCCAACAACCCTCCCTATCTCTGTAACCTCCTCCAGCACCTTACAACCCTCCCAGATCTCTGCGCTCCTCCAATTCCAGCCTCTTGCGCATCCCCTGATTTCCATCGCTCCACCATTGGCGGCCGCGCCTTCAGCCGCCTGGGCCCCGAGCTCTGGAATTCCCTCCCTAAACCTCTCCGCCTCTCTGTCCTCCTTTAAGGCGCTCCTTAAAACCGACCTCTTTGGCCAAGCTTTTGGTCACCTGTCCTAATTTCTCCTGATGTGGCTCGGTGTCAAATTTTGTTTGATAATCGCTCCTGTGAAGCGCCCTGGGACGTTTTACGACGTTAAAGGCGCTGGATAAATGGGAGTTGTTGGTGTTGCTGGAGGGGGAAGCACTGAAGCTTTGCGCCTGCTGCTTATTAAGGGAAATTAGAATGTGAAGAGTCCGGCTCCAGATGAAAGCAGATTCCCAGCCGGTGGAACGTTGCCCCGCCATTAGTGCATCGGAGCGAACGCAGGGAGATCGGCAGATGATAAGGGGAAGGGGCCGCGCAGGGCAGGGTAATCGCAGGGAGTCGGTTCAGGAGATAAGCTTGACCTGGGGAGCAGACCAGGCCAGCATACGATGTGACTGATGGGACGCCATCGAACCGCGCCTGGGGGGGGGGGGGCGGGGACGGAACGCAGTCCGCTCGTGTGTAAGAGAGCAGTGGAGGGGACTGCGCTCTGACCTTTTGGCGGGGGGGTCATCGGACCTGTGGAGTCTTGTGTGACTGGCGCGCAATGCTCACAACCCCAATCAGAGAAACTGACAGTGCAGACGGAGGCCATTCAGCCCATCATGCCTGTGCCGGCTCTTTGAAAGAGCTCCCCAATTAGTCCCACTACCCCAACATTACATAGAATGTACAGCACAGAAACAGGCCCTTCGGCCCCACAGCTCCGTGGCGGTGTTTATGTACCACACCAGCCTCCTCCCACCCCTCTTCATCCCACCCCTCTTCATCTCACCCCATCAACACCAGCCTCCTCCCACCCCTCTTCATCTCACCCCGTCAACACCAGCCTCCTCCCACCCCTCTTCATCTCACCCCATCAACACCAGCCTCCTCCCACCCCTCTTCATCTCACCCCATCAACACCAGGCTCCTCCCACCCCTCTTCATCTCACCCCGTCAACACTAGCCTCCTCCCGCCCCTGTTCATCTCACCCCATCAACACCAGCCTCCTCCCACCCCTCTTCATCTCACCCCGTCAACACTAGCCTCCTCCCGCCCCTCTTCATCTCACCCCATCAACACCAGCCTCCTCCCACCCCTCTTCATCTCACCCCATCACCATATCGTTCTATTTCTTTCTCCCTCGTGTGTTTATCCAGCTTCCCCTTAAATGTATCTCTGCTCTTTGCCTCGACCACTCCCTGTGGTAGCGAGTTCCCCATTCTCACCACTCTCTGGGTAAAGAAGTTTCTCCTGAATTCCCTATTGGATTTATCAGTGACTCTCTTATATCGATGGCCCCTAGTTCTGGTCTCCCCCACAAGTGGAAACATCTTCTCTACGTCTACCCTATCGAACCCCTTCATAATCTTAAAGACCTCTATCAGGTCACCCCTCAGCCTTCTCTTTTCTAGAGAAAAGAGCCCCCGCCTGTTCAGTCTTTCCTGATAGTTATAAGCTCTCAGTTCTGGGATCATCCTTGTAAATCTCACGCCAAATATACCAGATCAGGAAGATGAAATTGTCTTCGCCGAACTGCTTCTCTCTATCTCCAGGTTCACCGAGCGTAGTAACGACAGTGTCGGGAGACTGCGAGTGTTGCAGTGACTGCTCGCAGTGCTCCAAGTCTCCCGGGCAAACCCTTCATCATTTTAAAGAGCTCAATCAGACTGCCCGTAACCCGGTCAGTTCCTCGTCCTCCAAAGCCCGCCCGTCCTTTCCAAATTACTGAGGAAATCGGCTCCCCCCGCCTGTTCAGGTCGAGCGTTCCCGATCCCGACAACTCTCTGAGTGAGAAAATCTCTCCTCATCTCCCCTCTAGATCGTTCGCCAATGATTTTGAATCTGTGACCTCTGGTTATTGACCCGCTCGCCAGGGGGAAAACACTCTTTCTCCACCTACTCTATCCAAACCTCTCATCGTCCTGAGAACCTCTATGAGGTCACCTCCTCACCTTCTCTGTTCCGAGGAAAACAGTCCAAACTTTTCCAACCTCGCACTCATCCCCTGGTCACATCCCGGGAAACTGCCTCTGAACCCTCTCTCAAGCCTAGACATCTGGTCACATGCCAAGAAACCCCAGTATGATTTGGACAGGTTGGGTGATTGGGCAGATGCAGTATAATGTGGATAAATGTGAGGTTATCCACTTTGGTGGCAAAAACAGGAAGGCAGATTATTATCTGAACGGCAATAGATTGGGAGAAGGGGAAGTGCAACGAGACCTGGGTGTCCTTGTGCACCAGTCGCTGAAGGTAAGCATGCAGGTGCAGCAGGCGGTTAAGAAGGCAAATGGTATGTTGGCCTTCGTAGCGAGAGGATTCGTGTACAGGAACAAGGATGTCTTGCTGCAGTTGTACAGGGCCTTGGTGAGACCACACCTTGAGTATTGTGTGCAGTTTTGGTCGCCTTATCTGAGAAGGATGTTCTTGCCATGGAGGGAGTGCAGCGAAGATTCACCAGGCTGATACCTGGGATGGCAGGAATGAAGTATGAGGAGAGATTGGGTCGATTGGGCTTGTACCGTCTGGAGTTTAGAAGAATGAGAGGGGATCTCATCGAAACTTATAAAATTCTAACAGGGCTAGACAGACTAGATGCAGGAAGGATGTTCCCAATGGCGGGGGAGTCCAGAACCAGGGGTCACAGTCTAAGGATAAGGGGTAAGCCATTTAGGACAGAGATGAGGAGGAATTTCTTCACCAGAGAGTGGTGAACCTGTGGAATTCTCTACCACAGAAGGCAGTAGAAGCCAATTCATTAAATATATTCAAGAAGGAGTTGGATATATTTCTTAAGGCTAAAGGGGTCAAGGGATACGGGGAGAAGGCAGGGACAGGGTACTGAATTTGGATGATCAGCCATGATCTCATTGAATGGCGGAGCAGGCTCGAGGGGCAGAATGGCCTACTCCTGCTCCTATCTTCTATGTTTCTATGTTTCCTGGGGTGGGGTGGCCAGGACTGTCCACAATACTCCAGCTGAGGAACTAATCACATTTGGAAAAAGCCAGAACAATGAATGGAGAGGTGCCGTAAGAAAACTACTGGGCACTCAGTCTGAGTATTAAACAAGGCTTTAATCGACTGTTTTACAACATGGCGACCTAGTTGTGTCCTTCACTCGTTCCTGTTAACGAATGTCCTGAGCAAGCTGGGCCCGTGCTCGAGTATTTATACTCCCCCTGGACAGCGCCACCAGCAGGCCGCCCAGTATTATTTCCACACGAATCACAAGATTCATGTCACAGAGACCACATCAAATCAAATCAAATCAACTTTTATTGTCATTGTTAGTGTACAAGTGCAGTACAACGAAATGTAGGCTTGCGGCTCCCGAGAATGTACATTTAGATTAAGACATTTAAACATTCAACATACATTTGGCTTGTAATACATTAACATAAACATAACCATGATAAAGTGCATTGGCAGATGAGCAGGCTTTAGAGTTTATTTGTGGAGTTCAGTAGGATGACAGCCCTGGGAAAGAAGCTGTTCCTAAATCTGGTCGTTCGGGTGCGAATGCATCTGTAGCATCTCCCAGATGGCAGGGGGGCGAACAGACTGTGGCTGGGGTGGGTAGGGTCTTTGATGATGGTCCGTGACCTTCGTAAACAGCGTTTCTGGTATATGTGCTCTATGGTCGGTAGCCGGGTGCCGGTAATGCGTTGGGCAGTTTTGACTACCCGCTGCAGGGCTTTCCGGTCATAGTAGCTACAGCTGCCATACCATACTGTGATACAGTTCGTCAGGATGCTCTCTATTGTGCAGCGGTAAAAGTTAGAGAGGGATCAGGGGTGACAGGTTACATCCCTTCAGCCTCCTTAGGAAATATAGGCGCTGCTGGGCCTTCTTCACCAGAGAGGAGGTATTGAGGGACCAGGAGAGGTCTTCCGTGATGTGGACTCCGAGGAACTTAAAGCTGTCCACCCTTTCCACCACAGCCCCACTGATGTGGATGGGGGGTGTGACATTCGACCTTGGGGTGCATCGGAGAGATGCGAGTCCTCTGTCTTTCAATGACTGTCCTGTTCTCTGGCCCCACGCCGATGGTGCCTAAATTGATTAATTCCGACGCACGCTCTAATCTTTCGCGTCGGTGTGATGACATCGATGAGTGCCCAGATCCAACACGCTTGACTTCCCACGAGCCGCGCTATCTCCTTTCTTTGCTTTCTCTGTCTTTCTCCGCGACCCCTTTGCTCGCCCCCCACCCCCCCCCCACCTTTACCCTGGCCCTCGGGGGCGCTCGCTGTTTCTGGCCAGTGTGATATCAGCAGAGGATCGGCTACGTGACTCTCCGAAGGTCATGCTGGATCCCGGCCTAGGTTGCCGCAAGCTGATAACCTAATTGTCTTCCTGTTATTTCCTGCAATTAGTTCAGGATGAAGCCGGCTCCTCAGGCCAGCGCGCTGCAGCTGGGGAAGAACAAAGAGAGGCGGCTGTCTTTCAACTCTGTCGGTGCAGCGCGAGACTCCGTCAACCAGCTGCTCCACGGCACACTCGCCGAGGGAGGAGAGGGAGAGGGAGGGGAGAGAGAGGGAGAGGGGGAGGGAGAGAGAGGGAGAGAGAGGGGAGAGCGGGAGAGGGAGAGGGGGAGAGAGAGAGAGTGAGAGAGAGCGAGGGAGAGAGAGAGAGAGAGAGGGAGAGGAGAGGGGGAGAGAGAGAGAGGGAGAGAGAGAGAGAGGGAGAGGGAGAGAGAGAGAGGGAGAGGGAGAGAGGGATGGGAGAGAGGGGGAGAGAGGGAGAGGGGGAGAGAGGGAGGGAGGGAGAGAGGGAGGGAGGGGGGAGAGAGAGAGGGATGGGAGAGAGAGGGGAGAGAGAGGGAGAGGGGGAGAGAGGGAGGGAGGGAGAGGAGGGAGAGGGAGGAGAGGGAGAGAGAGAGAGGGAGAGAGAGAGGGGGAGAGAGAGAGGATGGGAGAGAGGGGGAGAGAGGGAGAGAGGGAGGGAG